>NC_140448.1:5327001-5434501 GCF_963576455.1 Neolamprologus multifasciatus | reverse complement strand
CTGTGTTACTTTATCCCCCTTTATTTTTTATTATTATTATTTATTAATTTCACACTCGTGACCCCAGTTCACTTTGTTTGGACCACATAATATTTCGAGCACACGTATATCACAGTCTGGGTAAAGTTAAGTTCTGATGAGGTCAGAGCCCTGGAGGTAGATGCCAGCGCGCTCCATCTGTCAGCGCGGCGCTGGAGACGCACACGGCTCCCAGGCCTGCTTTCAGTGTGCATGCTGATATCCCAGCTTTAGGAGCTAAGGCTTCATTGATGAGGCTCCTGAGACCTTCAGCTTTTGGTAGCTGTTGTACAGTATGTGGTTGTCACAGTTCCTTTGTTGTTTGTCGGTGCTTTTCAGTTTGTGTTCGTTGGTACTGTTGTTAAAAGAAGTAGCTGCTGCTTGAACAAACCTCGCAGCCTTCACAGTGAGTTACTATCACTGATGACAGACGACATAATTCAATGTGTGAATCTATTAGCACGAGGTGCTAGCAGCACTATAATGCAATAGCAGAGACACAGCATGTGTCAAATCTAAGCCCAAATGTGACTTTGGTATTTTTCCTGAAAATTGTAAGTAAAAGCATAACGAGACTGCTTAACACTGTAGTAACAGTAAGTAAAGTACCTGAACCTTGTAACTGTTCAGGAGTTGTTACATAAAAACATTAAAATGAAATGTATTTTTGCATGGGGGGTATCTTGCATTAAGCTTTTTAACCAGCTGCTCAAAGCCCTGGAGTTTTACCATTGAACCACATCAGTAATTTCCATCCACCGTCAGCTCTCAGTCTTATGGAGTACAGCTCGCCGTTCTCGGTGGAGCCATTTGTGAACATTTGGGTCACGCGTCACCAGCTGCAAATATCTCCTCCTTCGTAGTCTGGATGGACAGTGAAACATGTTTGTTGTTTCCACCTTTCATGGAAATTTTCTTGCATATTTTGCAGGACTGCAAAATATGCAAGGAAAGCAAGGAACGCACCGGCTGTTACACGTGGCTGCACGTGTGCATCAAGCAGTGTAAATTCATGGGAATGACACTTTTACATCACGTAAACATTTACACTGATATTATTGCAGATGCGGCACTGCGGCAGCAGTAGTTTGTGCACATGTAGGATGTAAGGAATACTTGTGCAGTACTCGTACATGTTCATTACTGTGCAAACCTCTGCTGGTTTAAGGGATGTAGAAAACATCGTGGTCACAATCTCGTAAATGGTTTGTGCAAAAAAAAAAATATAATAGAATTGAAAATGCGAACACAAAACAAGGCTACACATTTACTATTAGCAGTTCTTTATGAGCAGAAGGCAGTTTGTAGTCCAGCGTTAGCCTGAAGGCATGGTGATATTGCTTTATTGAGTGTAGAAACACTCTGTACTTTCCTGCCCTCTGCGTGCAGTCGTAGTTCATGGACAGCAGATCTAATGCAGCGATACTAAGCAGCTATTCAGTTATTATGACTGTTAGTGTAATAATGTAGAGCTAAGGCACTTCCAAAGCATGCTGCAGTATCCAGAGTGACACTGATCGTTTGCAACGGTTGTTTCCTTGTAATGTGAAAACAGAAACAGAACCTGCTACAAAGACAGAAGCGCTTCCTCGTTGCACTGAGATCAAAGTACGCAGCAGAAGCTGTCTGAAGGATTTGGTTTAGAGACTGATTTCTATTGAGAGAAGCCTGAGCAGCAACTTATTATAGCATTTGAAGAAATGACTAAATTATTGAGCGCCTTGTCCTCCACAAACCTTTGCTGTCTTGCACCCATTTCAGTTGAAAGGGGTCCGTAACCTCGGCGTGCCCCCGCTGACCAGAGCTGATTTAAAAACGTTGCCGTAGTTAACCCGTCGCTCCGTTCTTTCCCCATAATTACTGCTCTGTGATGTCTTTATGTTTGCATTGCATGCACACGTGCACAGAAAAGTTCCCTTTACCATTTGTCTCTGTCTGTAGTAAAGACTGTATCAGTGCCATCGCCATTGTAACCTCTTTCACTGTCCAAGGTTATGCCTGAAGGCTCGTTCTGCCTAATAACACCTGATCTTCTTACAAAGGAGGTTAACAGCAGTCTATTACATGACTGACTGCCCGTGATAATACAGTGAACGGCATAAAAGCAGCACTGTGTAAATGAGTACATTTGTCTGTTCGACTTTGATTTTCACTCTGGAAAGACGTCTTCATTCACAGCACCCTGCAGGTTTCTTGTTCCTCTAAATCATTTTCCTCTCTAACTTCATTTGTTACACACTTTAAAAAGCAGAAGAAAACACATCGGCCTAATGCGCACACGCTGCATCGAACGGACCGAGCGTATAAATGGATTGCGATGCACATAGGTGAGATGGGGAGCCTAGTGTTGGTAAGGACGTGCAGAGCTGACACAAGCATTTTGCGTCAGCATGGACGGCCTCTTTCTGTGACTTGGAGGAAGTTTGAAAAAACTGTGGGTGTGGGAGGGGAAAGCAGGGGGTCTTTGTATATTTATGACACTTTTTTGTCACATTTGTACTAAATACTGTTGTAATGAATGTGAATTATGAGACTGAAGTGGTAGCTCTCTAAAAGTCTGGGTGCACCGAAGGGTCTTGATATTTTTCTTCATTTGAAATTTTGTCCCTATTCACTTTGGAGCGAGCGCCATTTAATTAGACTATCCTGCTTTTTTGTGCTGAATAAAACTGCTTACAAATGGTTTGATGCTGTGCTGCTGTGAGAGCAAATCTAACATCTTTGTAAGAATTATTAATAAGAATTGAAAAATCTGAGAATGAATAATTTAACCCAGCAAATGTGGAACATCTGGATCTCTAAAGGATCTGGTGGGTACGATTTACCAAAAGCTTTAGATGAAGCTGTGTGGCCATTACTTTAAACAAATCTGAATGGAGACTTTTTTTAGCTGCCCCTGGTATCCCGTTCCCTTTCGTCAGGTGTGACACTAGCTTGGTACCGACACAAAAAGCTCATAAAAGCTCATTTAAACCATTTCTGCGACCACTAAACAGCAAAAACAACAAAAAAGTGAACAATACATTTTCTAAAAGCCAATTTCATCACGCTCCAACCAAAAGAACGCCACAAATGTTTGACGCTTGATAACCAGTAACGTGAATCAGACTACGGCTCGTTTCCTGACTAACTCCCACAATGCCTCAGAGCCGTCTCCCATCAAAAATCCCCAGGTACAGACATTTGATTGGACGAGGGCATGTGTTGTAAATTTAGCATCAGGTGTGTTTCTTGCCTTGCAGCTTCTGATTGGTGGAACTGATGTTACCGTGATTCTATTGGCTCAAACGATTTGGGGCAAAAAGGACCCTCCCACAACTCGCCCAGTGTATGTGAGTGTGTGGGTTACTCGTCACAAAATATTCAAAAAACAAGCAGTTTTCTGCAGATGGTGTCAAAATGAGTTTGTAATTTCAGAGAAGTCCTGTATCCATGTTGGGCTTGTCATCTTTGAGCAGGGACCTCAGAAAGACCCTCGGTGCTCACGAGGTTTAAAACAGTAAAGAGCAAAGATTTGGACTGGGAATCTCTGACTTCCAACTTCCTCTTCATCATGTAAGCACTAGATCACTTGCAGCCCTTACTGTTCCCTTAAATTCTGGAAGAAATGGTCACCCTGGTACGTTTGCTGGCTGCGGATAGGACAACAAGTAATATTGCATTTTTCAAATTTTAGTGAAAGACTGATACAGTGAGTACTGGTTTTGGTGGGATCCCTGCACAGAACTAAAAACCAGTTTTGAGGAGTGTGTCTGTTATGTTGTCCACCAATAATCAGTCAGTATTTATAATATTGGTTTAACCAGAGTATGCTGTCTGTTCAGAAAACGCTGGCTTATGTTTACTAGACTGCAGCTCCCAAATAGCATGTTAGCATTAGCCTGCACTGCAAATGCAGCTTCTAACATGCTTTTGGAGCTTAAAGACGAGGAAGTTGTGCTTTTGTTAGAAGGATAATACTTGAATTTGTCTTTCATTTGCATTTTTGTCAGCACATGCTCGTTAATTTCTATATTGATGAACTGTTTCCTGCAGCACAGTTAGTAAAAATGTCTGGAAGCCTAGCTTCATGTGTGCTAAACTCGATTGTGGATCTTGCAGTAACAGATGAGGTTGGTACTGGAATCTACCACACCACCTAACTGCACCAAACTGCAGACTCCTTTGCTGCTGACCAGAAAGCTCAGCCCATTACAAAAGCCTTTAATGCATTTCACTGCAGGCTTCACATCACTCTAACAAAAAGGTCTATAAAGGGATAGTGTAGCATAAGTGTGTGCTGCAGTAGAAATGCTTCTGTAAAGCCTGTGGAAACCCTCCACCTGTCCTTTCTGACTGTTTACATTTGTTTTGCTTACACTCGACTCCACCAGGACCTCGGTGCTTCCCATGAAGTGCCAATATTTCTTTTTCTTTTTTTAATGTCTGCTGCACCCATCAGCTATTTCATTTTGGGCACCAGTTTCCCGCCCATCTGTCACACCCACACTGGCCTCAGGAGACGTTCGAGCCGAGGTGCCGTCGAGCAGCATGGATTAAGTTGAGTTATCAGTGTGTGTGGGCGAAGGCCGCAGGTGGTATGAAGTGAGGAGCTCAGCGAAATGATAAGTTCATCGATAGGTTGTCAGACCTTCAAATACCAAATAATGCTAAGCTCATTAATGGCTCTTGACATTTAAAAGCAGGGCAGTTGGTAGCCTTAGCTAAGAGATCAGCCGCAGTAATGAAGTCGATAAACGATATTCCTCTCACGGCCAAATGAAGATGATGAATTACAGTTTAACGCTCTGGCATTTTTCTTTGTGCGTGCTGTTTGTGGGATGATGCCGTCAGCTCGCCAGCATTTCAAAAACAATTGATTTTCTCTGGCACAGCCCCCAGAAGTCTGCCTAGAAGAGGACTTGTAAGGGAGAGAAGAAGGCATCGATTGGTACTTCATTGTAAGAAAGAAGCTAATGTAAAATCAAATCTATTGACAGCTTGTTTCTGAAAGAATATTAAAAACACCTAATAAAAGACGACAGTTTGAACCGATTAATACAGACGAGTATGAAGCCAAGTCTTCTTAAAGCTCTGATCCTGTGAGACAATTGCAGAATGATGAACAAGAACACCTTCAGAAGAGCTTTTTGTCATGACTGCTCTCCTTTGGCCAAGTTGCTTTGACAGATATTCCTGTCTGCTGAATAATACCTCTTTACCAGCCCCTTAATTAATTTTCCACCTTTCACACATGTATTTATTTCAGTCTCCTGGCAGTAATGGCAGATGTTCATTCAGCTACATTCTGGAGCCAGAGTGATGCATGGCATGCATTAATATGCTGCGACAGCCCAGTGAGTGACGCATTAATGAAATAAGCTGTCATCTCTGAACATTCAAAGAAATATTGGGATTAGATGATCGCTCTGTTATTTGCAGTAGCTTGATGGATCTTAATGTGTGTAACATTGAACGTACTCATTAAATGAACTTCTCATTCCTTTCATTTGAACCTAATCTGAACCAGAGCCATGTTTAACCCTTTAAAGCCGGTCGGAGTGGGCACGCTCTTTTTTGTGTAACTATTTTTAAATCCCGGTAGCTCTGCAACCACGTGAGCTAGCGCAATAATTTTTTTTGCATATGAAACCTGAGGAGTTGTACTTACATCTTATGCCATCAGCTTGTCCTCGGTCACAGTTTCCTTCCACATATAGCTTTGCAAAAACTGCATAAAAAGCACTTGCAGCAACAAAAACATAATATTCCAGAAACACGCTTTGCTGATCCGATCAGCTGTTCATAACACTTCCTATGTTGGAATAGACGTCAGCGTAAACTATCGCATGTCCGCCATGACCTGCCCGAAACCTGAAGTGACGTCATTTTCGCGGAAATGTCGTTTTTTACCATCAGGGCCTCATGAGCCTATACTGGTGTTTTTAAAAGTTGTCTTTGACTTTATGACTTTGTGTCGTTTCTGGGATGCTTAGGACTCATATTGCACTGCTGGAAATAGTTTATTTTGATGCATATGCTGCTTTTTTGAAAATTTGCATTATAATATTTATTTTCGTTTTTCCTGCAGTGTATAAAAATTGGTGTATTTCAAAAATAAAACTATGAAAACACTCAAAATAAATTTCCTGTGGTGGGAAACTATTTTGTGCAACTTTTTTGTATTTACAGTTTTGAGGGATAAGCCTCTTAAATTTCTCTAACTAGAAATATATGTTAAAAAAACAAAAACGATTTTACATTTTTTTGTAGTTTATTGCATTTTTTTGCAATTTATGTAATTACTATGCACTTAATGCAGACATATTATTAAAATTTGGGCTATAATGGTTGTATTGATGTATAGCAACTTGAAATGCTCCCAAAAATGGCTCCACAGCATGTAAAAATATAATATAAGCTCTGGCGGACTTGGTTCTATGGTAGGTCTTAAAGGGTTAAACTAGTGTACATTCATCATCCTGGCTGTGTAAAGGACCTCTCAAGCAACCAGTCTACTAAATGTTGGCCGGCGCTGATGAAAGACATCTTTCCCTTCAAATCAGGTTTTTCATGGTGCCTCGCTAAGCATTTTTTTTCAGTCTCTCCACTGTGGGGACTCGGTTATGCTGTATCGGGCGTTTTGTTGGCATGGTAAGGATCCATTTGTCCCCATTGAGGGGAAGGTCACCGCAAATCAATAGAGAGTTGTTCTGAGTAATAGCCCTGATTCTATAATCAAATGTTTCCATCTGTTTCACAGTGGCACCTATCCATAGAGGATGAGGGCGTCACTGAAAAGTTTGATAAGTTAGAAATTGAAACTGCGTGGTACAGCGTCTGGAGGGATCCCACTCCCACCACGTAACCATAATTTAACCTCCCGAGACCCGAACTCTTTCATGCATTTTAAATGTCTCTTTGCTATTTGGGCTGATTGGGACCCGATGAACGTAAAAACAAAGAATTACGCAGTTTTATTTTTTATTTTTTTTTAACTGATTTTTGTTTCTGAGAAAAATATGAGGACATTCGCTTTAAATTTTGATAGAGCAGTGGCAGTATAATGTGCTTGTAAGTGGATATCAGGCCGAGGGCTGCTACGATTAGTCGACTATCAAAATTGTCGTCTGAAAGACGCAGGAAAGTAGTAGGATTTAAGTGTGTAATAACGGACTGAAACAGAAGATGGCAGCACTGCATGTACAAGGATGCCAGCTGCTAAAACGGCAAAGAAGAAGAAGCAGCAGTCTCGGGTATCGTAGCTGTGTCCAAATTCAGGGCCGATTACATCACAGCGGCGCGACGAAGACTGTCCAAATTCAAAGACTCCGACAAATGCGTCCTTCTTTTCCCCAGATTTGAAGGATGGGTCGGGTTTCCTTTATAGCCCAACCTATCCCAGAATTCATAGCGCGGCTCAGCCAATTCCAGTTTCCAACAATGGCGGCAGCTACTTAAATAACAGAAATATTACAACTTTCTGGGTCACAAAATAAACGTCTAACATATTTTCAGGCGAGAATGTAGCTGTGTAAACCTCAAATATCTGCTCAGTTTATCAAGACACCACATATTTTCAAAAGCGCTCCGACGTTTTCGGAGACGTCTGTTAGCCACTAGCTCGATAGCTAGCCGGGGGCTAGGCTCACTAGAGCCGTGAGAACACCGGACTCCCGGCAAATCGTTTTCAAACCCACCGCCGTCTTTCGCTACTCAGGTTAAACATGATATATAAGTCACTTAGATAACTTAAAAATGTTATTGTTTGGCTTTTTTCAGTATTTTATTTGTTCCTGAGTAAATCGGTTTGGCTGAGATTAAAGTTATAGTTTTTACACAGCTGAATAAACGTCAAGCAGACAGCTGATTATCAGAAGTGTGAGATGCTCAGAATTTACTCCGGTGTCCTGTTATATTTTAGATAACAAGGAGTTTATTAAACTTCACAGAAACAATCTGCAGATTTCATTAAAATTCAATAAACTATCATCTTGTCTTTATTTTTAGTTAGCACCTTAAACACTTAAAGCTGTAAGCTAATGATAGTTATATAAGAGCAGATGCTGCTGGTGCAATAAGCTGTACGTTTTACGTCCAATGGATGATGATCTGATTAGTCGACTATCAAAATAATGGTTTGTGGCAGCCCTGCAGGCCCTTGTAGAACAAAATTTAGTATTTTAGTAATCTAGGCAACCCAAAATGTGATATCCACATACACCAGGTACTTGGAGGTTAAATGCCATATGAGGAATATGTTGTGGAACAATTCTCTTCTGTGTGCCAGAGATGTGAAGAGTCAATGCCGAGACGCCACAGCTGCTGTGACGGCATGTTTCAGACTCATTGTCTGATTTTTGTCCCCTCGGATTTGTCCACTGTCTGCCTAGCAACAGGATAATCACAAATGAACACTAAAGGGGAGTGATAAAATAAAAACAAGCGGTCTGATGTTGCGAACTGACCTTTGGCATGTTCTTCTAACCACGTTACATCCTACCCAGAAACAACAAGTTGCGTCTGGAGTGGACTGTGCAGCAGCTTTGATTGATGTCATGATGTGCAGCTCAGCTCATGAGCACTTGAGTCACGTGCCGAACACTGACACACTCTTCTCTCTCGCTGAGGGAGACACTGGTGCATTTATATGAACTCAGACAAAACAAATAGCTCAGCAGCAGGGGAAATGCGCAACAACCAGCATCAGTGTTTGGAGTTGACATACAGACAGAAGGGATGGGACTGTGGGATGTTGGAGCAAGGTGCAGTCTGAAACCGTCCTTTCCATTATTTTAATTGTGATTTAGTCGCTACAAAGAGCTGCGTCGACTCCTCTGATGGGGACGGCTGGAATTGATTGAACCACCGATGTTTAAGAAAGATGCTTTTTTTTCACGGGGTGCAGAAATGAAATTGAAATTCGACTGTATTGTTTTGCTTTTACTTGATTGACAATTTGATTAAACAGTTGAAACATGTTTCGTTCTGTCTGCCTGTGGTGAGACAAGAGGGACTTTATTTGTTTGCAGTGTTTGTAAAATGCATCGTTGGGACTGATTCATGAATAACAACCAGTGCCAGTTTCCACGCGTCCTCAGCTTAAGGCTACTTTACCGGCTAATGTTCAGTTAACAGCACATCAGGAGTGGCTGGAAAACGTCGGATTAATGCTTCCACCTCTCTAAGTCTCCCAGATACTCTGAAATGAAGTTCCAACGTGTCCTCATCCATGTATTAGCACGGAAGCAAATCCCATCCCTGTCGTAATGGAATCGACTTTCCCTGTGTGCCACCAGGTCGTTAAGTTCTCTGCTTTTCTTTCCACTTCTCTGCTTAATTCAGGCCGGCTCCACAGGTGTGAGGGTTTAAAGACAAATCAGATAAAGGCTGATTGTAAAATGCCATCTTGAAGCAGAGCTCCAGTGTTGTGTGGTCCTCTTTGTGCGTAATGATCCCATCAGGGTGCATTTGGACAGATATTTTTCCTTCTTGAGAGAAAAACCTTTTCATTCTTAGCTGCACAGTGCATACTCATGGTGCTGTGCTTAGGACTGTGTGGGCATTTGTGTGTCTGCACCACACCGCCTGTGGACTTATGGACAGAGCCCTGTTGAGATCTCTACCTGGAGCTTTTGATCCGCGCTCTCTTCTCTGATCCGTCTTTAAAACGCAGCCGACCCACCACTGCTTCCATTTCCATCTGCTTCCATTGCTGCACACTCTGATAAGCTTTGCTCACTAACTGCTTTACTTGTTTTGGTTCTTACGTGCCAAACTATAATCCAGAGTTACATGCTCTTTTGCAGTATTTAGAAAATGAGCACATGTCATGGAAGCGCGTCCTCAACGCTTTGCTTTGCTTTAAGCACCTTGGTTGTCACGAGGCTTTACTATGCAGCCCAATTTGCAGTTACATATTTTCCAGGTCAGATGATATTGAGACACTAATTAAAGGCTTCATGGCTGTGTCTCAGTGCGATGTCACCCCTCCCTGCCTCAGTACGAGGGTTTGAACTGAAACTGCTTCAGATGAAAATCACGGAGGTTCATGCGATACAGATTTTCAGTTAGTCATGTTCTGTACTTCAGCTCAACATCCACTGTGAAGTTGTTTTGGGCCATCTACTTTGGTAGGATGGTAGCTGCTTTTGCAAGCAGCTGTGGATATTTCACCCAGTCCAGCCTACTGAATGTAGCCTGGGAAAAGCTTTTGGCACATCTTCTCAATGATTAGATTTCAACCCACTGAAAAAGTAACTAAAGTTCTACTTTACTCATGCAGTGCTTTTCACACACAAGTGGCAAAGCACAGTGTCCACAATCACAGCACTATCCACAGAAAACCATGTGAATTAAAAATGAATAAAAACACGACTAACAACAAATATCAGAGCGCTTGATTAACCCTTTAAAGCCGGTCAGAGCAGCACGCTCTGTTTTGCGTAACTATTTTTAAATCCCAGTAGCTCTGCAACCACGTAAGCTAGCGCAATAATTTTTTTTGCATATGAAACCGGAGGAGTTGTACTTACATCTTATGCCATCAGCTTGTCCTTGGTCACAGTTTCCTTCCACATATAGTTTTGCAAAAACTGCATAAAAAGCACTTGCAGCAACAAAAACATAATATTCCAGAAACACGCTTTGCTGATCCGATCAGCTGTTCATAACACTTCCTACGTCCATCAGCGCGAACTATCGCATGTCTGCCATGACCTGCCCGAAACCGGAAGTGACGTCATTTTGCGGAAATATAGTTTTTTACCATCAGGGCCTCATGAGCCTATACTGGTGTTTTTAAAAGTTATGTTTGACTTTATGACTTTCTGTGTGGTTTCTGGGATGCTTAGGACTCATATTGCACTGCTGGAAATAGTTTATTTTGATGCATATGCTGCTTTTTTGCAAATTTGCATTATAATATTTATTTTCATTTTTCCTGCAGTATATAAAAATTGGTGTATTTCAAAAATAAAACTATGAAGACACTCAAAATAAATTTCCTGTGGTGGGAAACTATTTTGTGCAACTTTTTTGTATTTACAGTTTTGAGGGATAAGCCTCTTAAATTTCTCTAACTAGAAATAAATGTTAAAAAAACAAAAACGATTTTCAATTTTTTTGTAGTTTATTGCACTTTTTTACAATTTATGTAATTACTATGCACTTAATGCAGACATATTATTAAAATGTAGGCTGTAATGGTTGTATTGATGTATAGCAACTTGAAATGCTCCCAAAAATGGCTCCACAGCATGTAAACATATAATATAAGCTCTGGTGGACTTGGTTCTATGGTAGGTCTTAAAGGGTTAAGCACCCAAGATGTGGATGAAATCAGAATGTTAAGATTTACATTACAAAGTGAAGGGCAAGGCCAAAGATCGCAGGCAACAGACTATTTAAAGTAATTATGAAGCATATTTGATCTGTGGTGATAGTCGATGCACGATGAAGACAGCCATGCAAAAGTGTTACGAAAGCTCCACCGGCTGCCGGTAAAATATGTTTCCTATCACGGAGCGTGAAGGTGCATCAGGTATATCTGGTTCCAGCGTTTGCATGGTTGGAATATTAAGCATGAAAGTGAAGGCTTAGGTGGGAGGAGTGAAGATGGCGGTAATATAAAGATCCTGTGACAAATGCTCTGCTGGGGAATTCCTCACAAGGTTTGGAGGAATAGTGAAAGGAGAGCGAGGTGTGTGTGTGTGTGTGTGTGTGTGTGTGTGTGTGTGTGTGTGTGTGTGTAAAGATGGTTGTAGCTGTTGATTTACACCTGTCATTGATCATACTGTTGTTCTGTGTGCAGGATTGTTGCGATTTATGTAATTGCTAAGGATGAATCTGTAATGCTGCCGGGCGAACAATGCAGGGACATTTTTCCTTTGTTGCTATGATGTTTGGAGCTGAAGCCAAGATTGTGTTTCTGTGCACTGAAGAATACTTAGATGGCAAAAGATGTACAAAAGTAGATGTCAGGGTGTGTTTTTCATTCAATTTTTAAAGATGATGATGTTTGTTTAATATGTAAAGTTGTCTCTATTCAGTAAATATAAACTTTTGGTCAATTTGGGGCCAAGCATTGTAATCATCTATGTGTGTGTGTGTGTGTGTGTGTGTGTGTGTGTGTGTGTGTATTAACATTTTTGTGGGGACCAAAATTTGGAAGTTTACTATACTTGTGGGGACCTTGTGCCTTCAAACTTGGGCCCCACAAGTTTGAAGCATTTTTGAGACTCTTTTTGTTTTCTAGTGAGGGTTACAGTTAGGTTATGGTTAGGTTATGGTTAGGTTACGGTTAGGTTATGGTTAGGTTATGGTTAGGTTACGGTTAGGTTATGGTTAGGTTTAGGGTGAGGGTTAGAGTAAGTGGCTAGGGTAAGCATTATGTCAATGAGATGTCCTCACAAGGTCATAAATACACACGTATGTGTGTGTGTGTGTGTGTGTGTGACTGTGAGAGAGGAAGAATATGAGAAAGAGACGGTGGTTGACAGATGGAAAGTGTGTATCACTGTGTGGGAGGAGGGGTGTAGACAGTTGTGATGTGTGTGTGTGTGTGTGTGTGTTCGCAAATGTGTGCGATGGGGACAGTTATGCTCCAGATTTCTCTGCCCCAAATGAAAACATTGGCCTGTATTGTGTTTGGTGAGTGCTGTACACTCTGAGTCTTCAGCTGTAGATCCCACAGTGTGTCATCTCCTGTGGGCTGACTCGTTTCTTTACAGTATCCACAAACTCAGCGATATCAGAGTCATTGATACATTTGCTCCTGAGCATTATTTCCTTAAGAAGTTACACACGACAGCTTTTTAGATGATTCAGTTCTGTTCACTTTTTATATTTATGCTGTCGAGGTCTCAGTGTCCTGATGTTTATTTACTGAGGACTATAGAAAGCATCATTCCTGCCGCTGGATTATTCCTGGTGATATGAAGTATGCTTCATTTTTTAAATGTAATTTTTAATTTTGCTGGCATTACACGTTCTGATTTTTATTTTTAATGAACTTTAGCAAAATAAGTCCTGCGCTCAGGGGCTACCTCACGATAGTGAGATGTTTAATGTGTAGTTGTTTATGAAAACAGTTCATTTACACATTTATGTGACGTTGTGAAGATTATCAGTGCGCTAAGATAAATCCCGTTTTACTTACACGACCGTCAAAGTAGGCCGTCACCGAGGCGATCTCTGCTTCCTGTGAGGAAAGCATCGTTTTTAGGTGAAGCTGTTTGGCGGGTAGCTGTTTATCGTCTGCTGTTACCCTCCCGACACTGCTCAGGTCAGGGTCAAAGGGCTTTGGAGGACCGTGTGACCCCTGAGGCTGCTGCTGTATCGCTCACCTGAACCCACCTGAGCTTCTGTCCTGTGGCAGTGCAAGACTTTTGTAAATGGGAGGTTTACATTGAAACAAAAGGTCCTCTTATGTAAATGCCAGCAGGGTCTTTGTTGGTTTAGCACTGGCTCGCATTAACACACTCCCTCTCTGGCTGGGCAGGGCTTTAGGATGGATTTAGCTTTGCCAGCTAATAGCAGGGTATCAGCTGTATAGTACAAACAGCGAGTGGAAGCAGCCGTAGGCTATCCACACAGGCCTTATCACTCAGAAAGCAGACCCCATGATAAGGTATTATGTTTTTCACAATAGTGTGCTCTGTTTTCTCCTGTTTGTGCAGTTTCCCCGTTGTGCGTGCTGTAATAACCCAAGGCTGCCAATTACACAGAGCGAGTGTGTTAGCGGTGTGTAAGCCTGTCGTCACATCCATCGGTCTGAAAGCAGCGTTTTGATTCAGCAGAGAGGAATTTCCAGAAGCCTGAAATCTCGGCCGTGATATTTGATTTACACGATTTTGACTCTGTGTGAGTTTAAGAGCACAGTTATACCGAACCCTCCTCATTTATCTGCTCGGCAGGATTACTCCTGCTTGAACGGGTATCAGAAGCTCGATGACTTGGCAGTCGTATCGATTTCTTTTATTCAGAGGTGTAAGAAGCTTTCGCCAGCATCTGAAAGAAATCTGATGATTGAAAAAAAAATAGTGAATGCTGTAATTCTCCTTTCTCTTCTCCACTGGCTTGTGCAAGTGCTGGCACTCTTTGTGCTTAGTTATTTTTCTGCTGTAGTGCAGTTCTGTGAGGGCAGCAAAAATGAGTGAACATAATCCAGTGGTTCTGCATTAATGTGCACTTTACCCACTCACAAAACCACGGTGCTGAATATTGTTGTTATTCATGCTGTCGTCTCGTGTCAACATACTGTTGCTGTGCTTAGCTTCATTTCGCCGATGAAGGTAATGAAGGTAAATCTGCATCTAAAGGCTAAACAGGCGCTGCTCCTGTGGCGACCTGCAGCAGACGTTTTATAACAAAAACGAGCTTCGAAGGTTCATTGTGTTGTTAAATGTTTGAACCACTTCACAGTGAGTCTGTTGCTGTGAGGAAGAACAAGAGACTCCAGGTTTCTGTTATTCCTACTGCAGCCCATCTGCTTAATGGCAAATAACTGTCTTGTGGCTTTTTATTGTTATTATTGTTATTATGATTATTAATATTATTGTTTTGTTTACTCTAGGGCTGCCACGATTAGTCGACTATCAAAATCGTTGACGACTGATTTAATAGTCGACGCGTCGTTTGAAGCTTTGTAAGATCCCAAAAGACGCAGGAATAAGTAGTAGGATTTAAGAGTGTAATAACGGACTGAGACAGAAGATGGCAGCACTGCATGTACAAGGATGCCAGCTGCCGTTAAACCCCGAAGAAGAAGAAGCTGTGTCCCAGAATTCATAGCGCAGCCCAGCTCAGTTTCCAACAATGGTGGCAGCTAGTTAGTTTTAATATTACTCTTATTATTCTTTCTGGGTCACAAAATAAACGTTTAACATATTTTCAGGCGAGAATGTAGCTGTGTAAACCTCAAATATCTGCTCAGTTTATCAAGACACCACATATTTTCAAAAGCGCTCCGACGTTTTCGGAGACGTCTGTTAGCCACTAGCTCGATAGCTAGCCGGGGGCTAGGCTAACTAGAGCCGTGAGAACACCGGACTCCCGGCAAATCGATTTCAAACCCACCGCCGTCTTTCGCTACTCAGGTTAAACATGATATATAAGTCACTTAGATAACTTAAAAATGTTATTGTTTGGCTTTTTTCAGTATTTTATTTGTTCCTGAGTAAATCGGTTTGGCTGAGATTAAAGTTATAGTTTTTACACAGCTGAATAAACATCAAGCAGACAGCTGATTATCAGAAGTGTGAGATGCTCGAGAATTTACTCCGGTGTCCTGTTATATTTTAGATAGCAAGGAGTTTATTAAACTTCACCGAAACAATCTGCAGATTTCATTAAAATTTAATAAACTATCATCTTGTCTTTATTTTTAGTTAGCACATACCTTAAACACTTAAAGCTGTAAGCTAATGATAGTTATATAAGAGCAGATGCTGCTGGTGCAATAAGCTGTACGCTTTACGTCCAATGGATGATGATCTGAGTAGTCGACTATCAAAATAATCGTTTGTGGCAGCCCTAGTTTACTCTTAATGTTGCCTTGCTGCTAAAATCATTTCCTTTGTGGGACAATAAATTTGAATTGGACTGAAAAAAGCAGCTTTTTGTATGACAGGCTGCTGCTGCTGTTGATTGGCTTAGAGAAATATGTCATCTCTGTTGACATGGAAATAGTCCTGTCCTCCACATAATGCATCCTTTTCCTCGTTTAGCTAATGCAAATGCACGCCTAACTTCTTTGATATTTTTCCAGCTTTCCGGATTATTCAAAAAGAAAATGGGAGCATAATAACAATTTGTTAAAAACGGAGAGAGATTCTGCTCCAGAGGTGCAGCTTACAACTTCCCACCAACCAGGTCTCTCAGATGGATGTGCTATTTGTGGTGGTGTCATTTTTGGGGGGCGAGCAGCTAAAAAGAAATGCAAAATACAGCCGACGGGTGCGTATCGTGTTGGGAATAAGAGGGTTGAGCAGTTTGTGACAGTGGCTGTACTGGATGTTTGTTTGTGTTGTGTCAAAGAGATGCTTCTAAATCTTTCTGTCAGTAAACAGAAGGTTGATTTGATGTTCCCTCACCAGCAGACAACACACGGACGTGCTGGTGATTTATCTGCCAATCGTTCCCACTTTCAACAGAGTCAAAGGATCATTCAAATGGATCAAACTGCTCTCAGCTGTTGTTGGGTTTAGTTTTTAACTATTAAACTATTAAATCACGCCTGTCTTACTTTAGTCTCATTGGGTTTGCCAGACGCTGAGCTCCAAGTGTTGCATCATTTTACTTGTTGTCAAATCCTGTCATCAGTGGAAACCAACTTTAATTAATGTCTTCACATATTTTCCATCCTGTCAGTGCTGTTTCTGTTTCCACTGTAGGCTTATGGTTGACACAGTTTGTGTTAAATATTTGAGCGTATGAGCATATGTGTCCGTGTCACCCGACGTTTCCCACTGGGAGGAAAGTTTTTGGTTCTGTGCCCTCGACATTAGATAAGTCAGCTGGCACAGCTCCACGTGCAGCGAAAGTGATTCACTGCTGGCTCTGCAGCCAACATAAACGCCCTGTCGCTCATCGCGTCTCCTTTGGTTCGTATGTAAGAGTGTAAGAGTGCTAAAATGGAGTCTCAGTCCTTGCTGGGTTTGTAAGTGCAGCCCTGGGAAAGACGGCTGTGGGTGGAGCTTGTTGGTTAGTGGTGACTTCTGTTTGTCAGCTGTCCTGCAGTGTCTGCGGGTCGTTCTGGCGCTCTCACAGGGCTCGGGCCGACGCTGGCGATCTGTGCGGATGCTGAGACCGTGGATGCTGAGGCTCTGAGCGCCCTTCTCCCAGAAGGAAGGTTATGAAACGAGGCATGAGGCTCAGGTGTGAAATGTATAGTTTTCAGGGTTTTTATCGGTTTTCAGCGTTATTTTGTTATCGTTTTTATCGTTTACTCGGTTTTCCTGGGTCTTTTCACGTGTGTTATGAATAAATCTTCTTTTTTTCGGTACCGGTACTAGTTTTATTTTGTTGTATTTATCCGCGACACCTTAAAGGCCGGTCCGTGAAAATATTGTCGGGCATAAACCGGTCCGTGGCGCAAAAAAGGTTGGAGACCGCTGCTCTTAATTGTTGTGACACGTGTTCAAAACGCAGAGAGGTGCGCTCGATTTGCCACACGGAGCAGCGCGAGAGTAAAGCACGAGGGAGGGGCTAATAATCGGCGATTTTTAATGATCGTTGAAAGCCCAGATCGTAATCGTGATTAAAATTCGATTAATTGAGCAGCCCTATTTGCGTTTATTATTATATTTACATAAAACCGCAGTTTTTGTTTTGGGCGTATCATTTTGTTTTGTTGCATTTATCCACCGACACCTTAAAGGCCGGTCTGTGAAAATACTGCAAACTGGTCCGTGCATAAAAAAGGTTGTGCAGCGCTGTAGTAGTGTGCCACTTCTTAGCAGACAGACCAAAATATTAATTTTAGACGAGACGTGGATGAAAGTGGTCGTCTGTAGGATCCTTCTGGTCTTGATGCAGCTGCCTGTGTTAGCTCTGCTGATTAGAAACTCCTGCTGCTAATAATAATTGAACATTTCTTTATTAACCCCAAGAAAGCATTGATATTAAACCTGCTGAAGCTTTGAGCACCGTCATTATTGCATCATCACCTGTAGTGCAGTGACAGTTGTGTTTTATAAAAACAGCTATTTTTGTTAAGCATGTAATGACCTGTGAAGCTCTGTCAGGATGTGACTGCTGGATATCCAGCGAGATAATGATGCTAATTATTGTGTTGTCATCCACTTCTTTTGACAGTTGCATTTGCTTTTCCATTCATTAGAAATGATAAACAGTTTGCTGAACACCAGCCAGCAGCTTCAGAGCTGTCCAGCGAGAGCGTGCAGAGCTCCCCGGGACGCGTCTTGAAGCTCGTTAATGATATACGCAGTGAAAAGAAACACACCTACACACACTTGGACAAACTGAAAATGCTCACATATATTTTCTGTATGCAAGTAAACAGTTTAGACATGAAACAGAAGACATGCATGCACCCACAGCACAGCCAGACACGGAGCCTTTCCTGCTCTTTACATGTTATTCCACCATGTTTTTTTTCTTGTGTCAAACTATTGTTGTTAGCATGAAACCTTCTGTGAATTTGACATTTCACCTGCATTACAAAGGACGACGTAAATATCACACAGTGTCTCTGCCACACAGTTTATTTGCACAGATCAAAACTTGCATTTTTCCACAATTATCAAGGCGGCGGGAACACGGATAGTACAGTCAGCTGTTACGTGTCTGTAACGCTCCAAAACCAGGATATGAAACAGAGAGGTCACACATCTCAAACAAGATTTACCAAAGTAATGCGAGCACCAAATCACAACAGCCACCTCCAAACGGCTCATATTAATAATATATTTAACTTTATCCATCACATATTTATTCCATAGTTTATTCCAGCATCTTGACACTCTGCACTATTGGACATTTAAATATAAATATGTTATTTTCTGCTTTTGTCTGGAAAAAAACCCTAAAACACCCGAATTTTCTGTCCTGGTTTCACTGGATGTGTCAATTCAATTCAATTCAATTCAATTTTATTTATATAGCGCCAAATCACAACAAAAGTCGCCTCAAGGCGCTTCATAGATACAGAGAAAAACCCAACAATCATATGACCCCCTATGAGCAGCACTTTGGCGACAGTGGGAAGGAAAAACTCCCTTTTAACAGGAAGAAACCTCCAGCAGAACCAGGCTCAGGGAGGGGCGGGGCCATCTGCTGTGATTGGTTGGGGTGAGAGAAGGAAGACAGGATAAAGACATGCTGTGGAAGAGAGACAGAGGTTAATAACAGATATGATTCAATGCAGAGAGGTCTGTTAACACTAGGGGTGCAACGATACACAAAATTCACGGTTCGGTTCAGTTCGATACTTTGGTGTCACGGTTCGATATTTTTTCGATACAAAAAAAAAAGTTCATGCCTTTTTAATTTGTCATTTATTAAATTTTCACGGCACATTCTGCACCACATCTCTGTGCGTTCATCATTTGTTTGAAGCCAGCTCACCTCCTGCAACCACTTTTCCGAGAATATGCGCTTCTTTTGTGGTTCGGACTCCTTCTGACATTTCTTTGGAGGTGGAGGAACATCACAGTAATTGCTTAAAGGAGCTTCTTCGACATCTTTAAGAGTTCTAAACAAATGTCTGTCCTCCTCCAGAAAATCTTATGTACGCAAACACGCATTGCAACTTCTTATCTTGTGCACGTTTTTTATTTTGACAGCGAATGCGCACCTGCAGACCACTTATGTGCAGCCCTGGTTATTTAGCTCGTCATATTGCAGCCACAGAAATTCTTTTGTCCATGAAACCATAAAGCTGCACTTTCTTTTTGCCTTATAGTCTGATTTGTCATAACTTTTCCGTTTTGTGGTAAGCTTTTCTTTGGCTGTCACTTCTTCACCCTGACCTGTCTTATGTGGCTCAGCAGAACTAAAATATATATCCTGCTGCTTTTACACACGCACTCACATAACGCTCAGCGATTCTCTGCGATCAACCTCTCACATGTTTAAGCTGCGGGAGATTTCACTTGTCATGTTTGCATAGTAAGCTAATGATTGATAAGACGATGTCAGAGGAATTGGTGCGCAAATTATCGTCACTCACCAATCAGTGCTGTCGCTCTCTATACACAGTTCACGCGATTGCAAAGTGAAAGCAAAAAACAAGCGCAAATTCAAACGCGATTTCAATATGTCACATTGACAGTGGCTCACCGATGCCAATGACATAATTACCCAGCTACATTTCTGAAAGAATGCAAAAGCATTGACATATATTTTTCCTTCCTACGATAGGCCGACGGGCAGGGCAGAGATAGATTTTGGTAGCCCGACTGGAAAAATCGCTAGCGATTTTGCGAGCCCTGTATCTGATTGAGGAATCACTCATCTTTGGAAAAGAGAGTTTATTACAGAGAAATGTCTCTTTCCAAAATAAAAGCTATACTATACGCTTCTTCTGGGCTATATTCTCAGCAGCATATTAAACATATCAGGTCCCCATAAGGAGAATCATGTGCTAACGGCTGTCTAAAGGACTCGGGTAAAGTTTGTAGCATGCTGCTTGTTGTTTTTCTCTGCTTCCACTTGTCTTTGCACGAGGATGATGTCGGAGTAAATGTGCAGTCATATTCGTTGTGTTCCCACTAGTGCTGTCAGCGTAAATCTCATTGAAATGACGTTAACGCCACAACACGGCAAATCTCCGTTAACGAGCTACCACGGATCGCCCCGTGCGTGGGGCTGGACAGCCAACACGTTAACGAGCTAACTGCGCTAACACACTAGTTCCCACCCATGTAATTGAGCATTGCTGGCACATCCAACATACTGTTTTACTTTAGTCCATGACGCGCTTACCTTCAGGGTCATACGTCACATGAAAACCAAAATAGTTCCAAACGCCAGATCTGAATGAGGGTGGGGGAGGTTCAATTTGCCATGTTGCAAGGAGAGCTTAACTTCTGTCTGCTAGCTTGCGCTGCGCTCAGTGAATCTGCGTTCGACTACTCCGCCTAGGCTGCACTGTCGAGCTCAGATACACTGAGCGCTCAACACAGACAGCACCGTCAGAAGGAAAGTTGATAAAATAAATTAAAAATGTTGTATTGTTCGATACATATGCATACCGAACCGAAAGCACTGTATCGAACGGTTCAATATCGATACGAGTATCGTTGCACCCCTAGTTAACACATAGTGAGTGAGAAAGGTGACTGGATGTGTCACCTCTGCTATTACATCTACCAGGCTGCTAATGAACGTAATCAAACCACGCTTTGGTCAGCTAATGCGTTTGTGCTGGGACTTGTTGGTAAAGCAAATTCGACTGGCAGCATCTTCACACTTCTCAGAGGTGGGTGGCTGATGACTCACAGTAACCACAGAAATGAAAATGTTCATAAAATGAATATTAAGAATTTTGATCTTGACAGAATTTACATTTTGTCGCCCAGTTTGACTTTATAGCCTCATGTAAGAATTTTAACACTTGCTTGTGTGTTAGTCTACATCTTGTAGGTGGGGTTGGTAAATTACACGTCGCCTCCTACTGAAACTTTGTGTCTCTGCCTGAATAATTAGTGTTTCGCACTTTCAGAGCGGCGTTGTAGCAGCAAGGTGAGCCGTGCAGATCGAGGGTAATGACTGAAGCGCCGCTGTGAAGTTTTTTATTCTGACCCATACAAGTCGGCACTTGATTGGAGCAGTGGTTGAGCAAGATTTTCTCTTAAGCTGTAACAATGTAACGCTTAGTGAGTAGATTAAAGTGCTGGTGGAATGGTGTTGGGAAAACAAGCTGCCACAGCCACGACTGGGTAGACCCGTAATTACTGCCTCGCATTGTTCTCTGTCCTTGTTGTCTGAAAGTGATGTGTAATCTTTGTGGAGATGATTATATGAGTGAAATCAGAGAACGCACTCAGCGGGGTTCTGTTTTCACAGGAAAGCCCAGTTTAGAAAGGTGCAGGTATTTTTCATTTTTGCCTCTAAAAGGCTTCAAACGTTCCACAAAAGTCATAACAAAATGTTATTTCAGTGTAAATTCTTACATGTTTAAAGTTAATTATGTTGCCACAAAGCGACAACAGTCTTTGTTGTTTTTGTGCATCCCTGGTGGGATCAGGTGACCCTGTCTGTGGATCTTTCTCCTTACTATCCGGTAAAGCAACTTCCTGCAAAATAACATTTTACAGAATAACCTTTTGACACATCTAATCTTTTTTTCCTCATTTATCTCAGGAACCCAAAAAGCACGTGCGGTAACTAGGGATGGGTACCGGTATCCGGTGCCATGATGGTTCTGACATAAACGGTAGTAACCAGACAGAAAAGCAGCGCACATTTCTGTGCTTTTTTTTCCTGAGCTGTGATACACTTTAGATTCTAGCCAATCATTTTACGTTTACGAGGATAGTAGGCGGGTCCAGGTACGTACGTTCTTTTAGAGCAGAGCTACAGATTAAAAATGCCCAAGGCGAAGCGGTCAAAGTCTGGCTGTACTTCACAGCAAAAGATGCAAACTCAGCAGCTGCAACAAGTGCTTTAAGCTGATACTGTGATACTGTCAAAGGAGGTAACACCTCAAATCTGATGAAACACCTGGCGACGCATAGCGTTTTTTTAAAAGCCGAGAAATGAGCCGTATTTGATAGCTTGCTGCGAGACCTCACACCGAGCACATCTACTGCGGGTGTGGTGCCTGTTATCGACCCGGAGTTAGCAACATCCCCCAAGAACCCGAAGAGGAGAGTCCTGGCCCCTAGCCCTGCCAGTGTAGCAGAAATGATGAGGATGATGATGCAGCAGCAGCCGTTCTTCTCTGCGTGAGTAGCTTAATGTTGTTCGTGTGTAATTTACGTTGAGTAGGCTAACCACGTTATTACATTAATGCATGTAAGGTGAACTAGCAAACACCATCATAGCTACATGCAGCTGTCTTCTTGTTTGATGGCAGATACTCCCTTCACCCTGGACAAAAAGGCTAAAGTGACCAAAGAAAAAGTGGAAAACAGTTAAACATGAGAGGTTTTTGGACAAAGTTTGTGTTTTTTCCATTGTTTAAGCTGCTTCCAGCCAAGAGTGATACCATATATGCCCCATAGCTGCAGAAAAGGCTAACATTGTTATCTTTTTACAAAAAAACAGCTGAACATGAGAGGTTTTTGGACCAATTTTGTGTTCTCCATTCTTTAAGCACCGGTTTGAGCACCGTTTAAGCACCGGCACCGTTTCAAAAGTACCGGTTTGGTACTGGTATCGGATAAAACCTAAACGATACCCATCCCTAGCAGTAACTTTCACTACGTTCTGGTGTTGGTCCAACATTTGTAGGTTTGCATGCTCATGAGGCCTGTGTGGTGTTTTTGAGGGTGGGGGTTGTAATGAATCAGTTGAATCAGCACTGAGCGATGCTGCAAGAAAGAAATTCAGAGAATGAGTAAAATAACAAACAAAATAAAAGTGATAGTGGTTAATTATGAAGGTACAGTTTATCTCCACTTGAAAATCTGAAGCATTGTTGAGCTGGTGTTTGTGGATATGGGGTTTGCACGATGAGTGGTGAGGGAGACACAATCTGATATTTACAGAATCAAACTTTGCATAAGAACCTGAGCTAAACAGACGTGTTTATGTACATTTCCAGTGAAGCCTTTGTCAGACATGTTGGTATCGTCTCGTACTGTTTCCTTCAAAAAGGTTATTTTTGCTCGTCTCGCTGCGGCTACTTGAAATTTTGTGTGCAGATTGCACATCTCCTCGTGTACATACGTACACACTCGATGTTTGAATTTCGAATTCAGCAAAGCTTGAAAGCCGAGGCTGTTGAATGTGCTTCTTGTCACAGCGCGGTCTTTTATCTCTGGGTGTCAAGAAAGAGCTGCTTTGCAAGGGAAATTGGGTTTTGGCAGACAGATCTGGAAAATCTAATCAGAGACAACAGAGTTGGAAGTAGTTAGCTTACCCGCAGTCTGCCAGCCCACATTCTGTATGCTGTCACTGTCGTAAATATTTTGCACGACTCTCACAATATTGTACAAAGCAGCAGAAAACCAGCATTTGCTATTGCCCCTTACAATAATTGAATTAGTTTGAAAGATTAAGTGTGGAGGTGAACACCAAAAATCAGGTAATTACATCTGTCACAGTTTTCAGCAGCGCCAGCATCGGTTCTCTCCATCTTTTCTCCGTTTGCAGCAGAGAGCTTGGATCATGATTCAGCCTTAGGAAGGATAAACCCAGTTCATACAGTTTAATGCTTCCAAACACCAAACCTCTCAGACCGCCACGACTGTGATGATGTACCAGGACGCACGATCTGATATCCTCGTGTTGGTGTTGTTCCCAGATCATCATACTAAAGGTTGTTCCAGGATCAACATTGCAAGTGACCAATCAGAATGTTGTGATGTCATACTTTTGCGACTTCGGGAAAAATCGGCGTAAAACAAAAAACTGTACTTAAGCTGCGAGAAACCGCCTTTGTCCGCCGATCAACGGACCCTGACCCTGACCCTTTAATAAACGCTAAGCAGAATTGATATTGTCTTTGCAACATTGGAATTTCATAAATGCACGAATGGGTTGGTGCAAAAAAGAATAACGTCACAATAATGTGATTGGTCACTTGCAATGTTGAACCTGGAACAATGTTTTCATGATGATCTGGGAACAACACCAACACGACGATATCAGATCATCCGTACCAGGACGCCGTGGAGTCTCTGTATCATCTTTGATCTGTTGTAAAGTGAGAAGACTGGCCCTGTCTGAGATTGATTGGGACTCCCACACCATAGCGTGTGGACCTGCACCGTCATTAAACTCCTGTTTCAATCATCTATTTGCCATAATATTAGGTATATGTATACAATGAAAAAAGGAAAGTGCAGAATTGGGAAAGCATGGGCAGCCTTTCAACGATTACGACCTATATGGATGACCACCGCACTGCCTTTATCAACCAAGTTGCGGCTCCTGAAGACCATCGTTATACCGACGGCACTGTATGCAGCAGAGACTTGGAAATCAACTGCAAAGATCAACCGCCATCTTGACGTCTTCCAACAACGTTGTCTTCGACGGCTGCTCAAGATCACATATCGGGATCGCGTTACCAATGAAGAAGTATATCGCCGTGCGGGAGTAGAGCCGCTCCATGTCCAAATCACCAAGCGTCGGTTCAGATTTGCCGCTCACATCCTTCGGCCAGGCCCGAGACCTGCCCGTGTCGCGGTTCTGTGGAACCCGAAGAATGGAAAGAGACGGCGAGGAAGACCTAAAATAACATGGAGGAGGACTTTCCTTGAAGATTTACGTTCAGTCGAACTGTCATGGGATGAAGCAACAACTGCCGCGATAGACCGAGTTCGATGGCGTTCTCTTGTCGCCCGATGCGCCGATTGGCGCGGGAGGATCTAAGTCTAAGTCTAAGTAAGTATACAATGAACCAATGTCCCCTGGTACTCTGACCAGAAACTGGATGAGTTTTGGTAACTGTGCAGATGAGGTGAGCTGCAGGAATGTGACGAGAATCTGAGGAAATGCACTGAAGAAAAACCAAAAACAGTTGTGTTTTTTGGTTTTTGCGCGTTCTTCTTTCTCCCAGACGAGACAAAGTCATTGGCTCGTGAGGATGCACCTGACTGATGTTGGTGTTTTGATGGATAACTAGTGAAGACGGGGTAGTAAGGTTGGGCGATTGGACGAATATATCAACTGTTGAGAGGCCGAGCCTTTCGCCGATCGCTTTTACAGGAACCATTAATTAATTAATTGATTAATTAATTAATTAATTAATTAGTCCATTAGTAAGTTTGCTAATAACGATGGCTGAAGAGAAGCGCTGTTTTAACGGCGCCATCTTCCAGCTGCGAGCAAATGCAGCGATTCATTTATTCAAACAGAAAGAACGGCAGCGGCCTGTGTTCAGGAAAATAAACAACATTTTATTTAAATAAAAAAAACACGATGGTGGGGAGGGAAACAAAGAGACACTGGCTTCTGTTTCCCACTATAACCATGTTTATCTGTCTGACACTCGACCAAACAACAGAGAAGTTAAAAATGTAAATGTCTCTTCCAGTGAAAAAAATCTCTGAGCTAAAGTTACGTCTCTTGTGTGATTTGGTGCATCTGAAATAAATGAATGAATAATCTAAAAAGTAGCTACATTAATACTGAAACAAACAAAAGAAAGTAAAATATTCCCTCCAAACAAAACGTATAAATTCTAAATGTCCAAATCAGATTACTTTGCTCCACCCATCAAAAAGTCTGTGGATGCGCGAATACATCGCCTATGATTGGTTATTCTGGGATAGCTCAGTAGGTAGAGTGTTCACCCCATGATCGGAAAGGGCGAGGGCTCGAATCCACCGAACGGCTACCCTGAGGTGGCTTTGAGCAAGGTGATGATGATGATGATGATGATGAGATTGCCCACAACCGAGATGACAGCAACATGGGAGAGTTTTCCAGTGTGTACAGCTGATCTGGGAACGCTGCAATCTTCGACTGCGCCTCCAGCTGATCCAGTGTCCACATCGGATGAGAGGAGGCGTTGGATCCGGGGTAGGGAGGGTGATAGTGTGTATCAGTGTTTCGTGCGTGTGCATGTGTGTGTCCTGTGTTCAGCTGAGAGACAGTGTCACCACGCCCGGTTAAGCATCAGTCAACAGTCTCCAGTGGACCCAGGTGGCCTTGAAGGAGGGACAAAGAGTTCCGACAACAATCCTGTTATCATGTTGTTCCAGTCAGCTTCGACCTTGGCAGCCTTCAGCTGGTGCCAGTGGGATAGCCGCATGAGTGAAGATGGTGAATGTTTGGGTTTAGTGCAAACAACTGTATCCATGGTTGGTCTAATGTCCATCACTGGTCACCAGTTCTCTCAATTCCCGTTGTTCTTCTCCAAGATCTTATCCATATTGCGTTCAAAACACAGTCTGAGTACTCACAGCCCATCGTCTATCATGTCGGCCAGCCTTATGGGATTTTGAACAGCTGTAGCCACTTCTTGTTCTTCGAAAAGCCAGCTCCAACCAGCCTGAACTCTGTTATCGTGGTTCCAAATTCAGTGTTGGGAAGGTTACTTTTAAAATGTATTCCATTACAGATTACAGATTACATGCCCCAAAATGTATTCTGTAACGTATTCCGTTACGTTACTCAATGAGAGTAACGTATTCTGAATACTTTGGATTACTTAATATATTATCATGCTGTTTACAACTACATGAATGTACTATTGCTGTGATTTATTACTGTTACTGAAGGTCCGCGGCTCCGAACCGTAGTAAAGGGACCTCTGACTAATACGGTGGGTTCTGTGTCGGCTCGTAGCTGAAAACTAGCTTTACTTTGTTGTCTGGGTCAACTTTGCTAGCAGAGACAGAGAGAGGCGTTGAACGGCTGCTCCAACAGAACTTATTGTTTCAGAGGAAAACACGAACACGGTGTACAGTCGAGTCTTAATAGCTTACTTACAACTGGGCTCGTCAGGCTCTCTTCTTGGCTGCAGTGGTTATTATTATATTTACATGCTTCCAGCTCCCGTTTCTGCTCGATGACAGCTCGTACTTTTCCTTTTTCTCCCTCCCTCGCTCACAGACACATAACGTGTATGGCAGTCCATTCTCCCTGCAGCACGGACTACACTGCCCATGATGCTACATTCTTTAGAGCTATACCTGTAGCATTCTGCCTGTTAGCTTAGCACGACAACAACAACAGGCGCTCTCTCACCCAGGAAACACGCAGAGAGAGAGCGTCACCCTGTAACCATGGCAACCGTAACGCTGCCGCCTGGAACAACAGAACGTAGCTGTCAAACAAACCCAAACAGTCCTGACCCGCCACAATATGAAACAGGGAAGTACCGCCGTGTAATCCATTTATTTCAACAAAGTAACTGTATTCTAAATACCACCTTTTTAAACGGTAACTGTAACGGAATACAGTTACTCATATTTTGTATTTTAAATATGTAACGGCGGTACATGTATTCCGTTACTCCCCAACACTGTCCAAATTGGTAGATGTTGTTCATTGTCCTCCATCGAGAGTGTCGCCAGACACACGACGCAACCGACCATCGAATATCCGGCAGCAAACGTCTCCGCAGGACAATCGGGCTCTCCCAAGCCCAGCAGGGTGTCAATTCCATTACGGGACCAGTTGATCAAATCCATAATTCTTTAGGTTTTAGAGAACAAGACCGAGAAACTCTGAGGGTTAGAGTTAGACGAGACTAGACAAACACATAGAAGCAGCAGCAGGGAAGATAAGGGAGGGAGAGGGGAAAGATGCGTCCGCCTCCTCCGAGAGCCAAAGAGGAAAATAGGTACCGTCTCCGCTCACTGCTCCCCGGGCGCTGTGTGGGTAGCTGCTCACTGCTTCACTGAGTGAACGGGTTAAAAGCTGAAGACTACAAAATGTTCCACATGTGGGAGTATCAGGGTGTAAAAATAAAAAATAAAGTTGTTGGACTGTCGGTTGGAACATTTTTACATATCGCCCAACCTCGTGGGGACGTGCAGGAGGAAAAAGGTCATTTTGGACCAAAATGAGAAAGAATATTTTTTATGAGACAAAGACGGTAATTTACACACATGCAGTTAAAATTTCAGTCTTTTCCACTTTCTCTCTATAAGCTAAACTACATATTTTTGGTTAAATACTGTCCTTGTAAGTAGGGCTGTTCGATATAACCATATATATCGGATGATGATATAAAAACGTCTGTCGTTTCATTTTACGCTGTCGTTTGTTTTGTGGTGTCGCAAAATAAACTGTTTACGGCAATATTTTTTCATGGTTCTGATGGTCGCTGTAGTTATTATTAATTTCTTAAAGTTCTCTCTTATATTTAATGTAACCACACTACAGACGGACAAGCGCCTGTTTTTATGTGTTGTCGTTAGCAACAACGACGGTAACAGCATCGTGTGTCCGCTTGTTTATGTTCCACATAAACCTTTCACAATAAAGCTCAAGATCCTGTTGAGACTTTTCAAAGCACGCAGCACGCCGTGTAATAAATACTCACAAAGGAAATGGCGGCCGTTACAACTTATGTCTAAAAATGTATCGTTTCATGCATCGGTTAAAACACTCGACTCCAGCTACACGACGCACAGCTGGAAACACTTCACGCAAGTCGAGCTGCCCGAGATTCACAGAATTTACAGAAAATGTTACATTTTTGTGATTTATATCGTTATCGGACGATAGATGTTTTATATCGGGACATGAGATTTTGGTCATGTCGCACAGCCCTACATGTAAGACAGGCTGGCAGCATGACTCTGTTTTACTTCAGTATTAGCTTCATGTAAACAGCAAACCAAACTCAGCTGTGTGTGACTGCTTATAGACCAAGGCTGTAAACTAAATGAATGTCTGGCAGATCTTTTCTTCCCTTTCTAAATGTATCATTTAGCAACAGTAATTGATATTGATATGTGCTGCAGGAAGTGGCCCTAAATCACAGCCAGACCAGTGGTGTGAGTTTAACAGTCCCAAAACAGTGTGAGTTACGTGTGAATAAGTAACCGCCGCCTCTAATGATGTGTTGCTGCCTCCTGCTCCTGCCGGGGATCTCTGACAGGCCTGATGGATGAAGTGGTCCTGACGCGCCCTCCTGCAATCACCTCCGTGTGGTTTCAGTCAATAGTCCATTAGAACTTCTGATCACTGCAGTGAAGAAATGTTTCTTTTATACATTTATTTTTTGTTTTGATGGGGAATAAATAATCAGTCATGTGTGTTTTCTCCATGTAATTCATAGTTTATAGTTAGTTTCAGTTGTATTTCATTTTTTGTGCACACAAGACAGTAACGTCCTGAGTGTCCAGTGAATTTAGCGCTCGCTTAAGCATTCACATTCACTTTAAGTAGCTCTTAGCAGTGGGTGCTCTGTATTAGTCACAGTGCAAACATTAACATCGTGCTCCCTCGTCCCCGTCTGCCCCTCGAAACAATCGAACGTTCATTCGCGTGCTCGCAGAATTGACTTTGGTCCAGTTTGGCTCGTCGTCAGCAGCTGATCATTCAAGCATGGGAAAATGTAAGGACCAATTGGATTGATCCGATTTGGCGAGGTGATCGACCTGTCACACACCTCTGGTCATCGTAACCATCAGGTTATAGTATTGGTTTTTAAGGGCTTCTGGGGATTTGGACCATGCATTTAGCAATAAATCAGTACAGCAATAAACTTGTGTACATAACACCGATGATGCAACACAATTAACCCTTTAAAACCGGTCGGAGCGGGCGCGCTCTGTTTTGCGTAACTATTTTTAAATCCCGGTAGCTCTGCAACCACGTGAGCTAGCGCAATAATTTTTTTTGCATATGAAACCGGAGGAGTTGTACTTACATCTTATGCCATCAGCTTGTCCTCGGTCACAGTTTCCTTCCACATATAGCTTTGCAAAAACTGCATAAAAAGCACTTGCAGCAACAAAAACATAATATTCCAGAAACACGCTTTGCTGATCCGATCAGCTGTTTGTAACACTTCCTACGTCCATCAGCGCGAACTTTTGCATGTCCGCCATGACCTGCCCAAAACCGGAAGTGACGTCATTTTCGCTGAAATGTCGTTTTTTACCATCAGGGCCTCATGAGCCTATACTGGTGTTTTTAAAAGTTATGTTTGACTTTATGACTTTCTGTGTCGTTTCTGGGATGCTTAGGACTCATATTGCACTGCTGGAAATAGTTTATTTTGATGCATATGCTGCTTTTTTGCAAATTTGCACTATAATATTTATTTTAGTTTTTCCTGCAGTGTATAAAAATTGGTGTATTTCAATAATAAAACTATGAAGACACTCAAAATAAATTTCCTGTGGTGGGAAACTATTTTGTGCAACTTTTTTGTATTTACAGTTTTGAGGGATAAGCCTCTTAAATTTCTCTAACTAGAAATATATGTTAAAAAACAAAAACGATTTTCAATTTTTTTTGTAGTTTATTGCACATTTTTGCAATTTATGTAATTACTATGCACTTAATGCAGACATATTATTAAAATTTAGACTATAATGGTTGTTTTGATGTATATCAACTTGAAATGCTCCCAAAAATGGCTCCACAGCATGTAAACATATAATATAAGCTCTGGCAGACTTGGTTCTATGGTAGGTCTTAAAGGGTTAATATTTGCAATAAATAAACGTGGATAGTTTTCAAGCCCATGAGATTTTTATTAGACTACTCTAAAAAAATCTCACTTGGCAATTAATGATTTGTTATCAGGAAACACAAACTATAAAATCCATCCTTTGTGATGCAACGATGATATTTGGATCAGCCCCACCCACGTGTGCGGTTTACAGCAGCTGCATTGTCACTGGGTTTACTGTGGCGTGTTGGGTTACTCTGAAACAAAGCAAATGTTCTCACACTAATAGGCTGAGGTTAATTAAATCACCTCTTTGTCAGCCCTCAGGTGCTAATCTTCCCTTAATTGAACGGATTGTGGTAAATCGGGGGAAACGTGCCCCCTGAGCACTGAATTACACAATCCTTCCTAATTGTGACTGGTTTAGCAAAGTAATTTAACTCTCTATTGTCTGGTGGGCATTGGTGTATGGAGATGAAAGAAAACCTTGGTCAGACTTGATAGTGTTGCTCCTACTATGGTTACAGTTGGCTTGTGCTGTATTATGGTGGGTTCTTTACTCAACACAATGGGACCAGAGGGAGGCGAGGATGGAGAGGAGGAAGAAACGGGAGTTTGCTGTGCAACCTGACATTATTTGCTTTGTGGAAGGAGACTCCTGGGGACACTCGGGGAAGAGAGGAGAGGAGGGAGAGACTGGTGTTTGTTTTCCTAAGAGGCTGAGCTCTGTGTGTGGCAGAGGAGATCCAGCCTGTGGGCAGACAGACACACGAGGAGAGAAAGGTGAACGGACAAGTGGAGATATGGAAGAAAGCAAAGGCTGACTGACAAGCAAACATGCACAGGGAGAAGGCGGCGAGCCAGCCGACACTCCTCGCTGTCAGCGGGGTTTGTGGGCTCATCCGAGCAAACTCGAGAACTGTTAGTGAAGATGGACGGCTCATTCTCGCCGCTTTTCACACTGTGACAGAACACAAACACAGCGGGCTAGAGAGAAATCATATCTGCAGACAAATCAGAGAATTTCAGTGTACAAAGCATTTCTGCAGCTACACCAGCAACCGAACAGGAAGATGTGAGGCAGTCCTTTGAGTTTACAGTACGGCACCGCAGCCACAAAAGTAGACGCTAATGTGGGCGTCAACAGCTCCTCAACAGCCCGACGCGCTGAGCGGGCTTCACGTCACAATGACAAACAGCTGTTAGCCTGGAGCAATTTTTACACCACAGTAATATTTGTAATAGAGGCAGATTACATCGCCATCAGCTAATATTCAGCCAGAGTCGGTACTGGCTCTGTCACAGCTGCTCTGGTGTCTTTAAGTTGGAAGAAACGGTTTCCATCAGCAGCACCAGAGTCTGCTCGTTTGTGCAACAAGCAACAGGAGAACCACAAGATGATCCAGTATGTCTCCGGACAAATGATCAGAAACAGCCTGACTACGAGCATCCACCTGTCGGCCCCGCCCTGACTGCTGGACCCCGCCTTGACTGCTGGACCCCGCCTTGACTGCTGGGCCCCGCCCTGACTGCTGGGCTCCGCCCTGACTGCTGGGCCCCGCCTTGACTGCTGGGCTCCGCCTTGACTGCTGGGCCCCGCCCTGACTGCTGGGCTCCGCCCTGACTGCTGGGCCCCGCCCAGAGGAGCCTGACTGGTATTTGGCATGTCCACCACCACACTGTGCTTTTCGCACATAAGACCAGGTTTCCTCTGAGCACGTGTGACAAACAGGGAGCGCAGAAGCTGCGAACATTGTTCAGCACGAGGGATCTTCGTGAGTCGGCTACGGTGCTGTGATCTGTCCATGGGAGGGACACAAACCCACAGCCTGACTGCTATTTGATATGATGATGAAATCCTGGGGCCGCTGTCAGACCCCCATGCTGACGCAGTCCTGGGTTCCTCTGGTGCACAACAATGCTCGGCCTTATGTGGTGAGCTTATGCAGGCATCGATGCCACCTACTAGCTCCAACTCTCCGAGCTCGCATTTGGGGTGCTACTGAATTCATCCCTCTGTGGGTTGATTTTCATTTCTAATAAATGACGCGGCGTCCTTTCGTTCCTAATCGACATCACTGCAGATGTCAAACAGGATTGTTTTTCATTGAGATCTGATTCATTTTTTTTTTACCAGTGTGCTCTGGTTTGTGTGTAGGATGGATCCACATCCATCCATTTTCTTCCACTTATCCTTGTCAGGGTCACGGGGGGTGGAGCCTAGCTCCGCTGTCATAGGGCGAGAGGCGGGGTCCACCCCACACAGACACTGACTGCATGTCTTTGGACTGTGGGAGGAAGCCGGAGTCTCCGCAGAGACGCAAACGCAGGGAGAACATGCAAACTGAGTGGAAAATTTAATTTCCACTTTGCTATTTGCTCATTTTCTTTGCCCTCTGACCGTTTCTACACCCTGTTTTTAACCAGTTGCTAATTTAAATATGTGCCTGTTATTACACATGCGAAATGTTAGTCGTTTATCTCTGGACGTGATTCATTTTCCTTTTGACCTTTTAGTTAAAATTTTGTGTGCACTTGGCTGATTGTTGCTGCAGCCTTATTGCATTTATGGCCTAATTCATGAAGCAGTGGAACAGCCTCCGTCCCCAGTGTGCAGCACACATGCATGATTGCACGCATGCACACACACAGCACATCCACAGCTTTTACAGTGAGAGAGATGAGCGCTCTGCAGCGATGCCTCCCAGGTAATTGCAGTATCTGTTTCAACCGAGGGTGGTGATTTCTGATGGTGTGAATTGTTTTTGTTTTTTTCCTGCAGCTTAGCTCGTAATGCTGACGGTAACAGCATGCCGGGTGTACCTCTCTCCTGCTGAGCCTTCTGATTAAAATTTCGGATGTGTGATTTGTCGCTTTCCTCACCCGGCGTCCCGGCATCCATCAGAGCGGGGTCCCTTCTCTCCCACCTCCTGCCCCCCAGAGACGGCTCTCGTCGTACGGCTGTCGTCGCTGGGAGGAGAGGGACAGCTGAGGGAACGCGCCGACCAACAAGTTGTTGGTGATAAACACGTATAATAGGCTGCGTGTTTTGTTGTGATTACACAGGAATTAGGCCACATATGGTTTTTGTGTAATGATGTCTCACACGGTAGCAGATGGTTTGTAACATGCTTAATGCCAGCATATGTGTGGAGTCGTTTTAGCCCCTCCCATTTTAACGGGACATCTTTCTTTGTACTCAGAGCTGCAAAGGGAGCACGAATGAGCCCAACACCTTCTTATTCCTTTTATGGAAAAATGGGCAGATTTGATTCATGTAAAGATGATGTCACTAAACGCTGTCACTAAAGTCGTTTGGGCATCTTATTAGATTCTTGTTATTTCAACTAAATGAAAACAGCGGAGCAGGAAGTGGCTGGAAATGAGACGGCCTCAGGTTGATCTGGCATGTTTCAGCTTCCTCACGAGGAGCGGAGGAAAAACACCAGAAGCAGGTTCGGGGTGATCTGTGTCTACGTTTGTGATGATTTCCTTTCCATGAGGCTCCGTTATTCCCGGGATTCTGCATGCTTTTTCTAAACTTCAGGTTTCCATCGCCCCATGAGGAAAGCACACTACCAGAGGCTGCAGACGCCATCGCAGGTCTTTTCCTGACCGTCATGTTACAAACAGACAAAATTACATCCTGTTGCATCCCAGGCCAGCTGCCTCTTTGTTACTCTGTGCTTTTGTTCTCCTCGTTGCTATTTTCTGTAAAGGGTGAACTAACTTCTAAAGCTTTATATCAATTTAAAGTTAGACACCTGTCAAACTGACACATTTCTCTCAAACACGCCTGCGAGACTGTTTTGTTGTTTTGGAAAAGAAGCCAGATCCAGAACAGCAACATGATTTCCTAAAGCTTCCCGACATCTTTTCCACACTTCAGAAGCCAACAGCATTACCAGAGTTGGTCAAGTTACTTGAAAAAAGTAATCAGTAACTAATTACTGATTACTTCCCCAAAAAAGTAATCCTGTTACTTTACTGATTACTTATTTTCAAAAGTAATTAATTACTTAGTTACTTAGTTACTTTTTAAAAACACGATTTACAACCTGAATAGGTGATAAAGTGATAGATCTTTCAGCCCAATTCTACTTTTTCTACATAATCATCATACAAAATGTAATCAAATGGAAAAGTCTCTTTTTAAAACTTGTTTTATTAGTTTTAATCTTTTAACTTTATGCATCAAGCAAACATTTAATTATCTGCAATATTCTCTGACTGGAAGAAATTAGTTTAACATTTAAACCTATTTTCTGCACATTCCAGCACATAAAATAAAATATTTTGTGTTTACACTCAGTCTTTCAAATAGATGCAAGTAAAACACAGCAGAAAATAAATAAAGTCAAAGACTAGCGGTCCTGTTGCTCTATTTTCACCTGTAAAGCAGGAGTGGGGTAGGCGGAGGTTTACCTTGGTGCAGGTGTGCAGCGGTCAGTGGAAGAATCCGCGAGTTTCTCTGTGAGTTTCCCATTACGTCGTAGCTACTCGGTGCTTGTTTGGAAGTTTAGGGGTTTTTTCGCTGTAAAAAGAAGTTTTCTTCCCACGCACAACGGACACTAATGTTTTTGTCACTTTTTATGGAATCAAACTCAAAGTAAGGTCAGTACTTCCACGCTTTAAACGCTGCACGCTCATACTCTCTCTGCACTCGATATATGATCCATTGTTGATCTGCACACAGCTGTTGTCACGAACGTCGCACACGCTTACGTCACTGTCATGAGACATTCTCGCAAAAAAATCACGGTTTTAGTAACGCAGTAACGCAGCGTTCCTACGGGAAAGTAACAGTAATCTAATTACCATTTTTGCAATAGTAATCCCTTACTTTACTCGTTACTTGAAAAAAGTAATCGGATTACAGCCCATCTCTGAACATTACAATTAAGCACTCAGTTATTAATATTGTGTTATCCAAGGCCGAAGAAGAAGATGTGTTTAATCTGAGTTAGTTTTTTTCAAACCTGCCGAGTTCAGGTCAAAGGCGTCTCTGTTCTGATCATGTGACTCAGCGAGTCGCCGCTGTGTGTTTGAATTATTTGACTGTTAAACTGTTTGATTAGTAACTTGGAGAGGGAACGAAGCCTCGACCAGAAGAACTGATGTTAGTGCTGAGTTCATAAAGTTTATGGAGGGTGGGATGATTATTGTCCTTGCTGATAACACTGAGTGTCGACGGCGGGGTCCTCCACGACTTCATGCTGTTACTCATTAATATTACTTTGGCTGTCACTGTGACGGTGTTCTCTCTGATCTCTCTGTTCTAACCGGTCATCGACTGAAGGATTGATTTTAACTCTGCGTGGCAGGAGACAAAAACACCTCCTGTTCTGTGTTTCTGTCAGGGAGATGATGCAGAAATGAAGCCTGGACATTAGAGCTGCACGATTAATCGTTAGAAAATCGCGATCTCGATTCATACTTATGTGCGATCTCATTTCCAAATGACAACGATTTAAAAAAAACCTACCTGCTCTATACACGCAGTGTCGAGCAACGGCGGAGACAGAAGTTCAAGCAGTACAACATTTTGCGGCAAAGACAAAATGTGAGACATTTGTTGTTTTTATGTTTATTTATTGTTTTTATGTTCAGTCTCAACTGTTACGAAGTTGATGTGCAGTTAATAAGTGCAATAAATATTTATACTGGAAAAGAAAATCGTGAGAGAATCGTGATCTCAATTCTAAGCAAAATCGTGCAGCCCTACTGGACATGTGATCATGTGATCATGCTGAAACCTTTGATCACAGACAATAAGGCCGTCTTTAAAGTGAACATAAATGTGTAGCTAACAACACCATAACAACGCTCGAGATAGAGCATGTGCAGACACCTTTGTGTTTGCTAATTGATCTAATGAGATTTCTTTCACTGAAAGGAGCTTTATTCTTTGATTAACCTACGTGACACATTTTCACAGGTTTAGTCGCTGCCTAAGTAGGCTGTCGGCATTTCAGGGTAATTAACATGACTCGTTTGATCTGCTGATGCAACACATTGTTCAAGATTACATCTGCTGATTGGCAGCTCCTTTTCAAACAGGAGATGTTAAACAAGTTGTGCACCAACTTATTGTCGGGCTTGCATTAGATGAGCGCTGTTCCAACATTTGTGCACATGTGATCTGCATGTGTGCAAATGTCTGTCTCAGATTGTCCCAGAGAGCTGGAACAGTGAAGATGATTAATGTGCAAACTAATCGAATACACAGGGAGTAACACAGGTGAGTGGTGGTGAAGTGGTCACGTGTCACGCCTCATATAAAGCATTTCTGTTGTTACGTTTGCAACTTCAGAAGATGCCGCGACCGCTGGTTCAAATATCTGTAGATCTATATGGTGTAAACAGGCTTTTTTATTTCTCAGCTTTCGTCTATGCCCTTCATATTTCTCCCCTTAATTAACGTTGGGTCAAGACGATCGGACCTAACACAGCTGATGCAAAGCGACAATGGCAGATCTAGTGTTGCACTTCTTATCAGCGTTAATTATCTTCCTCAAACCACAGCTGAGGTCCTGCCAGAGTGGAACACGAGGTGTCGGCGGTGCTGTCTCGCATTATGGCGATAACCTGCAGCGCGAACACACCTGTAATTGCAGTGTGACTGGAAAGGCTTTGCGTCTGGATTAACAGGTCATTTTCTATAATCTGACACTGCTAATTATGTTACAGTCATGCAGTTGTTGAGCAACACGCTGAATCTCATCACTCTGTAGCGTTTGAAATTGAATAATTAATGTCACAGTAAAGTTTTTGCGAGTGTTTTGAATTTGCAGTGCAAAGATTTATACGCACGTTTAGACATTTGGAGGTTGCAGACCGTAACCCTGACCGCTGTTGGACAGCTGCACTAAGCAGAGGGGCAGTGTTAGCCTCCCACTCTGTTTCCTCATTCAGTTTATATGCTTTCAAGGACAGCACCGAGTTGCCACCATCACTGAGCTGTCCTCCTTTCAGCTTCTTTTTCATTTCCACTTTCCGTCAGGTCGAGTGGTGTCAGTGCAAACAAGCCACTAAGATTATATTGCGCTAATTGGCAGCACTGTGATCATTAAGAGCTCATAATCCCTGAGCAACTATTGCTTTTTATGATAAGCATTTGGTTTGGCTCATTACATTCCTGCTTACATTGCGTGTTTGTGTGTGTGTGTGTGTGTGTGTGTGTGTGTGAGTGTGTGTGTGTGTGTGTGTGTGAGTGTTTCTCAAGTGGAAATTCTCTGTGGGTAGTTTAATTATGCCTGCAAGGAGTGGAGCACGTCATGGGGCCAAGACGGCGACTCCACCATTCCTCTTTCATTAGTCGCATTATAATGACAGCGTCACCAAACTATACATATATGATAACGATATATATTGTGATATATTAGTGCTGTCAGTGTTAATCTCGTTAAAATGACGTTAACGCCATTACAGCATTAAGGCGGTAAATATCCGTTAGTGAGTTATCGCGGATCGCCCCGTGGGTGGGGCTGCACGGCGTCAACGCATTGGCACGGTTAGCTCATTAACGCGTTAGCGCCGCTTGATATATATCTGTATGTCAAAATGACTGAACAGTATAAAATTCCATTTTACAAACATTTATTGTATAAAACATTTTTTAATTTAAATTACAAACCTTTTCAAATAAATGTTAAGATGTAACAGGTCCTTTTCCAAACAATGTAACATTTGTAACAACAAATGTAACAATGTAACATTTTTAAATAACAAATAAAAATGAAGATAAACATGTTTGAATAAAAAAATACAAGTAAAATATCAGTAAAACACTAAATTCTAAGTTTTATTGATTGATTGAATCTTTATTTTGAACATGTTGAAAAAGTACAACAACATAGAATTAAAAGAGACAAATGAACAAAGCAAAACAAAAGGAAAACGAGCAACGACAACTACAAATAACTTTTATGTTCAAAACGGAGCAGGAAGAAGCATAAGCTTATTTAATCCCGCCCCTTTTCCACTATCTAGTAATCAATAGACTACAGAAATACCTCCGTGCAATTACATTATATTTCATGTGTATTTATATATATATATATATATATATATATATACATGTTTCTATCTATCCATACATACGTATATACACATACACACATATACACATTTTCAATAACCCCATTAACACCTCAAAGGATACACAACCTACAGAGATATATATACCCATACCAACATACCCGTGCACCCGCACACACATGAAAATATTAGACAAGAACACCCTATCAAATCTCTCCCTCGTCCCTGTACCCTGTAAAAACCATCTCCTTAAACCGCTGTTTAAACTGCGCCATGCTCGGACTTTGCTTCATATCTTTACTTAGTCTGTTCCACAGCTTCACTCCACACACAGAGATGCAAAAACTTTTTAATGTTGTACGGATACAAAGTGCAAAACTTGCCTTTGGAACAGACCTGCTGGTGTTAGGGCCTCCTTTCTTCTTTCCACCTGACTGACTGGGCGTTTGTGGAGGGCGCAGTTTTTGGCTTTCCTCATCTTCGTCTCTTCGCTGTTACTGTCGCCCGGCATCATTTGTAGGTGATATTTTTCTGCTTTAAACCCAAACCAGGTGCACGTGACCGACGTCGCACCTCCTCCTCCTCCCCACGTGTAAGCTGCGCGCTTGCAGCTGCTGTGATACTTCGACCAAAACAGGCGCAGCTTGGTGACATCATCAACATGCAGTAGAGCGGCACAGTCAAATCTCTACGGTTGACCAATTTCATACCGTTTCTACCGCCCACGCCTACTGCAAACATTTAAAGGGCCACAGCCCCCCCATGCTTCTTCCCTGTGTTCTGCTGTAGTGGTGCTGTAGAAGTACACGTGGCCTCTGCTCGTTTCATCAACGGCGGTTCAGTCAGGTTCATGGACATTTGGGGACTGAGTGCAGACTTTCAGCTTCAGGGTGCATTAACTGTTTATTAACGTCTTTAACACTCCTCCCACTTCTTCGGTAGTGGTATGGTGTGTTATCTTCCACCTCTGTCATCAGTTTTGCCAGTAACCGTGATGCTCAGTGCTGTCAATAAGGCCATGTCCACACTAATATGTTTTTGTTCCGCCCACACTGACACGGCGTTTTGAAAACGCTCTCCAAAGCGGCGAAATGTATAGTTGTCAAATAGTGTGGAGGCGTAGCGTCTATCTGGATTGGTGTAGACGTAGCCTAAGTTCGAAGTCATTTTTGATTAAATGTTATGTAAATACTACATTAAAAGATTCTTTTTGTAGTTGACTGTAACAGTTTTTACAGCCCGAGCTCACACACTCATGTGCTCCGTTTTAATGAGATCATTGGACGAGGGCCTGTCCGCTAAAGTAGCCGCCGAGCCGCCGTTGCTTTCACTTCCTTTCATGTGTGGAATGTGTTTCATACAGCAGCTGTGTTCTCCCTCAGCGGTGACAAAGGGTCATCCCGCTATGATGAAAACAGCTCAGCAGCATGAGTCTCCCGTTTCTGTCTCACCCCAGGCTCTGTAACTCTTCTAAAGACACAAACAGCTCTTTCGCCTCATGGGGACATTTTAATGGCTGCAAACCACACATCCATCTCCTCCTACATGTCACCTTCAAATAGGCTCGGAGATGGCGAGGGACAGCAGATGCATGAAGAGGGGAGCTCGCTTGCTTTTGTGCGTGCACGTTTCTGTGCGTGTGAGCAAAAACAGGAGCTGCCCGGGTAGATTTTTCATTCGCAGGCCCTTCACCCCTGGCAGTCACAACAGAGCGTTTCATCTTCCTCTTCATTCATCTTGGATACATGGAGCCACAAAGAGCAGGGAAGCATAAATAATGCACTTTATACCACGAGGCCCCCAGACGCTCTAACAGTTCACGTGAGCTATACGATTCATGCAGCTGATGATGCATTGGTGCTGTTTATGGATGACCGGCATGCATTGCTCTATTATAGGATCCAGCGATAGCTGTGTTTTTAACAGCATGTGGAAAAGCAGTAATGTGTGCTCTGTTTGAACACGGGCCTGTGCTTACTGCCTTGTAGGAGCACTAACTCGGAGTTTGTCCCTTATGCTGCCATCAAATAAAAAATATCTGTTTTCCATTTGACATTTTGGGCGCAGAGACACTCAAAGGAATTCAGCAGTGTGGGAGGGATTGCCAGATGACTTTCTCAGAGAATCAATCACGTTGTCAGCTGCTCAGCTGGCAGCTTTATTGGGACTACAGTGTTTGAGATCTTCTCAGATAACAATGACATGAACAGTTCATAAAAAATATGGGATGACAGTGAACGTGGAAAAGGCAAAGGCGCTACTTTTTATTTTCCCTTTTCTTTTATCTTTAATGTTTCTGGCCAACTTTTCCTTATGGTGCTGTATAGCATCGTGTTTTTGAGCTTTAATACTGTGCTTGAGTGAGATGATAGTCTGGATCTACCAAACATATTACCGTATTTTTTTGGACTATAAGGCACATTAAGCAAAACATCATCCACCAGCTTCACTGTGTTTATGTTATGCTAGCATAGCTGTGTCGCTAGCGATCACGTAGCACATCATTATATACCAGCTAGTCCAACTTCAGTAACCCTACAAACGTCACTGCTGTTTAGTTTTCTGTCTTCATTTATGTTGGAAGTGACAGCAGAGCTGTACGTTTGAATTCTTTCAGAAATCTCTCAGTCAGAACATGCTATATCATGTTTAGGTGGAAGCTAGCAAGCTAACTTCCTGCTAACTTCTAACTCCGTTAAATTTAATAAATCCTGTTTTCATGGATGCCTGGATGTTAAACTTCATTGTTACACCTGGTAAAGCAGCAATGCTGATCGTTTTATTAAAGATGAAAGAATTTAGACAGTTTTTAACTCTCAGTGATGCCGCAGTGTTCGTTTGACTTTGGGATCTGAAGCTGAAGGTAGTGATGTGCGCAGTGTTGCCAACTCCTCAGTAAGGAAAATCGCTATTGGTTGTCCTAAAAGTCGCTAGAAGTCGCTAAATGACGTCATCACCTAATTTGCATAATTGGTCATGCTAATGTAATTGTAACCTACGCTGCTGGAGAGAGAAATAACATCGTGGATGAGACATAAAGTGAGCAAAAAACATCCTAAATGCAGTTAGAATTTATTTAGAACTACAAATTAAATTTCTTTTAGCAATTATTGTTTTTTTTAATGTCACAATTCCAACCCTGCTCCTTTACCCGGGCTTGGACCGGCAAAAGTGACCCGAAATAGGCACTCTGGTGGAGTTACTTTGTGTGTGTGTGTTTATAAGTAGTTTTAAACCTGATCCACAAAACAGCATAAGAGTAAAAGAAGAACTGACTGCGTTACAGCACCCGCTGCTTGTTGAGAGTAAAAGCGATATGCCCTTTCACGTCTTTTTTTTAGCGACTTTTCTTGGAAAAAAAGTCGCTAGGGGGTCTGAAAACTCGCTAAATATAGCGACAAAGTCGCTAAGTTGGCAACACTGGATGTGCGGATCGATACTGAAATATCGATTTCTCCGATACCAGTCATTTATGTTATAGAATCGATTCTCATATTAAAATATCGATATTTTAGTAATTTAGGGTAGATTTGTAGTTTATCATTAACAGGAACACAGTGGAAAGAAACTATATCATTCGGATTGTCTACACTGGAAGGAACTACTTCCTCTTCCGCCTTTTATAGTCATGTGTGAAATACGGCTGTATAAATGTGTCCAGCGTGGCGTGCGCTAGGGCTGGGCAATATGGCCTAAAATTCATATCGCGATATAATTTGAAGCACATGCGGTAACGATATATATCACGATATATTCTTTTCTTCTGTATAACGTATTTTCCACACTATAAGGCACACTTAAGATCCTTTAATTTTCTCAAAAATCGAGAGTGTGCCTTATGTATGAATTCTGGTTGTGCTTACTGACCTCAAACCGATTTTGGCTGCAGAAATCTGTTAAAAATGTTTTAGTACAACTTTGGTAAGCCGCACTGCTTGATGGATTGTCAGAGCATTACGGCTGCTGTAGTGAGGAGCTTCACGGAGTAATCTTAGAAGTTAGCAGGAAGTTAGCTCGCTAGTTTACACCTAAACATTTCATACCATGTCCTGACTGAGACTTTTGAAATTAATTCAAACGTACAGCTCTGCTATCACTTCCAACATAAATGAAGACAGAAAACTAAACAGCAGTGACGTTTGTAGGGTTACTGAAGTTGGGCTAGCTGGTATATAATGTTGTGCTACGTGATTGCTAGCGACACAGCTATGTTAGCATAACATTAGCACAGTGAAGCTGGAGGATGAACGCTAACTTTTTTTCCACTCGATAAAAGTTAACATGAGAGATTCTGGTGGTCAGGGACAAATGCAATCGCGTAGCAGGATGCTATACACGGGCCAAACTTCAGTCAGGAGACCAACTGAGATTATCCATCCACAATACGAGGTTAGTCATTAATATACTGCAACAACATGGGAACAGAACAGCTGCGAGAGAATTCAGCATTAATGAATCAATGTTACGGAAGTGGAGGAAGCGCAGTTTTTGGCTTTCCCCATATTTCAAAAGTGCTTCATCTCTTTGCTATGACTGTCGCTCGCCATAATCTGCAGATGATAATGGTTGTAGCCGCTGCGATGCTTTCGACCAAAACAGGCGCAGCTTGATGACATCATCAACATTTTTTATTTCTATATGCTTAATTCTTGTTAAGCAGTAATCTAATATCCTGTAATCATTATGAAGCTATAATTTGATACAATAAAAGATACAATAAATAAGATAAGTTTTTGTACAAAGTATCGGATCAGTATCGTCGATACCGCCCTGAATTTTACTTGGTATCAGATTGGAAAGGAAATCTGTGGTATCACACATCACTCGCTGACGGACCCAGATTCCTCCGCGAGGCTCCTGACTACGGCAGCCGTGATGCTCCAACAATCCATCAAGCGGTGCGGCTTCGTAGCTTAGCAAAGTCGGACTAAAACATTTTTGACAGATCTTTGAGCGCCGTGTAGCACAGAAAACCGGTTCGAGGTCAGTGAGCACAACCAGAATTCATACATAAGGTGCACTGGATTTTAAGTGCGCCTTATAGTGCAGAAAATATGGTTTATAGGTTTTAGTACAAAGCAGCACTTTGCAGCTGATTAAGTTTTTCCAATTATACATCACAGAATAAGAGTTTGACATGTTTATAAAAACCCTTAAAAATCCTCATGTCTGCACTCAGACACGTGTAGTGCTACTGTAGGTGAGAAATTGCAAAAAATGATAGAAATTAAAATGCATATATGCAAATTAATATTTAATTTCTTTTCTTTTAATTTGTCACAAGGTTCAATAATCAGTCTAGTTTAAATAAGAGAATTTTCTCTTAATTATTTCATGGGTTGACAGGAATTTGCTGTATGAGTCTCCGCCACAGATGAACAACTTTATAAATTAAGTGACACAATGAAAGCATCTGTGACATCTGTGGTCATCCATCACAGGAAATGACGTCATTGTGTGAGAGATTTCTGACATCAGCTCGAGACAGTCGTGTTTCCCTGTAAACGTGAACATGTTTTCATGCTTGTAACTTGTTGAAAACTATAGCTTGAGCATTAAATACGAGGACGAATCTCATTTTTTAAAGCTGTGCGTAAAAAAAATATGTAAATCCACAAACTTGCACACGTGTCATATCTGATTCATTGCTCATTTGTTTGTCCTCACATTTAGAGAGCTGGCCCAGCCCTGCTGGCTCGCTGACACTGCTCTGTGGTGGCGAGTGTTTGTGTTTACCTTGGCAGACGGCGCTCTGCTGCAGGCTGATGGGACCTGACTGTCTGGATTTGCAGGAGGGCCTTCCATTTGTCTTCATCAGGGACTGAGCCCAGATAATGAGAAGGGATTGCTGCGGCAGAAGTGATTAGATGAATTAAAAGGGCAATATTACTTAATTAGAGGATCCACATCTGGTAATATTATGGTCTGTGACAGTCCAGTATCTTGTTTCTGCATACTGCCAAATATTTAAATGGGTTAGCCTTAAAGGGAATAAACCAACTGGGGGGGGGGGGGGGGGGGGGTGTTAGAAGTGTGGATTCACTTCATCAGATTGAAATGCACGGTGCATTTAAAGGTCGTTGTATGTAAACGGGGAAAAACGGCGCTCTGTATATAAGGCTATGTCCACACGTACCCGGGTATTTTTGAAAACGCAGATTTTTCTATGCGTTTGCACCTTTCGTCCACACGTAAACGGCGTTTTTGGTCACTGAAAACGGAGATTTTAAAAACTCCGGCCAGGGTGGATATTTTTGAAAACTCCGTTTTTGCGTTTACGTGTGGACGAGAAAAACGGAGAAAACGCAGCGTCAAAGGTGTGTGTCTTTTTTTGACGTGAAACCACGTTATTGTTTCGGTGAAAAGAATTTCTACAATACTGTTACTGTTAATTGTCTCTGCAGTGTTTAGATGCTTACATATACACACACAGTTACTGTCTGTTATGGAAGTTTTCCACTTAAATAAAGCCTGCAGACGAGCGGTGAGCGGTAGCTAGCATTCTTTAATTCATGCACACAACATACAAACAAGCTTGTGGAGCCCCATGGCCGCGGGACCGACGGTCAGCAGAGTCTCTCTGAGCCAAAGTCAACCTCTCAGTTAAATACCTTCTCCAGGAACAAAAGGCAGTACACAGCTGTTTCACACCTTAAGGTTCACACTCCCTTGCTACTTCCCAGAGTCCTCAAGAGACAAAAGACTGGTCCTCTGGAGTTCCTGTTTCCCCAACATCTTTGCTACACCCCCTACCATTTGTCTCAAGTATGAGTGTCAGACATGTTAAAACAATGAAATAATGTGATTAATACCTTAGTGAAAGAAATTCCTCTACAATCCCACCCTTTGATTCTAAAATCAAGAATCACATTAAAACCAGAATTTCTTTCCTGACATTCTGTATATCACATCAACATTATTGTACACTTAAAGGAGTTTCACACTGTGTATCCTCACTTCACTGTTCTCCCACCACCCTTTGTTCATCTTTAATCTTCCCCACAATCTAAGCTCTCACATGCAAATGGAAACAACAATGATACAGAGGAAAGGTCTTCTCCAGAGTGTCAAAGTACTTTGCATGGCAAAGTGAAACAGCATTAGGTGGTCAGTCTCTGTCACAGTTATGGCTCCTGGTGTCTGTGCCATTTACAGAGTCATAATTCCAACGCTGATCTTCCTTGCGCTGTCACTTTTGGAGCTTGGCACGCTCTCTCCATCCCTCGATTTCTGTTCCAACGCAGCTGTAGATTTAAGGCAGAGCACGTCGTACACCTTAGTTGTCTTCCTCAGCGTCAACGTCAAAACTCTTTCATTTTATTTTAAGATTTTACTGTTCAAAATCTCCTCATGACAATCCTTTGGAAGCCCACTGTCGTTTGTCTGTTGTCCTGCAGATGGTCCCTGCTTCTCAGTGGTCCTCTTGAAGCGTTCTCTCCTAGTCATAGTTTGCATCTGCGCCTCAGTCAATCCTTCCATATCCTTCATGTCATGGTTCCTGCAATTTAAAAATGAAAACTTCCCCGGAAAAAACCCTCTTTTGCCCTATGTTAGCTTAGCACAATTAGACATGCACAATGAAGTTGTGCACTGTCTCTTAAAAATTCTCAGGGCTTCTCCCCTTAAGTAGCTTCACTCCAGGCCCTGTCGTAAGAAAAAAAACATTAGCCAGTGGTGTGTCCTGCTGTAAATCATGTGATTAGATCATATGATTAGCCCTCTGCTGTGGAAAAAGTGATATAGATGTTAGCGCAGCGCGTCTGTATGCACACTTTCTCACAGTGACCTCTGCACTGTAAACAATACAAGGTCATGAATAACACACCGCTGGTAAATTCACAAAGACACAGAAAGTGGCATTTAAAAGGTTAAGTCAGCACGGCTCAAAAGCCCATGCAACCCAGGATGTTGCTGTCACCTTTCTGCTCCTGTAAAAAGAAACATACATATATACATCCACCCTTTTGTCTCTCTGGGTGGAGGTGCAATCTTGCATATTGGTGTCAAGTCAGTCAAGTTTTTGTCAGTCCAGTCAATCCCCGTGTTTATTGCTGATAGCAGAACCTCTTGTGTCGCAATAAGTCTCTACTGCCAGCAATGACGTCATTTCAAAAAGGAAATAAAAAAGAATTTAGACTGGATTACCTCGCTGAATCCTTTTTGCCAGGGACTTGTTTTCTGATTGTCCCAAATAAGTGGCTTTCTCCCGAGCCCATTTTAATTTTGGAGAAGCTCACTTGCGATTGTTCAACATGTTGTGTAGCGCTTTCGATTCCGATCTTGCAGGCCTGCTTGAAAAAGAGAAAATTGCCAAACAAAAATCTCAGTGCACTGTTAAAAATCAAAAAATATGAAGGCCTAGTTTAGAAGTTGTCTAAGCATACTCCCTTAGAATGATAAAAAAAAAAAAAAAAACTAATTGGCAGGTTCAAAGTGGTACCAAAAGAAAATGCATCAGTAAATCCCCAAAACTTTCATCCACCAGTCACACACCTCACACAACAGCAATATTCTATTAGAAAATGAGTTTTTGTTTTCCCCATGTACCCAGATGTGTGTCATGATAAGACCTCCCTCACACATCAGAAACCAGAAACTCAATAATCTATTAGTCTCCGCTCATCTGACCCTCCCGCAGCATTCTGTTCACCGCTGATTCAATCATCCTTCCCCAAAAATAATACTAGTTCACTAGTCTATGTATCACTTCTTAACCTACTAAGCTAACTGGACAAGATGGTAACAGAAACGCTTAAAATGCTATTTGGTCTTCATGAGCTTCATTGCATGTGTGTTTGTGTTAGTAGGATTAATGCATTTTCTGTTTGTGTAATTTTTGTGTACCTCTCCTTTTTGCGGTGCTCCAGACACTTTTCAATTCTCCACGCAAGGCAGTCGTTTTTTTCTTCCCAGTTTTCCTAAACCCAAATTTTATTCCCACACTACAACAGCCTTCCTCCATGTTGTCCCCTTCTCCTTTGACTGTGGTCTCATCTCATCTCTCCCCCTTGCAGCAGTCCAGTGAGAGTCAGTTGTCTTTCAGCTTTGTCCTGTTTTCCACGGTCTCATTTTGCCATTTTTGCGCCGAAAGTGGCAAATGTCCAACTCAAGCAGTCTTTTCAAAAGTCCATTCACACACAGTGAAGGTGCAGCTCGTTGGAAATGCACATCCATCCATCCAGTCATGATGATGCCATTTTTCTCCTTGCTGTCGCTGTCTTGCACAGCTGCTGCTGGACCTTTTCTTCACTGCTCAGGATGCTGCTGTGAGCTCTTGAGATCCATCTCGTTGTTCTGGAACTGCATTTCTTGTCTTCAGGGAGAGATTCTTGGAGCTTGTGTTCTCAGGGTGACAAACACGTGGAAGTTAAGCTGTAAAACAATTTAGCCAAAGCTTGGCTTGAGTGTTTCTAATGGTGTTAACCTATAATTTTCTTCCGACTGCTGCACGTGGAAAATTGATCCAGGTCTGTTCTTCACCTGCAAGTGACACACTGAGACATTTTGATCATTCTTCTCATTGCTTAAAACAACACATCTCCCCTCTCTGGTTCTGAATTCCCTTTTCTTAAAAACCCAGAGAGATTGTAGTTGTTCTACGTTGAAAAACACCAAACCCTCTTCCTATTTGCTTATTTTATCAACAATTCTGCTAAAAAAAATTTTTCGTGTGTGTCCACCCTAGGGGAGCTGGTGGCCTGCAGTACCACCTTCTCCCTCTAGTTGGAAACAACTGTTACACACATTTCTACACTCCTCTCTCTTTTTTTTTTGTTTTTGTTTTTGTTTTTGTTCCCCATTTTCAACATTTTGAAACCCCGTTTCTCACTGTTTTTTTTACACACACATCAACGTTTCCCACACAACCATTCTCTGCAATCTTACACACTACACATTTACTCAATTCTTACCATACAGTCACGTATTGAGTTTTGTCTCTGGCCGCCTGGTGGAACGTCTGCCGATCTACTGGATCTAGATCCCATTTTACTACACGAGGCGTCCCCCGTGAGGCCCTTGCCTTCTACGGACCAAGGAACGAACACCGCCACTCCGTGCACTATAGTACACGGAAATGGATTCCGACAGTGTACCCGAACCGCCGTTCCTGTGACGTACTTGGACCGAACACAGGTCTGGGCCGGCTTCTCCCCAACAACGTGCGCGAGCCACTGTCCTTGTGATGAGCCGTACCCAACACAAGCCTGGGGCCTCAAACCACCAGGTTTTCCTCCCGGAGACTCGAACTCCGGGGTCGGCCAGCGTTCCCCCCCTCGGCCAGACAAAAAACTCTCCATGACTGTATACAAGTTAGCTACAACTCACCCATCTGCAGAAGTCCCCTCAAAATCGATGATCTCGGTGGTGACTGAAACACACGGCTCCGTGACTCCTCCATTTCCTTTGCTTCAACAGCTGGTAGGACAAAGGTACCTTTTCCCTCAGGGGTGATCAGCCCGTCCACGGAACCGTTGTTCAGCGACCACACGGACCACCCTGCTCGCAGCGCCATTTTGTTATGGAAGTTTTCCACTTAAATAAAGCCTGCAGACGAGCGGTGAGCGGTAGCTAGCATTCTTTAATTCATGCACACAACATACAAACAAGCTTGTGGAGCCCCATGGCCGCGGGACCGACGGTCAGCAGAGTCTCTCTGAGCCAAAGTCAACCTCTCAGTTAAATACCTTCTCCAGGAACAAAAGGCAGTACACAGCTGTTTCACACCTTAAGGTTCACACTCCCTTGCTACTTCCCAGAGTCCTCAAGAGACAAAAGACTGGTCCTCTGGAGTTCCTGTTTCCCCAACATCTTTGCTACACCCCCTACCATTTGTCTCAAGTATGAGTGTCAGACATGTTAAAACAATGAAATAATGTGATTAATACCTTAGTGAAAGAAATTCCTATACATGTCCCTCCACACATACGACTCGGTTCTGCTTCTATGCCCCAGCTTTGTTTACTTTTTCCCACCTAGGCTTCTAGACTTCTGATTGGCCAACATTTCTACACGGTTAGGAATATAGCGCCACCTGCTGCTTTGGCATGTTCCTAGCAGCGTTTTCCTTCATTTCTGCCTTTAAGTGTGGACGGGATTATTTTTTAAAACGAAAACGGAAAATCTCCGTTTTCAAAAATACCCGTGTACGTGTGGACGTAGCCTAAGAAGCTCGATGTAACAAGCCGCCTGCTATTCTTACTAAAAATGTTACTGTGTTACTCGAGTTATTGAGACTTAGGTACATGACACAAATGTAATCCTAGTGTGGAGTTCAGCTGAAAGAGCCTCATATTAATTTGAACCTTTTTATTTTTAAATGATGTATAACACCAAAAAAAGCACCTGAGCAACTATTAAAATTTTCATTATCTATACACATTAGAAAAGCCTCATCTGTGAGTATTGTAAGGTTTCCTATCGACGATCAACGATAGGTTGAGGCTATCGTTGATCGATTAGTACGTTTGCTAACAATGTTGGTTGAAGCGAACAGAAGCAGTCACCAGAAATGTCTTAACATCCTCAGAGTGCAGCAGCGATTCATTTACTCAAACTCAGAACAGAAAGAAAGAACGGAGCAGCCTGTTCAGGAAAAAACATTTTATTGAAATGAAAACCCGCAGTGGTGCGGAGGGAAACTGGCTTATCTATTTATCTGTCTGACACTCGACCAAACAACAAATATGTTAAAAATCAAAATGTCTCTTCCAGCAAACATTAAAAAAATCTCTGAGCTAATGTTCAGTCTTTTGTGTGATTCAGCGAATCTCAACTAAATAAATAAATAATCCAAAAAGTAGCTACATTAATAAGAAACAAACGAGAAAAGAAGGTCAAATATTCGCTCCAAACCAAATTTATAAATACTTTGACAAAAACATCCATCGTGGGCCACATCAGAGGGAATTTCTTCATTTTAATCTCCATATTTGAGCTGGAAGCATCGACTATTTTCTCATTTGTTATTTTGAATTAAGCACTCAGATTAAAAGCTGTCATGAATCAGTCATTCAATGAGCTCGTTTTCACACCGAAGTCAAAGTCGCTGCTGCTACGGCCTAAAAATGCACATCGACTAAAACGTACCTTAACGTTGTGTAACACTTTCACCTGGACCTCTTTATCCGTGCAGGCGTGAACATTTGCGCTGCGTTGTGTTCACGCACATGCTCGAGGAAATTAGCATACCAAGTATCGTCATCGCTCTGCTGAGGTCACGACCCCACAGACTGCATGGAGACTATAAAGAAATACCAGGCTGCTGAAAGTGTTTGTTCTGCTGGCGTATCCCTCGGAGAGCTGTGCCGATGTGAATCACTCCCATTAAAATGTCCTCTGCGTGTTGGTGTCTGTGGGCTCGAGTGGGTGAACCCTGCTCTGTTCAGGTTCAAGTGATTTCACGGGCCTGGCTCGATGTAAATTCACTTGGTTCCAAGACAAACACAGGTAATGAGCTAGATCCAGCTGAAAGCAAAGACATGGTCTGTGTCATCGTTCCCACCCACTCGCTTTTGTGAGTGCTTTTAGTGGCTGCTGTGGTGCTTGTGTTGATTGAGTGGGGGGTGTGGAGGGCTGGGATCCTCTAGTTAATCCACTCTTAAGGCATCTATCACTCCATCTCACGGAAGAGAGGATATTAAAGCGTCCCTCTCTATCGTCTTTCTTTCTTCTCGCTCTTTGTTTTCGTTCTTGCTTGTAGGAAAATCAGCTCTGTGCTGTCGAGCCTGCACGAGCGCTGATTGATTTCTCCTCTGTTTTCAATCTGTCTGTCAGCCAAGCTTAGCGTTCCTGCTTCCCAGTCCATGCAGTCGTTACGTTCCCACTCTGCTGGCTTATAAACCCACTGTGTCTTTCTGCAGGAAATTTGCTTTCGGCAAAGAAATATTATTTAAATGGACTGAAACATTAGCTCTTCAAAGAACGAGAGCCTTTGTTTGACTTCAGCGCAGACACGAGAAAAACCAAAGAATAGTTTGGTGTTTTTTTCATGTTAAAGATTCGAGTAAAAAACAACTGAAAACTATTCACGTTGTGTTGTGACTGTATCTCGTGGGGTTGGGATGCTGCTGTGTCTACAAACCAGTGTATAAGCGCATGCTAATGTGCATTTCCTGCCACAGTACGTGTCTCCATGACCAACTTTTGCTGTGATGATGCATAAAAATCCACAATGCATGTAGAAAAATGAAAAGAATATCATCCATGCAATAACTGAAAAACCCCTCGTGATACAAAAAGGACTTGTTATTAGGCAAAACAACAAAAGTACCACATTATTCACTTTAAGTAATAAAGTAAGTTTAGCTGTCTGCACCACAGATGAGCCCTGTTTACTGTAAATACCTGTGAAAAGGTGAGCGCTTGGATTAGTCCTGCGTGGTTGTCTCTAGTTATTTGTATCTAAACGTGTGCTTTATTTAAATTGAGGTGGTTACACACAGGAAGTGCTGGCGTTGCTTCAGTGTGTGTAGGATTTCCAGGCCTGCGCTGCTGGAACATAAATATTGCAGTACTGAATCACTTTCAGCACGTTGTGCTTTTGTCGCTGCACAACTCTCAGCATTATCTGCAGGTTCTTGAACCAAAGCTGGTGAAATGGTGACGACCCTGCAGAGGCAAGTGAGCGCCTGTATATTAATGTTGTAACAAAAAGCTGATTGCACAAGGTTTTGTTCTGGGTACTATCTGATATGTAAAGTTAATAATAAAACGTATTAGTTAACCCTTTAAGACCTACCATAGAACCAAGTCCGCCAGAGCTTATATTATATTTTTACATGCTGTGGAGCCATTTTTGGGAGCATTTCAAGTTGCTATACATCAATACAACCATTATAGCCCAGATTTTAATAATATGTCTGCATTAAGTGCATAGCAATTAAATAAATTGCTAAAAAGTGCAATAAACTACAACAAAATTGAAAATCGTTTTTGTTTTTTTAACATATATTTCTAGTTAGAGAAATTTAAGAGGCTTATCCCTCAAAACTGTAAATACAAAAAAGTTGCACAAAATAGTTTCCCACCACAGGAAATTTATTTTGAGTGTCTTCATAGTTTTATTTTTGAAATACACCAATTTTTATATACTGCAGGAAAAACGAAAATAAATATTATAATGCAAATTTGCAAAAAAGCAGCATATGCATCAAAATAAACTATTTCCAGCAGTGCAATATGAGTCCTAAGCATCCCAGAAACCACACAGAAAGTCATAAAGTCAAAGATAACTTTTAAAAACACCAGTATAGGCTCATGAGGCCCTGATGGTAAAAAACTACATTTCCGCGAAAATGACATCACTTCCGGTTTCGGGCAGGTCATGGTGGAAATGCGAAAGTTCGTGCTGATGGACGTAGGAAGTGTTACAAACAGCTGATCGGATCGGCAAAGCCTGTTTCTGGAATATTATGTTTTTGTTGCTGCAAGTGCTTTTTATGCAGTTTTTGCAAAACTATATGTGGAAGGAAACTGTGACCGAGGACAAGCTGATGGCATAAGATGTAAGTACAACTCCTCCGGTTTCATATGCAAAAAAAATTATTGCGCTAGCTCACGTGGTTGCAGAGCTACCGGGATTTAAAAATAGTTATACAAAACGGAGCGTGCAGCTCTGACCGGTTTTAAAGGGTTAATGGGCAGTATTTGAGCAGCCTTAAATTCTTGGTGTGAAATTGTTCAGTTTCACGATGTTTGATGTCGTGAAACGTGTTCGGTGTGTTCACACCGAACGCGATAGACGCGTACAGAGCATCAGGTTTACATGTAAAGTCAATGGAAAAGCGCGATGACCCGCGATTGCGGCTCCTGCGAAAATTCGGAAGCAGATTTGCGTTGCGAAAACGCCTGAAACGCGCATCAGTCTAGTGCGTTCGGCGCGTTTGACTCGCGAAAAAAAACACGCGCGTGGGTTTTTGTGTTGCATTTTGTCCATACGCACGTTTCGCGTCTACCGCTCGAGTTGGAAAAATCTGAACTCCAGCATCAAATCGCGCCGCGACAACCAATCAGGAGCCTGGTGACGTGGCTCTGACCTAGGTCAAAGGGGCAGATCCAGCCAAAGCCCTTCATACTTCAATGAAGGGAAGGCTAATCAACGCCGTACCAAACAACCCGGAGCTGTACGACACCAGCTGCTCTCTGTTTTGAAAGTTTTCACTGACCCGGGGAAGCCGCACAAGAGCTAGCAAGCCACCGCTATTTTCCCACTGACGTACTGGGACACGCGTCGAGGTGCGAATGTGCACGCGTCAAATTAGGGGCGTTTGGGGCATTTTCGCTCGCGCCTATCGCGTTCGGTGTGAACACACCGTAAGCGTTGTGGATTTTAGGGACTTACAGTGTACGTAAAAGTATTATTATGGCGCGTTTTGTCTTCATCTGCCTGCCACTTTCGTGCGCCTTTTTCCCTCCAGGTGCAGGTGTCTATTTCCGAATGAAGGTCATAGTTATGGGTGTTTTTGTGCTGTTTTTTCTATTGGACGTGATGGTTATCAAAAAGTGTTCAAATAAAGTACATAATAGTAAAGTAATAGAGTACGCTCTGTGAACGAACAAAAATGCATCTACACAACAAGACACGCGGCGTCCTTTCTGACCAGTAGATTAATGAGAAACAGGGAATTATAAAATATAGCACACCTTTAGCTTCTCCTTTACTCTGCCCCCTGCTGTGCAGAAAGCCGTTAGCTTAAAGATAATTTCCATCTCCCTGGATGTTGCACTGAGACGTGGATTTCACAGAAAAATGTGGTGAGAGGAAAAGATCCTGCGATGGAGTTTCTACTGATTGAATGGCCGTTCCTCTGCGAATTTTGAGAATGAAATTTCATCAATATAAAAAAAGATACACGAACAATCATAACATGCTTTGTATTGTATAAAGGAAGACGCCCCAAACAGAGTCCTGAGGTTACGCACACATGTTGTACGGATTTTGTTCCTGCATGAGCGAAAAGTATTAATTCTGCAGATGAATATCTAAATGTAAAGCTATTCATGCCAAACTTAGTCCTGATATTTGTGAACCTAAAACTGAATTTTATGTTGCAGTCATGACTACAGCAACACAACCTACTGTGTCGAGATTTGCTCTCAGAAATGTCTTTTTGCTGAAATTGCTTTCTCTGAAACCAGACTGCTTTTGGTACGTTTCTAGTTGTTCCCTGAAGGTGATCTCAGCACTAGCAGCAATGCTCTCCGGGTGTCTAGGGTAACCGCTTTGTGGCAGTTTCCACATTTAAAGATGACACTGACTGTTGTTTCCATCCGTTTGGCTGAACAACCAATTAGATTAGATGTAAATCTAATCTGCAAACCAGGAAGTGGCAACTGGGAAAGTAAAGATGCAGAAGCTGAACATAAATACACATCCATAAATGAAAACACGGCTTCATGACACTCATCTTTGATCAGTGTGAGCTGTTTCAGTCACATTTAACCTGAGAATGAATTTCGTGTCATTTCTATACAAAACTTAACACAAGTATGAAAAAAAGAAACACGAATCTGTTTAACCTGCAACACAGTTTTTGATTTCACAAAGTAAAACTTGAGTCTGTCCATCGTACAGTCAGACTTAGCAATGACAACGCACAGACGCTCCACAGATCAGTCGTTAAGCCTAACGTGGGAACGCTTTACAAACACTCGGAGATGAACTCACACTCTTTACTTCTCTGGGATCGCTTACTTGGAGATGAAATGCTGGTTTGGCAGCACGCAGCGCAGCTCCAGATGCTTTCAGTGTGAACTTCGGACCGTCAACAGTGTCACTACCCGATCCGTACTGGAAACCCGATCCGTACCCCTCATGCGCAAATCTTACGTCACTTCCTCTCTTTGCCAACATTGCGACATTCAATATATTTGAATGATATGGTTAGCGCCCAGTTAGCTCCTAGCATTTCTCAACAGCTCTGCCTCCTTTTCGACTACTGGGACATTAAACAATGGATAATCCGTATACAAACAAATTTTTGCTTTTCTCCTCAACAGAGAGTGTCCCCCGATTGAACAACAGCGCCGTAAAATAAGAAGAATGGCGCCTAATTACAGACTTAATAATACAGACTTTATAATATGTCACATGAAGATTCATCAGCCAGATTAAGTGTTTACTGACAATTGACAGTGATAGCGGACATCATCATCACTATTCCAGTCAACCCTCTCCACACAGACAAGCATAAACACACTCGACTATCACTAAATCAAATTTAACACATGTTTGTAATGACGCTAATTCAGTTTACAATAGGGTTCATTCGCTCGGTCAGCAGGTGGCGGTATCCTCATACACTGGGGAGTAAACTGCCATCAAACGAACAGAAGAAGAAGAAAACATCTGCACATGCGTCATACGGATCGGGTAGACCCGATTTGTACGGTCCGACTTTGCACATGCGCAGTAAGGATCGGGGAGTCTTGATCCGTAAGTATCTTTTTATTTTTCGTTTTTGTCTACATTGTACTGAAATGCTTCATTATTGCAAACATTTTAAGAGATACTTATTATTCTTAACATCTTAACAGATACTCTGACCCATAACCATCGTAAAACGCTACGACCGGAAGTAGACACCTTTTGCGCATGCAGGTACCGATCGGGTTTCCGGTACGGATCGGGTAGTGACAGACAGACAGGTCTCGCACACAACAGCCGCTCTATCACGTGACGCATACTGCACCGATGTGCTGAGGTCACTGCCTGGGTTACGCCATGTCGCAAATTTGTGAGGTGCTTTTGTGATATTTGATGGATCGGGCTACATTTTTTATTTCTCCCCGATATCCGATCGAGTGCTTTAGGTCGGGATCGGACCGATACTGTACATCCAATCAGTCCATCCCTAATTTTTATTGGACAAAAAGAGCACACGTGTGTTACGCTGCTAACAGTGCCAGCTCTTCACAAACATCTGCACAGCAGGCCCAAGCAAGCTCTCGCATCGCCAACACATTCAGGAGGTCACTGTTCTGCCTTTTATAACTTCAATTGGATATTATAGTTGTAAACTGCCCTAGAGCTCCCTCTAGTGGCTGCTTTGTAATATGGGTTCGGTTACTTTGGGAAAGGAAAAAAATGAGAACGTGAAGAAGAAATAAAAGATGGCGGAAAGTGATACCGTAATGTTATCGTTCGAAGCTGATACGGACCTTAAAATGTTGTTGCCTTGGACAAGATATGTCTGTAAGTATGAGTGTCGATAAAATAATTATTCTCTTTTGTTTTGTGTAAAAATGGTTCGATAATTTGTACATTTGAAAGTCTTGTTAGCTTGCAGTAAGAGTGTAACAAGCTAGTTTACAATGTTAGTTAGCTAATACAGTATTTTGTACTTTCAGTTTTACGATGGTCAAAGAGAAGGCAATGGTCAGAGGCCATTCTTCAATAAATCAGCGCAAAAAGGAAAACAAGTCTGGTTATTGGAGCATCGTTATCTCGCTGTCTAGCTGGTGAAACTGAGAGACTCAGGGCGAGGACAGCATAGTCACTAAAGAACCCAGAGTAGAACCTAGAACATCTAAAGAACTGACGACCTTACTTGTCTCAGTTAAGGTCAGAGTTCAACAGTACGAGAGAGACCAGGCAAAAATGGCATCCTTAGACTTTAAAGGTGAAAACTGCTGCTAACCAAAAATAGCACAAATGCTTTTCGCACATTTGCCAAAAAGCATCTGGATGAGCCCAAGACTAAGGTAAACTGGACTGACCAGACGAAAGCGGAACTTTCTGGAACGCTGTTATATCTGCATGAAACAAAGTCTGTTGGTCTGCTTTAGGAACTGGATGATTTGTTGTAATTGATAGAACCACGAATCCTCTCTAATGTCAGTTTGTGGCTCAGTCAAAGTTTGGACTTAAATGCTTTCCTGCTCTTAAACCCTCCAGTGCAGCGTAGTTCAAACAGTGGGCCAAAATTCCTCAGCAGGGGTGTGAAAGAAGTACTGCGAGTTATTGCAGTTGGATATGGTTAAAGCAACGTTTGCAGCGAAGGGTGGAACAACCAATCATTGGGATGAGGGGGCAGGTACTTTCTCCCCAGGTCAGTTTGGAACGAGTAGTGTTGCAAATTACTAGCTAGTATTTCAATAACAGAATGCATTACTTTTAACAAAATGTGTAATAGATTACTTTGTTGAGTACTGACCCAACACTCCATGGGAAACCAGACCTCAGGGATAACAGGAACAAACCATTTGCACTACAGTGACCTGGTTACCGTACAGCAGCCACATAATGTAAGGTGTGTGGGAGTGACTTATTCACACGTCTGGACTGAATGTGTACAGATGTTTGCGTACGATGTTTGCGTACAGATGTTTGTGTACGATTTTTGCAGATGTTTGCGTACGATGTTTGCGTACGATGTTTGCGTACGATGTTTGCGTACGATGTTTGCGTACAGATGTTTGCGTACAGATGTTTGCGTACAGATGTTTGTGTACGATTTTTGCAGATGTTTGCGTACAGATGTTTGTGTACGATGTTTGCAGATGTTTGCGTACGATTTTTGCAGATGTTTGCGTACGATGTTTGCGTACAGATGTTTGCGTACAGATGTTTGCGTACGATGTTTGCGTACAGATGTTTGCGTACAGATGTTTGCGTACGATTTTTGCAGATGGTTGCGTACGATGTTTGCGTACAGATGTTTGCGTACAGATGTTTGCGTACGATGTTTGCGTACGATGTTTGCGTACAGATGTTTGTGTACGATTTTTGCAGATGTTTGCGTACGATTTTTGCAGATGTTTGCGTACGATGTTTGCGTACAGATGTTTGCGTACAGATGTTTGCGTACGATGTTTGCGTACAGATGTTTGCGTACAGATGTTTGCGTACGATGTTTGCGTACAGATGTTTGCGTACGATGTTTGTGTACAGATGTTTGTGTACGATGTTTGCGTACAGATGTTTGCGTACGATGTTTGCGTACAGATGTTTGCGTACAGATGTTTGGTGATGTGTCCTTCTATCGAGCTGCTCCTACTTTCCTCTCCTGCGCCTGTAGTCTGTTGATTTGTGTAGGTGTAAGCAGCCATTTCAAACCCGTTTCCTGAGGAGAAAATGGTGTTTTCCAAAAGAAATGTGCAGATGGGGGCAGGTCTGTGTGATGACCACCTCACATAAAGGAACCAAGATTCTAACTTGAGCGTTAAAGAGAGGAAGAATCATCTGAAAGTGTGGTTGGTACATAAGTGGATATAAACCATTGACTGTAGAAAACATGGACGACGCGACAGCTCCCCAAAAATGAAGCCAAAACGTCTCTATCGCCCCCTGGTGTCTGCTGGCTGCAGTATAGGTCATAAACCCCGCCTCCTCCATGTTAGCGGATGGGACTGGGGTCAGACTAAAATAAATTAATTCTCCTGAGATAATTTTTTTCCAAAGATTCTTTCTTTTGTTTTCAGTAGTTCTCATCACGCTGATTGATGCTCAAGGGGTCTCCTTTCCCATAAATTTGATTCTAATTCCTACTGCGGTGATGTTAAATTGGGGTGAAAATATAAATGATTTAAACTGAGGTTGGTGAGAGTTTTTCACACATTTCCTGAAGCCCAGTTGACTCGGTTATTTGTGAACGCAGACTGTGGCGCTCTGTGTCTGGTCACGTGTCCACAGCCTCTGGGTGTGATGTGAACGACTGGACGTTTCCCCCTCTGCATCCTTGGATTGTTCCCTGGTCTCTGTGGTGCTTTGATGGAATCCACAGATCTGTTTCAGTGTGTGTGGGTGTGGGCAGATGAGACGTGTGTGTGTTCTTTGTCGAACCCATTGTTCTCTCACCCTTGCTGTGCTGTACAGCTGAATGCTCTAAAACATGTACAAACGGATGGGGGACTCGATGCGCCAGCCTCTGTGAAACTGCAGAGGTTAGCTTGGGACAGAGCTGACAGCGAGACTGTGTGTGCATCCTGTTATGTCTGACACACAGGGACGAGTTTGTCTTCCTTTTTACTCCACGAAACAATCTGAGCGACTTGGCTTTCAAGTGTTTGTGTTCCAAGAACCTCCTACAAAGCATTTGTCTCCCTTCCAGTGTTTCTGCCTTCATAGACCTTTCACTGGCTTTGATCTTCACACGACAGGCTTGTACTGTGTGTGTGTGTGTGTGTGTGTGTGTGTGTGCTTGAAAGGCTCCATCATTCATCTGTCTACAAATGTCTGGCTGCATACAAAACAGTTCGTGGATTTCGCACATTCTCAGTGCTGAGTAACAAATGACTTTGTTTTCTGTCACTGAATTTAAAGAGCTGAGAAATGTGTAGTGAGGTTGGACGATGTGTCAAAATTTTCCAACTGACATCCGTCAGTCCGATAACTGACAGCAGGCGATATAATCACGCCTTTGATGGGCGGAGCAATGCTATCATGCACTGACTGATTTGCCAAACATGGACGAACTAATTGTCACTGGGGGAGAAGAAGCAGATAGAAATGACTGTTAGCTCAGCGAGGAGGTCGCAGACGATCCATGAAAATGTTTCCCACTGATGTCACACATGGCAGTCGAGGTTTATTTGGAGGGAATATTTGACCTTCTTCTCTCGTTTGTTTCAGTACTAATGCAGCTACTTTTTGGATTATTTATTTATTTATTTACTTATTTGAGATTTGCCGAATCGCACAAAAGACTTAACTTTACCTCAGAGATTTTTTTTAATGTTTGCTGAAAGAGACATTTTGATTTTTACGTATTTGTTGGTCGAGTGTGTCAGGCACATAAACACGGTTATAGTGGAAAAAGGTTTTACGTGGCACTCAGAGCCTTTAGTTGTTCACCAGGTCGCCAAACTACAAACTCTCTACTTTTCAATTGTGGCTTAACCCTTTAAGACCTACCATAGAACCAAGTCCACCAGAGCTTATATTATATGTTTACATGCTGTGGAGCCATTTTTGGGAGCATTTCAAGTTGCTATACATCAATACAACCATTATAGCCCAAATTTTAATAATATGTCTGCATTAAGTGCATAGTAATTACATAAATTGCAAAAAAGTGCAATAAACTACAACAAAATTGAAAATCGTTTTTATTTTTTTAACATATATTTCTAGTTAGAGAAATTTAAGAGGCTTATCCCTCAAAACTGTAAATACAAAAAAGTTGCACAAACTAGTTTCCCACCACAGGAAATTTATTTTGAGTGTCTTCATAGTTTTATTTTTGAAATACACCAATTTTTATATACTGCAGGAAAAACGAAAATAAATATTATAATGCAAATTTGCAAAAAAGCAGCATATGCATCAAAATAAACTATTTCCAGCAGTGCAATATGAGTCCTAAGCATCCCAGAAACCACACAGAAAGTCATAAAGTCAAAGATAACTTTTAAAAACACCAGTATAGGCTCATGAGGCCCTGATGGTAAAAAACTACATTTCCGCCAAATGACGTCACTTCCGGTTTCGGGCAGGTCATGGTGGACATAAGAAAGTTCGCGCTGACGTCTATTCCAACGTAGGAAGTGTTATGAACAGCTGATCGGATCAGCAAAGCGTGTTTCTGGAATATTATGTTTTTGTTGCTGCAAGTGCTTTTTATGCAGTTTTTACAAAGTTATATGTGGAAGGAAACTGTGACCGAGGACAAGCTGATGGCATAAGATGTAAGTACAACTCCTCCGGTTTCATATGCAAAAAAAATTATTGCGCTAGCTCACGTGGTTGTAGTGCTACAGGGATTTAAAAATAGTTACGCAAAACAGAGCGTGCTGCTCCGACCGGCTTTAAAGGGTTAAAACCATCTTCGTTATGGCTCCGTCTTGGTCTGTTTTTACCTCGATGAGCTTTCATACTTGTTATGTTGTCATACTAATGTAAGGTGACTTTGAGGGTCTTTAAAGGCACCTATAAATAAAATGTATTAATATTACTATTATAACATGTCATCGAGCTGTTCCACGGTCTGCTGAGCCTCTCCTGCTGCCCACAGCGTCGCTTTGTTGACAGCGTTGACTGACAGACACAGAAAGTGAAACCACCACATGGTAAAAACAAAAAAGATTTGATCTGTTGTGTCATTCAGTTCTTTGTGCATTAAAGGTCAAGTCGAAGCCCTGAAGTCTTCTTCGATCCATCGTCTGCTGAATCCTGCTTTCCTTCACACGCTCACCTATTTGAGTGTTTTTTTGTTTTTCATGTTTCCTGTTTGAAGATTTTTTTATTCTTTTTTAACTCTGGCCTCGCCATCATCGCAGACACACGGCGTCCTTGACCTGTCTTTAATGGCCGTGTGTCTGTCGTTTGCTGCCTTCTCTCACTGTACCGCCTCCTCTTACCCGCTCTGACTTTCTCAGCGCACACACAGGCTGTGACTTTGTGCAGCGGGTGTCTGACAGGTGACAGGTGGCACAGATTTCACAGAGACAGGGTGTCACTTCTGCAAAGTGCTGCCTCTCTCGGTTTGACGTATAGGTGAAATCGGCGGCGCGACAAGCCATTATTTATGCTCCCACAAAGCATTGACATCATCAGCAGCATGCAATTGCTTTGATAATTTGATAACCTCTAACTGTTGTGGAGGCAAATTTATCTCTGGCTGACACATCATAGCTCTTTCTCGCGTCAGTGTGCTGAAAGCTGTCATCCGTATTTAGCGGAGACCCGAGGGGAGCTTGACAGGCGGGTGAAAGGGGGCAGAATGGACTGTCATTGAGGTCACAGAGCCCTGGCATATTTTGGCTGCGCAGTCCATCTCCCCTGGGGACCCCCACGCCACAAAGAGACAGGAGTGCTGCAGGGCAACCTTGGGTGTGCGACCGCAGCAGAGTGGCAGGTCCTTAAAATGTGTCAGATTCCTCTGTGAGGTTATGAATTTGCAGAAGCAGAGGCATAACCCTCAGGAAATTGGTCATAAAACTGGATGCAACACATATTTCCTGCCAGTGTACCATGTGTCAGGCCTGTAGTGTGTTTTTCAGGAGTTTCTTCGAAGTTGTAAAAGCTGTCATTTCCTTGGTGCTGCTCAGCCCATGAACATTAGTGCTTTGAGCTAAATCAAGCAATCATGCAGGTGCAGCTAGACGTTAGCAGCTCTAAATACTCAGTGCAGCTCAAGCTAGGAGATGACTGTGTTTTTTTGTGTTTAGTTATATAAGCCAAGCATACGAGTGTATATGAGTGTGTGCATGCTCTGCTGTGCATTAAATAGATTTTTCTAAGGATGTGATAGATGATGCTGCACAGACAGATGATGAATGTAGGACAACAAAGAGAACTCGCCACTGAGTCAACAATCATTAAGTTCCATCACTTGGTCTGTAAATGATGCTGCGATGAATCCTTTGCTAAGAGAAATCTACACGTTTGTGAAAATGTTGTTACAGTTGCCATGCTGGACTTTATTAAACAGCTTCATGTTACCATGTGGCAGACGTTACAGGAGTCTGTCTGCTCGGACTACAAGACTTAAAAACAGTTTTTACCACCAAGCCATACGACACCTCAACCACAACACTTAAACACTAGGGGTGGGGAAATGGATACTGTGTAGCATGGTGATATTTTGTTTGCTAATAATGTGTCGATACAGGGACAGCAGAAATGGATACTTTGTATAAGTAAACATGACAGTTTACTTATTTTAATTTAAGACATGTTTTATTTTAATTAAGTTTAAAACTTTTTTATTTAATGTAAAATTATATTTTGTTTTAATTTACTTTCAAATTCTTCAGTTGCTGAAGGGGCTGCATAGTTTTCATAAACTGCATAGTTCAGAATAGCTATAATTGTACCAGATGGTTGATTCAGTTAAGTTGGACTAGACTGTAATACAAACCGTTCAGTTTGTCAACAATAAAACTGAAATGAGAGAAAGACTGAGTGTGAGACTTTGATATTAGAGAAAATGAATATTGATAAAGTTTACCTTTATGTACAGAATCTGAATATCGCAAAATATTTTTAAAAATCGCAATAATATCGTATCGTGGGATGTATGGTGATTCCCACCTCTATTAAACACACACACACTCCACGTATCAGAAGCTACCCTGCAGCTTCACAAGTGTTTAATCTGCACTGGTCACTTCACTTTATTGTTATTGATATTTATATTTAAAGTGCAATACTGTAATTTTCTGCTGCTCATTCCTGTGCAATGTCCCATCTGCCCTCCCGTCATATTTCTTTTCAAGATCTTCTTATTTAATCACTAGTGTACATATATTTATATTTATAGATACATATATATTTAGTCATCTTTTCTCTTTTACCATGTCTCTCTAATATTTTGCTCCTTACTATTTTTCTATTTTTTTTATTATTTTATTATATTTTATTTTATTTTATTTCATTTTATTATATTTTTATTATATTATATTTTATTTTATTTTTATTACATTTTCTCCTACTGTACCATGCTGCTGAGTGACTGCTGCTCGTCAAACACATTTCATTGCAATGTTGACCCTGTGCTAACTTATGACAAATAAGACTGAAAACTGAAAACTTCATGTTAGCGCGGCATCACCAGGTGCCTGATCCTTCAGACGCTCCCTCTCTGGGTGTTTCTGGCCTCAGACCGTGTGCAGTCTGTAGATAAAAATATAAAACGCTTTCCTGACTCTGCACAACCTGTGAAAAGTATTCTGGCTGATTAATGGCAGGCACAGTGCTCCTTATAATAAAGCACCACAGGAGTGGCATATGGACGTATTTCTCACTGTGTAATATTCCATTAACAAACTATTTAAAATGACTGTTGTCTGATCATTTAAAATCCGCACGCTTAACACGAATGCTGCAGTTTGTCGAGGTTTACTGTCGCTTCAGTCTGGCTTCTTATTCAAGCAGCGCAGAGTTTTGATTTTGTTTTAACGAATGCTTAACAGTGTGAAATGGATTAAGCACTTAATTGTGGCGTATACTTTCTTTTCCTAAGACAGACGTATCAATCTCTGCATCTCGTGCTCTGGTAATTGCATCCTGTTGGATTGTGATGATGAAGGAAAAATGGCTGAGCCTGAACACACTCCCCCTGGGACTGGAGCGCCGTTGCTGCCTGAGATAACATAATTATCCAGACTGTTAACTAATGTTCACATGTGCTAACCTTAGCAGCGGCTCGCTGATTTCTTTCTGTTGACAGAACGTCTGTTGTTGAGCGATCCTGGGTGGGCTGAGCGAGCATTAGAACAGACCAGTGAGCAGCTTTCATGTGAGCTTTATTCAACCTGGATGACTGAAGTAAGGCTCACCAAACATTTCCAGCTGATGTTGTGAAAGTGACTCAGTCATATGTGCCTGAAGCCCTTAAACCACCTCTAATGACAAAAGCTGCTATAGCTGCTTCCACTTGGTGGGTATCATTTGGTGATAAGCTTCTTATCTTGCTTTTAAGATATCGTCACATGTAGGCTTTCCTAAACGAGCCAGAAACATGACAGTGAACACGTCGACTGTCTAGTTCTGTAGCTTTAGTCTCAGGAAGACGTTTGTGTGTTTGTGTGTTCAGGCATCAGGATATGCAAAGAAGAAATGATTTGCTGAACACACAAACACACAAACGTCTTCTTGAATATATGTTTTTCACGCCTGAATGAGAAATAAAGTGTGCAGTGAGGGGTTTTACAGCCTTAAAGCATCTATAATAATTGTAAAAGATAAAGCTGACTGCTTTTACCTGTCACAGGTTATTTTTAGAACGTAACTCCCGCAATAAACGAGGGACCGCTGTATATAAAATGAGAGTTGGGTTTTCTTTGAGACAACCTCAGGTCACACCTGATTATCCTGTGGATTTGTCAGGTAAGCATCGATGTCAACGTGCTGAAAACTTATTTTGACATCATCAGCTCAGAGAAATCACCAAGGTCTGAAAGTCAAACTTAACTGTCACATTTAGAGTTCATGATGAGAAATGATGGCGTCTAACACGAATGACCTCAAATTTGTTTTCCCATTTTTGAAGGTTACTTCAGCTAAATTAGATCTGATATTGTGAGAGTGGACAGAAAAGCGTACGGTAGGCGGTTCCTACACTGTTGTGCATGACGTATATTTGACTGTTATGTTCAGGATTTCCTTCCTTCCGAGGAGGAAGCAGAGTCTGGGGATGAGGGGAATGACCCGCCAATTTCTGGGGGCGAGGTCACTGAGGCAGTTAAACAACTCCTTGGTGGCAGAGCCCCTGGTGTTGATGAGGTCCGCCCCGAGTTCCTGAAGGCTCTGGACGTTGTAGGGCTGTCCTGGCTGACACGCCTCTGCAATGTTGCGTGGAGATCAGGGGCAGTACCCGTGGATTGGCAGACCGGGGTGGTGGTCCCCATCTTTAAGAAGGGGGACCGGAGGGTGTGTTCCAACTACAGGGGGATCACACTCCTCAGCCTCCCCGGGAAAGTCTATGCCAGGGTGCTGGAAAGGAGAGTTCGTCCGCTAGTCAAACCTCTGATACAGGAGGAACAATGCGGTTTTCGTCCTGGTCGCGGAACACTGGACCAGCTCTTTATCCTCTCGAGGATACTTGAGGGTGCATGGGAGTTTGCCCAACCAGTCTACATGTGTTTTGTGGACTTGGAGAAGGCATTCGACCGTGTCCCTCGGGGTGTCCTGTGGGAGGTGTTGCGGGAGTATGGGGTGTCTGGCCCATTGCTACGGGCCATTCGATCCCTATACAACCGTTGCAAGAGCTTGGTTCGCATTGCCGGCAATAAGTCGGACTCGTTCCCAGTGGGTGATGGGCTCCGCCAGGGCTGCCCTTTGTCACCGGTTCTGTTCATAATTTTTATGGACAGGATTTCTAGGCGCAGCCAAGTGGCGGAGGGCTTTCGCTTTGGTGGCCTCAGGATCTCATCTCTGATTTTTGCGGATGATGTGGTTCTGTTGGCTTCATCGGGTGATGGCCTCCAGCTCGCACTGGAGCGGTTCGCAGCCGAGTGTGAAGCAGCGGGAATGAGGATCAGCACCTCCAAATCTGAGGCCATGGTTCTCAGCCGGAAAAGGGTGGAGTGCCCACTCCGGGTCGGGGATGAGGTCCTGCCCCAAGTGGAGGAGTTCAAGTATCTCGGGGTCTTGTTCGCGAGTGATGGGAGAAGGGAGCCGGAGATCGACAGACGGATTGGGGCTGCGGCTGCAGTAATGCAGACGCTGCACCGGTCCGTCGTGGTGAAGAGGGAGCTGAGTGTAAAAGCGAAGCTCTCAATTTACCGGTCGATCTACGTCCCTACCCTCACCTATGGCCACGAGCTGTGGGTAGTGACCGAAAGGACGAGATCGCGGATACAAGCGGCGGAAATGAGCTTCCTCCGAAGGGTGGCTGGCATCTCCCTTAGAGATAGGGTGAGAAGTTCGGCCATCCGGGAGGGGCTCAGAGTAGAGCCGCTGCTTCTCCACATCGAAAGGAGCCAGCTGAGGTGGTTTGGGCATCTGGTAAGGATGCCCCCTGGGCGCCTCCTGGGTGAGGTGTTCCAGGCATGTCCCACCGGGAGGAGGCCCCGGGGCAGACCCAGGACACGCTGGAGAGATTATATCTCTCGGCTGGCCTGGGAACGCCTTGGTGTTCCCCCGGATGAGCTGGAGGAGGTGGCTGGGGAGAGGGAGGTCTGGGCCTCTTTGCTTAGGCTGCTGCCCCCGCGACCCGGCCTCGGATAAAGCGGATGAAGATGGATGGATGGATGGATGTTCAGGATTTTAGATTCTTTTCTTTTCTTGGTTCCGTATTGGTCACATTGTCACATGTAACTAGTTCAAGACTCACGAAGTTTATTGTCATTTCGTATGTCGTCCAGCCTCTACACAGCAATAAGCATTACGGTTTAAAAAGAATCAAATTAAAATAGGCAGTAATGAATTGCAACAATAGTTATGGATAAATAGCAGAAAATCTAAAACAAACTTGCATTCGTTCGGGTAGATGGCAGCAGTCCTTTCAGGGGGTTAAATTAGGTATGTGTGTATCTGGGGAGTGTGTGTGTGTGTGTGTGTGTGTGTGTGTGTGTGTGTGTGTGTGTGTTAAAATGTAGAGGGTTGCAACATGTTCTTCAACACTTCTTTCTTTAAATGTCAGCACTTTTGTAAAGAGGACCCATAGTGATGCCAAACATCAATCATGCTCACCTGCTAAACTCAGCCTAAAGAAACACAGTTATCAGCTGGTAAAACTAAACGATGTCACAACGTTTGTGAGGGTTTTGTTTCTGTTGTTGTATGTTTGAAGTTGCTCTAGGAAAGAGAAACTTAAAAGTTAACACTTTCAGCTTATTTAAAAAAAAACAAACAAAAAAAGACAAGTTTAAAAATATAAAACATATAAGAATGTATGTTTATCCTGTAGGGCTGTGCAATATGGCCAAAATCTCATATGAGACATTTATCGTCCCCAAAATTTTACATTTTCTGTGATTTCTGTGAATCTCGTGCAGCTCGACATGAAGTGTTTCCAGCTGGGCGTCGAGCACCTGGAGTCGAGTTTTCTTTGTGAGTATTTATTACATGGCGTGCTGCTGCAGCGAAAAGCCTGTTCTAACGTTTGTTTTTTAGCACCTTACGGCTCTTTTTAGCTTCACGTCCGTAAACACTCTGCAAACTATTTCATGTTATTCAGTAGGGGTGGGCGATATAAATGATATACCGTAGAAACGATATAAATTTGGCCAACGATAGAGATTTTGACTATATCGCTCTATTGCGATAGCGCATGTTGATGATGTCATCAAGCTGCGCCTGTTTTGGTCGAAAGCATCGCAGCAGCTAAAACCATTATCATCTGCAGATTATGCCGACAGTCATAGCAAAGAGATGAAGCACTTTTGAAATATGGGGAAAGCCAAAAACTGCGCTTCCTCCACTTCCGTAACATTGATTCATTAATGCTGAATTCTCTCCAGCTTCTCTATTCCCATGTTGTTGCAGTATATTAATAACTAACCTCGTATTGTGGATGAATAATATCAGTTGTTCTCCTGACTGAAGTTTGGCCCGTGTACAGCATCCTGCCATGCGATTGCATTTGTCCCTGACCACCAGAATCCCTCACGTTAACTTTTAATGAGTGGAAAAAAAGTTAGCGTTCATCCTCCAGCTTCACTGTGCTAATGTTATGCTAACATAGCTGTGTCGCTAGCAATCACGTAGCACATCATTATATACCAGCTAGTCCAACTTCAGTAACCCTACAAACGTCACTGCTGTTTAGTTTTCTGTCTTCATTTATGTTGGAAGTGATAGCAGAGCTGTACGTTTGAATTAGTTTCAAAAGTCTCAGTCAGAACATGGTATGAAATGTTTAGGTGGAAGCTAGCGAGCTAACTTCCTGTTAACTTCTAACTCCGTTAAATTGAATAAATTCTGTTTTCATGGATGTTAAACTTAATTGTTACACCTGATAAAGCAGCAACGCTGATGATTTTTATTACAGATGAAAGAATTTAGACAGTTTTTAACTCTTAGTGTTCGTTTGACTTTGGGACCTGAAGCGGACGGAGTTTAGGACCCAGATTACTCCGTGAAGCTCCTCACTACAGCAGCCGTAATGCTCTGACGATCCATCAAGCAGTGCGGCTTACCAAAGTTGTACTAAAACATTTTTAACAGATTTCTGCAGCCAAAATTGGTTCGAGGTCAGTAAGCACAACCAGAATTCATACATAAGGCACACTCTCGATTTTTGAGAAAATTAAAGGATTTTAAGTGTGGAAAATACGTCATACAGAAGAAAAGAATATATCGTGATATATATTGTTACCGCACGTGCTTCAAATTATATCGCGATATGAATTTTAGGCCATATCGCCCAGCCCTATTATTCAGTTTATTTTGAGAAATCTCAACAGGATCTTCAGCGTCATTGAGAAGAGTTTATGTGGAAAATAAACAAGCAAACGGCTCCTGTTTTACCATCGTTGTTGTTAACGACGACGCGTAAAAACACTCACTTGTCTGTGATTATTTTAAATATAAGAGAAAGAGAGAACTTTAGGAAATTCTACAGTGACCATCAAAACGATGAAAAAATGTTGCTGTAAACAGTTTATTTTGCGACAGCAGGAAACAAACGACAGCGTAAAATGAAACGTTTTCTTATCGTCATCTGATATTCATCGTTATATTGAACAGCCGGGTCATGTCATTGGGCTTCTGGGGAAAAATCTGACACTGATTTAAAGTTACCGTGTTTTCCAACTATAAGGCGCATTTAAAATCCTTTACCTTATAATCCGGTGCGCCTTGCGTATGAATTCTGGTTGTGCTCACTGACCTCAATCCGATTTTATGTGCTACACGGCGCTCAAAGATCAGTCATAAATGTTGTAGTATGACTTAAGTTACGAAGCCGCACCGCTCGATGGATTGTCGGAGCGTCACGGCTGCCGTAGTCAGGAGCCTCGCGGAGTGATCTGTACTGAACAGCTAAATAACAGCAACGAGACTGACTCGGATCCTGGCATGCTTGATCTCGTCCAACTGTTAAACTCAGAAGACTTTGATGGATTTGTGAAAGAGAAACGTACTGAAAAAGTGAGTGTATCCTTCTGGATTTTATGTTGACAGTTATTGTGAATGAGATGAGTCAGGTTTGACCTGTCTGACTGTTTTGTTTCACTTTATGTATGAAAATAAAGCCGTTCATTGATATTATAGTCTGACAAATTGAATTTGCTGTGGTATATGAGTGATGAGCAGCTCTCGGTCAGAGCAGCAGCACCTTGCATGCAGCAGCCAGCGGTGATGGAGGCGAATCCACTGACATCTTCTCATGCTGCCTCCACCTACGTCTATAAATGGATATTTTAAGACCTGTTTTCTCGCTGAAAGACATTCTGAGAAATCACTCAAGTAGAAAGTGGGCTAAACAGAAAGCAAAATCACAGCATTTTCATCTTTCAGCTTGTTTGCTGTGATGACAAACCCACGGAAAGTACCCACAAAACACTTATCATAAGCCATCTGTTTCTTATAGTGGCTTAGATTTTACAGAGAGTCTCTTGGTTAAACAGCTTTTATGTGACAGATGAATTCAGCTGTTCGCTTCTCTTTCTGTTACACAGTTAAGAGCCGAGGGAGTTTTTTGGAACAGGGAAAAACTGTTTAGTTCTCCCGAATACAATCAATGCTCCGAATTTCAGACGATCGTTATTATTTGTGTTTTTAGTCCTGCTTAAGAACATAAGTGCCAACTATGAAGCACAGACAGGCTTACAGCTACGCTGCACACTCTAATTAGCTAACCTGATATAGAAAGACATGCATATGGACGGCCTTAACACAAAAACTGAATAAGGAAAGTGGAATAGGAAATGCATGCTGTACTGAAAAAGTCACAAAGCATCATTTAGTTTCATGTGACAATTTTAAACCATTTAAAGAGGTTAACTGGTACCATTTAACCTCTTTAAATGGTAATGGTACCATTTAAAGAGGTTGTGCACACTTGTGTTTAGTTACATTTAAACTCTACTAGCTTGCAGATTTGTTAGATCTTCCTTCTTTGTCTTTCATCCCAAGTCAAGTTTAATCTCTCGATAAAATGTGGAAATCAAAATGAAATTTTCCCACAACTACGTTTGCTCCTCTAAGATGCAGCTGTAAAAACCATGAATGTTGTCAGTATGAAGAAAAGGAGGCGACACATTCCAGTAACATCTGCTTGTTGACATGAACAATAAAAAAATAATAAATGGAGAACAACATTATGAAGTCACGACACAAACAAGTATTCACAGAGACAAACAGCACCATGTTTGCCAGAACAGCTAACAGCGAGTGGACAAGGGACAATCTGCAAGGTTATTATCAGCAGCACGCCGTCAGCACGCCGTACCGTTCCAACACTTAACCTCCTAAGACCCAAACTCTTCCACAGCAGCATTTTTAATTTCTCTTTGATATTTGGACTGATTGGGGCCCGATGAATGTAAAAACAAAGAATTACCAGATTTTTTTTTTTTTTTTTACCTTATTTTTGTTTTTAAGAAAAATAAGAGGATATGAGGATATTCATTTAAAAGTTTGATAGAACAGTAGCAGGATAATGTCCTCGTAAGTGGATATCAGGCCCATGTAGAGCAAAATTGACTATTTTAGTCTAAATAACACAAAATGTGACGTTCACAAATGTGGACGCAGGTCCTACAGGAGGTTAGAGAACATGTTGTGCAGGAGTTGTAGTTTGTTTCCACTGGGTAACGTTTAGATTCTTAGAACCAAGACATGTTCTTGGGTCAGTTCATCAACGTGTGTGTGTGTGTGTGTGTGTGTGTGTCACTGTTTCAGCTGTGCTAATTGAATTGAATTCAATTCAATTCAATTTTATTTATATAGCGCCAAATCACAACAAATGTCGCCTCAAGGCGCTTCATAGATACAGAGAAAAGCCCAACAATCATATGACCCCCTATGAGCAAGCACTTTGGCGACAGTGGGAAGGAAAAACTCCCTTTTAACAGGAAGAAACCTCCGGCAGAACCAGGCTCAGGGAGGGGCGGGGCCATCTGCTGCGACCGGTTGGGGTGAGAGAAGGAAGACAGGATAAAGACATGCTGTGGAAGAGAGACAGAGGTTAATAACAGATATGATTCAATACAGAGAGGTCTGTTAATACATAGTGAGTGAGAAAGGTGACTGGAAAGGAAAAACTCAATGCATCATGGGAATCCCCCGGCAGCCTACATCTATTGCAGCATAACTAAGGGAGGATTCAGGGTCACCTGGTCCAGCCCTAACTATATGCTTTAGCAAAAAGGAAGGTTTTAAGCCTAATCTTGAAAGTAGAGATAGTGTCTGTCTCCTGAATCCAAACTGGAAGCTGGTTCCACAGAAGAGGGGCCTGAAAACTGAAGGCTCTCCCTCCCATTCTACTTTTAAATACTCTAGGAACAACAAGTAGGCCTGCAGAGCGAGAGCGAAGTGCTCTAATAGGGTGATATGGTACTACAAGGTCATTAAGATAAGATGGGGCCTGATTATTTAAGACCTTGTATGTGAGGAGCAGGATTTTGAATTCAATTCTGGATTTAACAGGAAGCCAATGAAGGGAAGCCAAAACAGGAGAAATATGCTCTCTCTTTCTAGTCCCTGTCAGTACTCTTGCTGCAGCATTTTGGATTAACTGAAGGCTTTTCAGTGAGTTTTTTGGACATCCTGATAATAATGAATTGCAGTAGTCCAGCCTGGAAGTAATAAATGCATGAACTAGTTTTTCAGCGTCACTCTGAGACAGGATATTTCTAATTTTAGAGATGTTGCGCAAATGGAAGAACGCAGTCTTACATATTTGTTTAATATGTGCGTTGAAGGACATATCCTGGTCAAAAATGACTCCAAGGTTCCTCACAGTGTTACTGGAGGCCAAGGTAATGCCATCCAGAGTAAGAATCTGGTGAGATACCATATTTCTAAGCTTTTCAGCGCCGAGTACAATGACCTCAGTTTTATCTGAGTTAAGAAGCAGAAAGTTAGTGGCCATCCAAGTCTTTATGTCTTTAAGACATTCCTGCAGTTTAACTAATTGGTGTGTGTTATCTGGCTTCATGGACAGATAGAGCTGGGTGTCATCTGCATAGCAGTGAAAATGTATGCTATGTCTTCTAATGATGCTGCCTAGGGGAAGCATGTATAATGTAAACAGAATTGGTCCTAGCACTGAACCCTGTGGAACTCCATAATTAACCTCAGTGTGTGAAGAGGACTCTCCATTTACATGCACAAATTGGAGTCTATTAGATAGATATGATACAAACCACTGCAGTGCAATACCTGTAATACCTACAGCATGTTCTAATCGCTCTAATAGAATATTATGGTCAACAGTATCGAATGCTGCACTAAGGTCAAGAAGGACAAGCACAGAGATGAGTCCACTGTCAGAGGCCATAAGAAGATCATTTGTAACCTTCAATAAAGCTGTTTCTGTGCTGTGATGAACTCTGAAACCTGACTGAAACTCTTCAAATAAACCATTCCTCTGCAGATGATCTGTTAGCTGTTTGACAACTACTCTTTCAAGGATTTTTGATATGAAAGGAAGGTTGGAGATTGGCCTATAATTAGCTAAGACTGCTGGGTCTAGAGATGGCTTTTTGAGTAAAGGTTTAACTGCAGCCACCTTGAAGGCCTGTGGTACATGGCCAATTATTAGAGATAGGTTGATCATATATAAGATCGAAGAATTAATCAATGGCAGGACTTCTTTGAGCAGTTTTGTAGGAATGGGGTCTAAAAGACACGTTGATGGTTTGGAGGAAGTAATTATTGAAGTTAACTCAGAAAGATCGATTGGAAAAAAAGAGTCTAACTTAACATCAATGGTACTAAGAGTAGCTGTAGATAATATTACATCTGTGGGATGATTATTGGTAATTTTTTCTCTAATGATAAAAATTTTATTTGTGAAGAAGTTCATGAAGTCATCACTAGTTAACGTTAAAGGTATGGTTGGCTCAAAAGAGCTCTGACTTTTTGTCAGCCTGGCTACAGTGCTGAAGAGAAACCTGGGGTTGTTCTTATTTTCTTCAATCAGTGATGAGTAGTAAGCTGTTCTGGCTTTGCGGAGGGCTTTCTTATAAAGCAACAAACTATTTCTCCAGGCTAAATGATGATCCTCTAAATTTGTGACACGCCATTTCCTCTCCAGATTACGAGTCATCTGCTTTAGGGTACGTGTTTGAGAATTATACCACGGGGTCAGGTACTTCTGATTAGAGACCTTAGTTTTCACAGGAGCTACAGTATCCAGAGTCGTACGTAGTGAGGAGGTGAAATTATTAACAAGATAATCGACCTCTGTTGGGGTAGCGTTCAGATAGCTGCTCTGCTCTGTGTTGGTACAGGGCATTGACGATGATAACAGTGGCTGGATTATATTCTTAAACTTAGTTACAGCGCTTTCAGAAAGACATCTACTTTGATAAAGTCCACTCTCCACTGCTGCGTAATCAATTATTGTAAATGTAAATGTTATCAAGAAATGATCAGACAGGAGAGGGTTTTCAGGAAACACTGTTAAATGTTCAGTTTCTATGCCATATGTTAAAACAAGATCTAGAGTGTGATTAAAGTGGTGGGTGGGTTCTTTTACATTTTGAGAGAAACCAATTGAGTAACAACAGATTAAATGCCATGTTGAGGCTGTCATTTTTAGCATCTACATGGATGTTAAAATCACCCACAATAATTATTTTATCTGAGCTCAGAACTAAATTAGATATAAAGTCTGAGAAATCAGACAGAAACTCTGTGTAAGGCCCAGGTGGACGATAGATGATAACAAGTAAGACTGGTTTCTGAGTTTCACAGCTGGGGTGGACAATGTTAAGCATCAGGCTTTCAAATGAATTAAAAGTCTGTCTTGGTCTTTCATTAATTAATAGACTGGTGTGAAAAATTGCTGCCACACCGCCCCCTCGACCTGTGCTTCGAGATTTCTGGTAGTTAGAATGACTCGGGGGTGTTGATTCATTTAAACTAACATAATCATCCTGCTGCAACCAGGTTTCTGTAAGGCAGAGTAAATCAATTTGTTGATCAATTATTAAGTCATGTACTAACAGAGACTTGGAGGAGAGAGACCTAATATTTAATAATCCACATTTCACTGTTTTACTCTTTGGTTCAGATGTGGATACTGTATTATTCTTTCTTTGTAAATGTTTAAGTTGTTTGTTGCTGGTTTTTAGTTTGTTTTTTGTCTTTTTGGAAGCAGACACAGTCTCTATGGAGATGGGTTTTTGGGGGGGTAGCAGGAGGAGAGAAGCTGCAGAGAGGCGTGTAAGACTGCAACTCTGCTTCCTGGTCCCAACTCTGGATAGTCATGTTTTGAGGGGTTTAATAAATTTGTCGATATTTCTAGAAATGAGAGCTGCTCCATCCAAAGTGGGATGGATGCCGTCTCTCCTAACAAGACCAGGTTTCCTCCAGAAGGTTTGCCAATTATCTAGATTATAGATTATTATAGATTGCAAGATAGATGTATAATGACTACATGAACAAACTGAAGAAGTAGAAATAGTCTCTTTTATGTCATGTCTCTAACTGCTGACTGCTGTTGTTTTATTTTCAGTTCTGTGTCAAGCTTCAACTCAGTCTTGTTACCACATCCGTTACGTAGATTCTGCTAACTTTCTCTATTCTCTGACCCCTCATTGAACATAATGATGCACGAATAACCTACGGTGAGAAAGTCCGACACCTTTAGATTCAGCCATGTTTCTGTACAAATAAAATTCTTATCACAGTTCAAACCTTTAGGTCATTATGATGATTAAGTAACCAGCCAGTGTGGCTAAATTAGGCTTAATTTAGAGCTAACTCTGCATCTGGCACAGTGCAGTTATTATCTGTGTGCACCTGGAGGACCAAACTGCAAACAAACAACTTTGGAATTTATTGGAACAAATCTAATATGTCATCATGCAGCCAAAGAACCACGATGAGGAACAAAAATCATTAAAATCTACTCACGAACTGCTGCACTGAGGGGAACAAGTAAAAAAAGAGTGCTTGTATTCTGATGACAATAGTCATTATTATTATTTATTATTTGTTTAAAAAACAACGAGTAAACGGATATTTTCACCTGCAGTTAACAGTAACTTAATAAAAGCTAGTAAAAAACATCCATCATCTTCTGCTTATCCGGGTCACGGGGGCAGCAGAGAGGCCCAGACCTCCCTCTCTCCAGCCGCCTCCTCCAGCTTATCCGGGGGAACACCGAGGCGTTCCCAGGCCAGCTGAGAGAGAGTCTCTCCAGCGTGTCCTGGGTCTGCCCCGGGGCCTCCTCCCGGTGGAACATGCCCGGCACACCTCACCCAGGAGGCGCCCAGGAGGCATCCTTGTCAGATGCCCGAACCACCTCAGCTGGCTCCTTTCGATGTGGAAGAGCATCCGCTCACTCTGAGCCCCTCCTGGATGGCCGAACTCCTCACCCTGGACTCTCTAAGGCTACGTTCACACTGCAGGCGAAAGCGCATCAAATCCGATTTCTTTGACCCTCTGCGACCCATCTATCCGATCATGGTGCGACAGTGTGAACGGCACAAATCCGATATTTTAAAATCCGATCTGGTCACTTTCGTATGTGGTACTGAATCCGATACATATCTGATGTTTTAGAAAGCTGCTGTTTGATGGTCAAGTCGCATTAAATCCGTCTTTTACGTCACTGACACAAGACAGACGCCAATTATCAGCTCCGGAGAAGACATCGTGAACGCTTCCTGGCCATCCGGTGAAACTGTTGGGAAGACAACATTGGAGAAACGTGAACATTTTATTTGTTCTGTATAATCTGCAGATTCTGACAGAAATCTGCAACTATCCTTTGAAGCAGCGCTCCTCTAAAACAGCAATAAGGATCATTATTAGGTTATTTACATTATTATGTAAATAACAAAATAACTTAAAGCAAAAATTGGGAAACGTAAAGTCTGAAGTCTTTATATTAAGGTCATCAGTCAAACAATACTGTTGGTCTGGGTCTAAACAGAGCGCGTTGTGTGTGACGTCTTCTTTTGCGCATGCGGCCGCTTTGAGCGTTCACACTAGAGCGCGTTTGCTGTCGCATTTTATTTGTAGTGTGAACGAGCAGACAAAAAAATCGGATTTGATCAAAAAATCAGAATTGAGCATCAAGACCTGCAGAGTGAACGTAGCCAAAGGGAGAGGCCAGCCCCCCTTTGGAGGAAGCTCATTTCTGCTGCTTGTATGATCTCGTACAGCTCATGACCACAGGTGAGAGTAGGGACGTAGATCGACCGGTAAATCGAGAGCTTCACTTTAACACTCAGCTCTCTCTTCATCACGATGGACCCGTACAAAACATATATTTTTGATTTCTAATTCAAGTGAACTCATTTCTGTGAGTCAGGAAACTAATGGAATTTCTAGAGTTGCTGTCGCGGAGCTTTGGCTACTGAACCAATTGATACCACGATGAAAACACAGAAGCAGGACAGACTCTGTCAGTATGCTTCATAATAAAGGTGTGAAGTCAGACAGATGTATCATATAAACATGTTGCAGGTTGAAAAAGTTCATACAATATAAACTGATGAAAGCATTGCCCTTTTTTAAACAACTTGCTGATCACATACAAGCCTAGAGTTTGTGTTTTCTTTAAAGCAGGGCTGAACTGTCCTCGACCCCAAAGGTTCGAGCGGCTGTGTTTGTACGATGTTCCACAAGTGGTTTAATCTGCGTTCTGTAATAGATGTAAAGACCCTTTGAGCTCCGCTTTCTAAGACATCGTGCACAACATACATAAGTGTTGAGACTGCTTGTTTAACATTCATAAAATACACAGTATAATTATGGAAAAAGGGGAAATAATATAATGAATTCTGAACGTTTCGATTCTACAGCACAAATTACAGATTTGTCCTGACACGTATCAAGTCAGTTACGTTCTGCAAATGTACTGTGTGAGGTGTTTAATATATCACCTCACACCGTACATGTACTAACACGAATGATGAACACAAAATGAAAGCTGATAAGGACGGCACCGTGTCACCGACGTTTAGATCGATTGAAATAAAACAGACTGAAGTTGTAAATGAAACAAAAAGAGGACGAATGGGCCTTAGCTCAGGTCTGAGACGCTGGTGTTCTGGTGTCGTATCCAGTAGCGTTAAGTGTCCAATGTAACAAAGTGTTGTAGCCGAGATCATGTTCATATAACATGTTTATGGGAATACTGTTAAAAATTCCATCAAGAGCTCGGAAGGGTCTTAAAATAATGTCGTTCCCATGAGGATACGAAGCTCTTTGTTTCTGTGAGGCTGGAACGCAGCTCAGAGCGTTTGCTAATGAAAGGAGCTCAGTCGGTCAGACTGATGGCTGATAATGTGAATCAACTGCTTCTAAGTGTTACGTAGCTAACGTTGCACGATAGCACGTTGAGCTTGGAGCTCGTAATCCTCGCTTGCATATTTTTCCGTGCTGGCTTTTCCTTCAGATCCCGTGTCGCTGGGTGACGTGTAGGGAATACCGTCTTTCAACACTGTGGAGTTCGTAGGTTTAGGAACTCCTGAGTTAAAGTGGAAAGTTGCTGTAGTTGAGCTGCACATATACTCGTGCGCACTCTTAATGACTTCAGTGCAGCCTCAGCACCAATTATCAGTCTTGGATCAGCAGATGTTGCTAATAAATGTTTTAATTGCTTGTTCGTTAATCCCTCTGCGTCTTCACAGCTTTAAACTGCTCGCGCTACATCTGGCTCCTGCTCAGGCAGGTGCTGCAATAAATGTTTTCATTAGATCTTTGTCACGGCGTCAGTTTATTATCAAAGTTTGATAGATTTCAATGGAATTAGTTGGAATGTTGGAAGTCGTTTGGAAGTCGATGTTTCCATATGTTCTGTACATTTAATGCAATTGTTTTAGTAAAGATGAGACGTGAAGGTTTCGCAGAGTCAAAATGCAGCAGGTTTGTTTGTTGAATCAAATCAAACCGATGCTCTGCGTGAGACTCGAGTACACGTGATGGGCTGTGTTTAAACGAGCTGCTCTGTCCTGAGCTCTCGGAGCTGAATGTGCGCTCGCAGCAGCCAAAGAAGACACGTTTGATTCTTTCCTGTTGCTTTTCCCTCATTCAGTACAGGAAGCTCACGATCCTGCAGGCCAGAGTTCAGTGCAGACATTAAAGTAATTGTCTAAATCAGGGGTCCCCAACCCCAGTCCATGAGGGCCGCTGTCCTGCAGGTTTTAGATCTCACCCTGGGTCAACACACCTGAATCTAGGGCTGCTCAATTAATCGAATTTTAATCTCGATTACGATCTGGGCTTTCAACAATCATTAAAAATGACTGAGCCGATTATTAGCCCCTCCCTCGTGCTTTACTCTCGCGCTGCTCCGTGTGGCAAATCGAGCGCACCTCTCTGCATTTCGAACACGCGTCACAACAATTAAGAGCAGCGGTCTCCAACCTTTTTTGCGCCACGGACCGGTTTATGCCCGACAGTATTTTCACGGACCGGCCTTTAAGGTGTCGCGGATAAATACAACAAAATAAAACTAGTACTGGTACCAAAAAAAAAGAAGATTTATTCATAACACACGTGAAAAGACCCAGGAAAACCGAGTAAACGATAAAAACAAAAACAAAATAACGCTGAAAACCGATAAAAACCCTGAAAACTATACATTTCACACCTGAGCCTCAACTCTCACGGCCCGGTACCAAACGACTCACGGAGGCCCGGGGGTTGGGGACGGCTGATTAAGAGGACCCGAGGGAAGCTCGGGAAGCTCAGCAGAAGTTATTTGGAGAGGAGAGTGACTGCTGTTGGTTGAAAAGAGGTAAAAAAAACTTCAGTGGTGTGGAAACATTATGGGTTCATGAGTCAGACGTGGATCAAGTAGACACAGTGTGTAAACTTTGCTACAGTGTCGTAGCTGCACCACAGAGCAACACTGCAAACTTCACTAAACATAGATGTTTACATTTTTCATTTATTTCTTATATTGCAAACATTTGCACTGTTATCAGTATTTGCACTATTTTATATTATTTTTGACAATCTTTAAAGTCATTATTCAACACATTGTTATTCTTAAATAAATATCGTCAAATAATCGAGATCTCAATTTCAGTGAAAATAATCGTGATCATCATTTTTGCCATAAATGGACTGGTTCTATACAGCGCTTTTCTACTCTGTCCGAGCACTCAAAGCGCTTTATACAGCTAATTCATTCACCCAATCACACAAGCGCTTCTAAGCTTAAGTGCGCAGTATCTAACATTCATACACATTCACACTCCGATGGTTGCATCGGAGAGCAACATGGGGTTAGTATCTTGCCCAAGGATATTTGGCATGCAGACTGGAGCAGCCTGGGATTGAACCACTGACCTTCTGGTTAGTGGCTGATCCGCTCTGCCACCTGAGCTACAGCCACCATAATCGAGCAGCCCTACCTGAATCACATGATTAGTTCATTTAGGCCTCTGGAGAACTTCAAGACATGTTGAGGAGGTCGTTTATCTATTTAAATCAGCTGCGATGGTTCAAGGACACGTCTAAAACCTGCAGGACACCGGCCCTCGTGCACTGGGATTGGGGACCCCTGGCCTCACACTGAACACACTGAAGCTTAATGAAACCATCAGGCTGAAAAAGCACGGGAAATAAATAAAAACAACGGGCGCTGACATGAACAGCTGTCCATCGTGCCATTAAAACACACGTTACCTAATCCTCAGCTTATTTTAAGCTCAGTCTTCTGTTTGCTTCCTGTCACTTGCAGCTGGTCCCCAAAAACTCTTGTTGAGTTTGGGAGATTTATGTTTTTTACTTCATCGTGTTTTTTGTGTGCTCTTGCAATCTTTCAGTGTGTTTGACCTCTCAGAGCCACCATAGTAACATGTGTAGTCTTAATTTTCACTGCAATAATCTGTGTTTTTATTGCATTTGAAGCTGTAAAGCTTATTGTTGTAAAAGCATGACGGGGTTCTTCACACAAGGCTTGGACTGAGTGAACAGTTGAGTAGCTGTGGCATAGAAATGGTTATAGGAGCAGCTTCGGCGTCGCTCTGAGCCCGAAATCCTGTTACAGTAAAACTAAAACTCGTTGAGGAAGCTGGAAATGTGTTTCGTCTCTTCTGGCGCTGTCTTCTCATCTATTGTGGACATCATGAGCTTTCACTGGGTTTCTAATTACCGGTGCAGGGCCGAGTGCGCGGTCTCGCGTTACACCGTTAGCTTTAATGTCCGCGGGCTATAAATAGTGCAGGTGTCGGCTCTCTGGTGGAGCCCAGCTTGGTCTTCATACAGACAGGAAGTAGACTCTGCTCAGCGCGCTTCATTGATTTAACTTAATATTCACTGAGATGAGGTAAACTGTGTTAATAACTATCATTAGCTTGCAGCTTTAAGTGTTTAAGGTATGTGCTAACTAAAAATAAAGACAAGATGATAGTTTATTAAATTTTAATGAAATTTGCAGATTGTTTTGGTGAAGTTTAATAAACTCCTTGTTATCTAAAATATAACAGGACACCGGAGTAAATTCTCGAGCATCTCACACTTCTGATAATCAGCTGTCTGCTTGACGTTTATTCAGCTGTGTAAAAACTATAACTTTAATCTCAGCCAAACCGATTTACTCAGGAACAAATAAAATACTAAAAAAAGCCAAACAATAACATTTTTAAGTTATCTAAGTGACTTATATATCATGTTTAACCTGAGTAGCGAAAGACGGTGGTGGGTTTGAAAACGATTAGCCGGGAGTCTGGTGTTCTCACGGCTCTAGTTAGCCTAGCCCCCGGCTAGCTATCGAGCTAGTGGCTAACAGACGTCTCCGAAAACGTCGGAGCGCTTTTGAAAATATGTGGTGTCTTGATAAACTGAGCAGATATTTGAAGTTTACACAGCTACATTCTCGCCTGAAAATATGTTAAACGTTTATTTTGTGACCCAGAAAGAATAATAAGAGTAATATTAAAACTAACTAGCTGCCGCTGGAAAACTGAGCTGGGCTGCGCTATGAATTCTGGGACAGAGCTTCTTCTTCTTCGGGGTTTAACGGCAGCTGGCATCCTTGTACATGCAGTGCTGCCATCTTCTGTTTCAGTCCGTTATTACACTCTTAAATCCTACTACTTATTCCTGCGTCTTTTGTGATCTTACAAAGCTTCAAACGACGCGTCGACTATTAAATCAGTCGTCGACGCTTTTGATAGTCGACTAATCGTGGCAGCCCTAGTTCACACGCTCATGCAATATTTGGGAAGTCATATCTGCTTGGTGAATTATTTAGATTTAATTATTTTAGCTTTCTTGTTATGAATCTTACGCCACCATCATTGAAGCTGCACATCCATCAGAGTTCATGTGAGGACAGATTCCTGTTCACTGTGGGTCGGGGCAACAGGTTTTCATGACACAAAAACGGAGTGAGCATCAGTGCAATTTAATGATCTTCTTTCTGTACCCAGTTGCTAAGCAACCTGCACTATTCTGCCTGAAGCCGCGGCGTCCCAAAAGAAACATCACATCATTGGTCTGGAGAGCTGAGGAATGAGACGGGGAACGCAGAGAGGTTAACCCGAAGAGTCTGGCCGTTAACCCGCTTCCTGAGGATTTTCTCCTCTGAATGGTCCCGCATGTTTTTAACACTTGGTAGAACCTGGGACCATTTCGTGGCCTTTGCGTTTTTTAATTCCACGCCATTTCCACTGTGTTTAATGGAATATAGCCAAATTTTCAAACAGGTTTCTTTTTTTCATTTTATTTTAAAATTTCAGTCTGAGTTTCTTAAATGAGCTTAAATGGCTGAGCTAAAGGCATACATCCACTATCGAACCTCGTGGCCGATTTCTGTCCCTTTGAAACCCATTATAAACGCTATTTTTCATACCACCATTATTTTTACAACGGTTAATGTAATTGTCTCAGTTATGGTGCCATTTTGGAGTCCGGACCTTAAACTTGTAATTTTTTCATTTGTCCATCAGATGGCGCCCTTTTCTCATATTTCAAGCAATGAACGCACTTCAGCCAAAATTAAAGATTTTGAGCGTGTCGTTCTGCAACAAAAAGTGAAAGAATTGGTGTTGTGTGTCACTATCAGTGTTGAATAATGATGTTAGATAATAGTAACTGTGCTTTTTTAAAAATATAAAGGCCTTTATGTCTAAAAAAAGAAAAAAAGACACACAAACACACTTTTTCTTTCAAAAGTATTTTCTCTCAGACGGCCACACAGCAATGTAAACAAATTAAATAAAAGCAAGGACCAAAACCAAATTACTTAAATAAAATTAATTATTTTTTACCTTGAAATACAATTTTTTAAAACTGCTGCGGTTAAATCACCTATGACCCGGAAGTAGTTACTGACGGGAAGCCATTTGGTGCGTTTGTAAACAAACAAACATGTGTCCAGAGAGAGACACATGTGGGAGAGACGCGGTTTTTTTCCTCTTTTTATTTATTCAACGGTCACAAATCGGTTAGCGACACAACCACCTGCAAATTGTGAGCGAAGCGGAGATCCGAGGGAACCGTCACGGTGGAATTTCGAAAAACTTACGGACAATGGCGAGGCTGGCCGCCGTTATCGGCGCGCACAGGTAGCCATTTGGTGGCTACCTGTGCGCTACCAAATCTTTGGGATAAACACCCTGATCGCAGTCGGGACTACGAAAAATGCTGATCTTTTCGTGAGAAGTTAAACGTAAGTATTGTTACATTATTATTACGGAAAATTATTAATTTTTAAATGTTACGATGGCCGTGAAGTCCTTCCGATGGGATTTCTTTGTTTACTATGGATGTAAACAAATAAAAATCCTCTAGTTTTATTGTGGATCCTCTTGTTTTATTGTCTACGCAGCAAATTACTTCTAAACGTTGGTGATAAGGCTGCGCTTGTGATCTTGGGCACACGACCCAGACCCCGGCCGTCCGGCTGCCCGTATCCCGTGTAGTCTCCACGGTGGCGGGCGCGCAGCGCGGGTCTGGCCGCTACTCAACGTGGCCGCATAACAGAGAAGCGCCATTCGTGGGTGAAGCATAAGGAACTTTTTAACACATTAAATTGCGTGTTGTACACTACGTGTTGAACTGTGCATGTGACAAAAAATAATCTTGAATCTTACTATTCACATGTGCTATGTCGTGCCAAATTAGACAGCGCAGGTTTAGGCTGCGCGAAGAAGTGTCTTTGTTTCGCGAGAAGCAAAAAGAGTGAAAAATTAGTATCGTTACATTCAGTTTGGGGCTACGACAAAAAAAAAAAATGTTTTCACGTGGTGTCGGACGTGTTGTGCTGGGGACACTGACACCAAGACCCAGACCCCATCTCCTGGCAGCGGGCAATGGTGCTGCTCGTGACGCGCAAAGGTGCACCTAGTGGACCGCTGGAGGTGTTGCAACGTCCCGCGGACACACAACTTTCTCTGATTCCCAGTAACATAAATGTTCATGTTCATCCTTCTAAAATAAATGTTTTTCTGATTCAAAGTGATCTTGTATTGTTATTTAGACAATTTCTATTTTATTTTAGAACAAAACAAGGTAATAAGCTTTTGGTGTATGCAAAAAATGATAAACCTGATATGGCACTATATGACATTTAGTGTGCTCCTGCACAAAAAATAATAATGGATCAAAATGAATGTTGGTGCCAATGTTTGGACCATCCAAAGGCCTAATTATAATAACAATCAAATATTACTTCAAATGTATTTTATGAAAAATATTTAAGTTTTTGGTTTTATTCTGTTAAAAAAAAAAACCAGGGCGCTCATGTACCCAAACTGGTATTTAAAGGGTTAAAACAATGAAAATATAATTAAAACTTGATATGGATATTTTAAGCAGAAGTAGTTTTAAAAGACTGACTCATTTAAAGTGGAAAAAAATATTGATATAAAACCTTTTAGAGCACTTTTTGGGGCTGGACCATTTTTGGTCCCTAGGACCACGAAAGGATGGATTTTTTTAAAATGTGCTCCTGCACAAAAAATAATAATGGATCAAAATGAATGTTGGTGCCAATCTTTGGACCATCTAAAGGCCTAATTATAATAACAATCAAATATTACTTCAAATGCATTTTATGAAAAATATTTAAGTTTTTATTTTTTTTCTGTTAAAAAACAGGGCGCTCATGTACCCAAACTGGTATTTAAAGGGTTAAAACAATGAAAATATAATTAAAACTTGATATGGATATTTTAAGCAGAAGTAGTTTTAAAAAGACTGACTCATTTAAAGTGGAAAAAAATATTGATATATAACCTTTTAGAGCACTTTTTGGGGCGGGACCATTTTGGTCCCGAGGACCACGAAAGGATGGATTTTTTTTAAAATGTGCTCCTGCACAAAAAATAATAATTGATCAAAATGAATGTTGGTGCTAATGTTTGGACCATCTAAAGGCCTAATTATAATAACAATCAAATATTACTTCAAATGCATTTTATGAAAAATATTTAAGTTTTTATTTTTTTCTGTTAAAAAACAGGGCGCTCATGTACCCAAACTGGGATTTAAAGGGTTAAAACAATGAAAATATAATTAAAACTTGATATGGATATTTTAAGTAGAAGTAGTTTTAAAAGACTGACTCATTTAAAGTGGAAAAAAATATTGATATATAACCTTTTAGAGCACTTTTTGGGGCGGGACCATTTTTGGTCCCGAGGACCACGAAAGGATGGATTTTTTTTAAAATGTGCTCCTGCACAAAAAATAATAATTGATCAAAATGAATGTTGGTGCTAATGTTTGGACCATCTAAAGGCCTAATTATAATAACAATCAAATATTACTTCAAATGCATTTTATGAAAAATATTTAAGTTTTTATTTTTTTTCTGTTAAAAAACAGGGCGCTCATGTACCCAAACTGGGATTTAAAGGGTTAAAACAATGAAAATATAATTAAAACTTGATATGGATATTTTAAGTAGAAGTAGTTTTAAAAGACTGACTCATTTAAAGTTGAAAAAAATATTGATATATAACCTTTTAGAGCACTTTTTGGGGCGGGACCATTTTTGGTCCCGAGGACCACTAAAGGATGGATTCTTTAAAATGTGCTCCTGCACAAAAAATAATAATGGATCAAAATGAATGTTGGTGCTAATGTTTGGACCATCTAAAGGCCTAATTATAATAACAATCAAATATTACTTTAAATGTATTTTATGGAAAATATAAATTTTTTTATTTTTTTCCCTGTTAAAAAACAGGGCGCTCATGTACCCAAACTGGTATTTAAAGGGTTAAAACAATGAAAATATAATTAAAACTTAATGTGGATATTTTAAGCAGAAGTAGTTTTAAAAGACTGACTAATTTAAAGTGGAAAAAAATATTGATATATAACATTTTTAAAGCACTTTTTGGGGCGGGACAATTTTTGGTCCCGAGGACAAACGAAAGGGTAGGACTTTGAAGTTCTACAGAGTGTTAATATTACCTCCAACGCTTCACTGTAACCAAAGGTGTGATAACATTAACAGAATTAATCACGTCTGTTACAGCAGACAAGCGTGAAGCTCATGTTGGAGTAGTGTTTCCCCTCTGGGGCTCCCCGGCCTCTTTACAAAGAGATCCCAATTAAGCTGATTGCTTTAAGTTTGCTAAAACTCGATCTTCAGTCTGTTGTTGGCTGTGGGCGGAGGAGAAGGACAGGAAGGCTTCAGCGTCACCGGCTCTACGCTCCCAGCCTGAGACAATTTTCTGCTGTGAATCAGAGCTGGAGGAGAAAAGAAATAAGAGAGAAATGCTGCAAAGACGCAGCTTGAGTGAAATCAAGCGTTTCGGTTTCCCGTCTCTCCAAATCCCAGGAGAGGTTGTTTTTCCTTCAGTGGTGCTTGCTCTGACAGAAAACTTTCTTTTTAAAACAACAGACAACAAATGGGCTGAAAAGGTCTGAGAGGACAGAAGCACTGCAAGAACTTTGTCGCTCAGTCCGAGTAAAGATCTGAGACGTCTGTCTTAATTCGTTGTGTGTTTCTCAGTCCTTCACCTTCACAGTAAACGTTCACCGTAGTTAAGCTGTGGGAATGTGAGTGTTACTCTGGCAGCTCTGCAGCATTGATGGAGACGCTTCGTCTTGGCCCTGAGTGGAGTTTCTCTCAGGGAAGATCCAGGAGGAGAACGTGCAGTCTGTCTGTAGGCGAGAACAAAGCCAAGAAGGTTTTTCCTTTGAATGCTGCAAACATGGACTCATATTTATTTTAAAAAGGGAGGTAACACTTGCCCCTTTTAGCCCCACTGGAAAGTCCGTCCTTGCCTTCTATTAAATATTCATGCGAGCGATGGATGCGCTTATTTATTGCCAATATTTGCCTTGTTTGCTGCCAGTGACGCAAATGAGACCAAATTTGTTACGCTCCGTCATTTTGTGACACTGCATCCAGGAATATAATGCATGGCTGAAAGGCTAAACATCTTAATGAATATTTCTGTGTTTCATCAGCATAAAGGAGGGCGACAAATTACAGCAAAACAAAGCATGAGTAGCAGATGTAGGCCTACTTGTTATTTTAAACCTTAGTATTAGCTAAAAATGTCACATTTTGCATGTTTCAAATGTGATTATTTGGGTTAGTTTTTGAAACATTTGATTCAACGGCAGCTCCGGCTTCCTCCCACAGTCCAAAGACATGCAGTTAGTGGGGTTAGGTGTGGGTGTGGGTGTGGGTGTACCCTGCCTCTTGCCCTATGGTAGCAGTGATGTCTTGGTGCAAGAAGGTCCTGGGTTGTTTTCGTGTGATTTCCTTCCACAGATAAGTTAGTTGTGTTAACTGGTGTTTCTAAACTGGTCATGTGTATGAACGTGACAGTAAAAACATTCACTTTGGGCTCTCTGGGTCAAGAAATTAGATTTTGTAGGTTGTCTGAGGACTTCTAGGTACCAGCTGAAAATAACAAACTGATCAGCTTTTAGATTTTAATTTGAAGCCGACTCAGTCTGAGCCTACTGAGATAGTGTTTATTAAACAGGCACAACATGATAATAATGCTGAAAATCAAGCTGCTCGGGAGCAAATATAAGGTCACTAACATTTGCCATACCGCTGCAAAATGTACACATAATAACTCTAAAACAATAAAACAATAACAACCATAATGACAGTAAAAAGCCTCTTCACCTGGTTTTGCTATCCGTCCCTGGGTAATAATAACTAATTACAGTAGAGTTAATCATCCACATCCAGGTGAGCACACCCAGCTGTGACTCATCCTGCTGCATCATAACGAGTGGTGCTGTGTGATTGTAGTGTAACACTGACCCCGGCCTCTTTGCCACAGCGACGAGTTTAATGATGTATCTGGGAGAAAACGTTGGACTCGCAGTAACGTTAGACACTTTCAGGTAACACACGGCAAACGTTGGCGTGACCATCTGGTAGGGCTGCTCGATTATGGCAAAAATGATGATCATGATTATTTTCACTGAGATCTCGATTATTTGATGATATTTATTTAACAATAACAATGTGTTGAATAATGACTTTAAAGATTGTCAAAAAATAATATAAAATAGTGCAAATACTGATAACAGTGCAAATGTTTGCAATATAAGAAAGAAATGAAAAATGTAAACATGTTTAGTGAACTTTGCAGTGTTGCTCTGTGGTGCAGCTACGACACTGTAGCAAAGTTTACACACTGTGTCTACTTGATCCACGTCTGACTCCACGAACCCATAATGTTTCCACACCACTGAAGTTTTTTTTACCTCTTTTCAACCAACAGCAGTCACTCTCCTCTCCAAATAACTTCTGCTGAGCTTCCCGAGCTTCCCTCGGGTCCTCTTAATCAGCGGTCCCCAACCCCCGGGCCTCAGACCGGTACCGGTCCGTGAGTCGTTTGGTACCGGGCCGCGAGAGTTGAGGCTCAGGTGTGAAATGTATAGTTTTCAGGGTTTTTATCGGTTTTCAGCGTTATTTTGTTATCGTTTTTATCGTTTACTCGGTTTTCCTGGGTCTTTTCACGTGTGTTATGAATAAATCTTCTTTTTTTCGGTACCGGTACTAGTTTTATTTTGTTGTATTTATCCGCGACACCTTAAAGGCCGGTCCATGAAAATATTGTCGGGCATAAACCGGTCCGTGGCGCAAAAAAGGTTGGAGACCGCTGCTCTTAATTGTTGTGACACGTGTTCGAAATGCAGAGAGGTGCGCTCGATTTGTCACACGGAGCAGCGCGAGAGTAAAGCACGAGGGAGGGGCTAATAACCGGCTCAGTCATTTTTAATGATCGTTGAAAGCCCAGATCGTAATCGAGATTAAAATTCGATTAATTGAGCAGCCCTACCATCTGGGTCTGAAGAGATGCTAGTTCATGTATTCCTTTGCTTTTAGAGCCGTGTCCATGAACAAGAGCGAGTTTGCTGTTGTCCTGTTTTCATCCTGAGTTCAGGAGGTGGTACTGGTGGGGATCCGTCTTTTTCCACTGATTCATCAAAATATCTGTCATTCCACATTTACTTGTAACTTACTGGCAGGAACCTGAATGCAGTTTGACTCTTTGGATCTTTATTCAGTCCTGGCAATGATAAAGTCTTAGTCCTACCACAGACTGCACCACAACAGGTGTTCTGATACTGCATGATGCCCTCTCTTGGTCGTGAATGTCACTTCTGTGCTTCTAGTACCTCTTCATCATCATCATCTTCTCCTGAAACCTTGGTTTGTCTTTTAAAAGCTTGAAAATGATTCCACGGCTTCACTTTTCCCGGGTTCAACCTGATTTTCAGAGTTGTGTTTTATTGTCGGCTGTGTCTGGTTGCACACTTGGCACCATATGTTTGTGTTTGCCTTCTAGCTCTGATTTGCCATGTGGGGATTTCTTTAATGCGCTTACATATGTTTGTGTTACGCGTCAGACGTGGTGCTCTGCTGCCCACAGACATGCTTTTGTAATGTTGCCAGCTGATCTGTGCGTTAGCGGTTAAAAAATGCACAAAAAAAGAGGAATCACTGTAGATGTTTGGTGGTGCCCACCCCCGACCCCCCAGCTCTTTCCCTCCGTTAAATGTATTGTTTGAACATAAAAACTCATTAGTAGAGCTCAGAATTAGAGTTTGATCAACTCAGACGATGTCTCGTGTTTGTGTGAGAAGAGGATCCAGAATTTTCACATTTCTTGTGTTTTCTCACAGGTTCATTTGCACATCAAGGAGAATGAAACTATGCTTGTTAGCAAAATGCTGCTTGTTTCTTTTGTTCGTGGTCATTGTTTACACGACCGCATGAATTCTCAGCCGAGGCTTAGAGGAGATCTGAGCAAAAAGTGAATTATTACATCCATCCATCCGCTTCTCCTTTTCAGGGTCGCGGTGCTGGAGCCTATCCCAGCTGTCATAGGGCGAGAGGCGGGGTACACCCTGGACAGGTCGCCAGTCTGTTACAGGGCCAACACACAGGGACAGACAACCATTCACACTCACATTCACTCTCACATTCACACCTAGTGGTAATTTGGATTATCAATTAACCTATCCCCACAAGCTGCATGTCTTTGGACGGTGGGAGGAAGCCGGAGTACCCGGAGAGAACCCACGCAAACACGGGGAGAACATGCAAACTCCACACAGAAAGACCTGATGGTGGAATTGAACTCAGGACCTTCTTGCTGTGCAGCAGCAGTGCTAACCACCGTGCAGTTAAAGGAAAACGGTACTTGTTCATTTGTTAATGCCTTTCATTAATTGCTTTGACAGTGGAACGACAGTAAATGTGACGTGCTTGTATTTTATGTTTTCATTCATTTATAATTAGTCACTCTGGACTTTTATGCAGGGTTATATAACCAAACATCATTCGCTCAGCTACACTGCTGCTGCTGCTGTTACTGTTGGTAAGGGTTTGTGATCATTGACTTCTCGAGCTATTAGTTAGTTAGTTAGTTGGTTAGTTTGTAGAGGTGGGAATCACCATACATCCCACGATACGATATTATTGCAATTTTTAAAATATTTTGCGATATTCAGATTCTGTACATAAAGGTAAACTTTATCAATATTCATTTTCTCTAATATCAAAGTCTCACACTCAGTCTTTCTCTCATTTCAGTTTGATTGTTGACAAACTGAACGGTTTGTATTACAGTCTAGTCCAACTTAACTGAATCAACCATCTGGTACAATTATAGCTATTCTGAACTATGCAGTTTATGAAAACTATGCAGCCCCTTCAGCAACTGAAGAATTTGAAAGTAAATTAAAACAAAATATAATTTTACATGAAATAAAAAAGTTTTAAACTTAATTAAAATAAAACATGTCTTAAATTAAAATAAGTAAACTGTCATGTTTATTGCTGCCAAAAACAAGTTAAACACATTTGGACAGTGAAGGAATGTCAGGATTCTTGCTCAGAAAAAGGATCAACATGCTCTGAAGTCAGAGCACAAAAACCTTTTTGTAACAAAGTATCCATTTCTGCTGTCCCTGTATCCATACATTATTAGAAACAAAATATCACCATGCTACACAGTATCCATTTTTTTCCCCACCTCTATTAGTTAGTTATATTTTGAGTGCATATTGTCATCGTGCCATCAGGTCACACAAAGACACTTCTGTACCAACACAGCTTACTTTAGCTAAACGTACCACCATGAAGTAAAAGTTGATACTGTTACTGAACAAACATGTGGAGCGTAACACTGAGCAGTTAAAACACCTTCAGTGGTCACATGATTACCATTATATTTGCTACATTTCATGTTTTCTTGCCTGTTTGTGTTTTTCCTACGTGTACGTGGCCGACAGCTTAACAACAGCCTGATTTGCCGAGAGGGAATCCTCTTTAGCAACATCAAATGGGAGAATCGGATTGAAGCTTTGACCACATGCGGTCATCGTCAGCACTCCCTCTCCCGTGTAAGGAAACGCTTCATTTGCTTTTACATCTGTCAGCAATTAGCTGTAATTATTTAAGCCAACAAGAGCAGCTTCAAAGGCTGAGATCATCCTGCCGCGCCGATCAGCCTGCGATTGTTGCAGCACATTGTTTTCTACCTTGCTGTTTGTTCTCGTTTGATCTGTGCAGCCTGCACTTAGTCTTGTTTTCGCAACATGCTTTGCTTATTCAGGTCGTCGCCGCGTGTCATGCGCATTCGTGTAAACAGAATCGATGTCCTGCTACTTTTAGTAAATGTTCCTCTCTAGGATATCACAGAAAAGGTGTGTGTGTGTGTGTTATTACATGTACGTATGAATAAAAGGCCTGCTGCATTCCTTACATATGAAAAGGGCAACACTGCCCACTTTGTTTATTTAGTGATTACCATAGAAGAAGCTGTCTGACAGGCTCCATCTCCTCCTCATGTTTATTAATGAGGGTAAATGTTGTGGGCTCTTATGGCTCAAGCTCAATATGTTTATATCAGTTATATAAGAGCTGTACTGGCACTGTTAGAGTGGAATCACTGGGGACTGGGAACGCGTGCACTCTGACATGTGCTGCGTCATAAATACAAACAGATCTGCCGACTTTGGCTCGAGTACAAATCTCCTTTTGCTGATATTCGTGTTATACCAAACTTTGTAATTAAAACCTGACAGAACAGGTTTTTAAGGATTTATATGCTGCTTTCTTTCTGTTTGGGAATCAGTTGTTCTTCTGATTCCCAAACAGATGAGATGAAATGATGATGATGGAAACTGGTTTCCCGTAACTCCAGTTCTTCTTGGTGCTCTCTGCAACACGTTCTCACTCCCAAAGCGTAACATTTTACGCTAGGTGACAAATCGTCAACATATTACGTTTTCGGCTACCCACCACGTTCCTAAATGACGACCTCGGAAAAATGAAGAAATATGAGAACCGTATGGACTCAATCTACACATGTTCGCTCTTTTTCTTCAAATCGCTTAGAAACACGCTATTTAACATCATTAAAGTCTTGGTTAAGATCAGGAAAAAGGTTATGGTTAGGGCTAGGGATAAGGTTAGGTTTAGGGCTGAAATACAGGGCTGGAACGTCTATTACCGCGGGAGCGTCATTGCACTGGATTTCAGCCATAACCCGCCGCGTACCATAAGAACGCCGAAGGTCTCCTTTCGCGTTCCTCAGGAACGCCGCAGGACGTGACAAAACGTCGGCATGTTACGCCTCGGGAGTGAGAACGGGCTCCTCTCTGAGCTTTGAGAGCAAAAGAATCAGTTTTTGTTTAACGACAGGAGCTCAGACCTGGTTTTGGCTCATCATACAATCACCCACAGGATATCCCCACACACCCATCTCTCTGATTGGGGGAAAGTGTCTGTGATTAGACGAGTGCCAGTCGAGGTGTATTTGTAAATGTGAGCTGTGTGCATTTTTAAAGTGAACGCTGTTGTGTCAGGTCTCGCTGTTGTGGCATTATGAGAAACGAGGCGACGACACAAGCAGGAGCAAACATCCTGCAGATGCTCCGGTCTTTCAGGGAAATCGTTTACTGAAAGCAGTCTGGCTTAGACGAGCTCATCCCCTCCACCTCTGGAAACACTCGGGTTGTTAGCAGCTGGATCTACTCTGAGACACCAAAGATAAAACCATCTTTGGCGTCTCAGAGTGTTTCCAGAAGGGAAAAATGATATTTGTACATCAAAATATATATTTTTTGCTTATAAAATACAAATTATAACGGGTGAAACGAGCCACTGTGTTGAGATAATTGTTTGAGCATGCTCAGACAGCAGCAGCTGCTCTCATGCGTTCTGCAATATAACTGTGTTTATTTAAGCTACTTCACAGTCGGCACTTAAGGGCTTAATTTAGTGAGTTTACACTTTTCTTCATAAAGTGTATGGTTGTCATTCAATACCACATGAATCAGCCCGACCGAAAGTCAACACTGATTCATGATTTTTAAAAAAATATTACTTCTTTGGATCAAATGTATTTTTCTTCATTTGCACTTGTATCCAGTAGTTTTGCTCCTCTTGTACTCGAGCTCTTCTCTTCCACGTTTCCTGTCTTGTTCTTCTATTAAAATTGTGCCTCTCGAGCTGCGCGGTGTTTCTTTGCTTTCAGAACAAACTGTCATCCACGGTGCACGAACTGAATGCTCGGTGACAAGATGAGCACTCAGGGATAGTCTGAGAGGTTCCTGTATTTCAAAGATGATCTGCACTTGTTTTTGTCCAGTAGTACTCGGCACCTTGTGGGCAGGTAATGGTTACTGTTGCTGTAGAATACAGCAAAAATGTTTCTTCTTCATATTCTAAAGCTTATAAAGGCCCATAAACAGAACTGTAGCACAGCAGTTTGTAAGGGCATGTAGCAGAACACCATGTGAAATATTTCTGTATCGGCTGCTACAGGAACATCTGGAGATTAAATTTGGGATTTAGCAAACTGAAAATGTCAGAGGGATCCGCCTTCAAACGAATCATTTCACAAAACGTTTTGACTTAAAACCTCTTCAAAGACCTCAGCTCTCTGTTTTTCTAACTGATGTTACTTCTAAAAGTAAAAATGTTTAATTCATCGCATTCAGCAGTAACGTGAAGTGATCCAAATATCTGACGGAGTGAGTTGATTTTGCGACACTGGCCGACCTCCAAAGGTTGATTCTGTTCATCTGGATGTTTTCAGGGGGGGAAACGTTTCGTCATCATCCAGGCGACTTCTTCAGTCTCAGTCTTATAAACACTACATTTGCACTGGCCTGCCCAGTTTCTCAGTCAAATAGGAGCTCAAGGTTTCAGCGTCAAGATCAGGAGAAAATCTAGAAGTTGCTTGAAATGATTTTGTATTAACCCTTTAAAGCCGGTCAGAGCAGCACGCTCTGTTTTGCGTAACTATTTTTAAATCCCGGTAGCTCTGCAACCACGTGAGCTAGCGCAATAATTTTTTTTGCATATGAAACCGGAGGAGTTGTACTTACATCTTATACCATCAGCTTGTCCTCGGTCACAGTTTCCTTCCACATATAGTTTTGCAAAAACTGCATAAAAAGCACTTGCAGCAACAAAAACATAATATTCCAGAAACACGCTTTGCCGATCTGATCAGCTGTTCATAACACTTCTTACAGACGTCAGCGCGAACTTTTGCATGTCCGCCATGACCTGCCCGAAACCGGAAGTGACGTCATTTTCGCAGAAATTTAGTTCTTTTACCATCAGGGCCTCATGAGCCTATACTGGTGTTTTTAAAAGTTATCTTTGACTTTATGACTATTTATTTTAATTTTTCCTGCAGTGTATAAAAATTGGTGTATTTCAAAAATAAAACTATGAAGACACTCAAAATAAATTTCCTGTGGTGGGAAACTATTTTGTGCAACTTTTTTGTATTTACAGTTTTGAGGGATAAGCCTCTTAAATTTCTCTAACTAGAAATATATGTTAAAAAACAAAACGATTTTTAATTTCTTTGTAGTTTATTGCACTGTTTTGCAATTTATGTAATTACTATGCACTTAATGCAGACATATTATTAAAATCTGGGCTATAATGGTTGTATTGATGTATAGCAACTTGAAATGCTCCCAAAAATGGCTCCACAGCATGTAAACATATAATATAAGCTCTGGCAGACTTGGTTCTATTGTAGGTCTTAAAGGGTTAAACAGTAACATTTTGACTCCTCAACCAAAGTTGTTCTACACAACTATGCTGTAGCTGATATATCTTATTTAACCTCCTATCAGCTGTCTCAGTGAGTATCCATCCATCCAGTTGTGCTTTAAAGATTAATGTAGACCAATCGTTCTGTGTGTGTGAACTACATAAACCATGAATCACTGTTTCCTTGGTGTATGGGCTGTTAAGTGGGAAATAAACTCCCTGGTGTCTCACTCTCGTCACCTACTGTGTGCACAGAGATGTACTTGGCAAACTCGTCTCTGCTGTTCCATCTTCACATAAAGCAAACTGACAACTGTGCATTAATTGTTTTGTGCAACAGTAAGTCTGCCTGTGCCAGTTTAAGCTGCGAGGCTTAACAACGTTTGTGGTGGAAACATTTTGCTTCTCATTGTTTCTGTTTTCCAAATTCTGAGAGATTTCTGTGAAACGTTCATTCTTGGTGATTAGAAGTAGCTAAAGATTCCTTTTGATCTCCGTGAGGCATGAAAGACATTTTTACACCAACTTGAGTAGCTGATGTTTAGCTCACCAAGGTTTCCAGTGTCAACCAGTGACTACTTCATGCACCTGTGCCGGAGTTTGAACATTTTCAGTAGAGGATCAAAGAGTCTATTCACACTTATAATTGGTTACATGACTGCAAACAGCAGCAATGAATTATGCAGCAATTAGTTCCGGCCAACACTTCTCAGCTCGTCTTAACGCTGAACGTGTGATAATCAGGTCAAGGACAGACGTCTCAGTCTAACCAGCTGCCTGAAGTTAATCTGCACTTCAGTCCTAGAGTACAGCAAGGAGTGATTGTGCTGATCAGGCTTTATTAGCATTCATTAGATCTCCAATTATTCTTTACTCTGTTGTCGTATAGAGGCCAAAGCTATGTGTTTGTGTTTGCAGAGCTTGGTGTTGAATGCAGCGGTGTCATCAGTCAGGAAGTCGGTCTATTTATACTTCTGTGTGTGATGTTATTTCCTGACGTCTTTCTTGTCTTTTATAGTTTCTTGAATCTGTTTTTTCTAAACTAACTTTATAAGACAAATATGGACGGGTTGATTTTGTTGGGTTCACTTCATTGAACCATGAACCAGCCTGTTAATTTATGTCCTCTGTAGTGGTCGTTTGTTTTGGGTCTGCATCTTTTGACTTATTCAAGCTACCCTACTAAGTCCCAATGGACATCCTGGGCTTTCCATTGGTTCCTCGTGTGTTTAGGCTTTTAGCTCCAAAGAGGAAGGAAATCACAAGTTAAATGGGAAGGTTCATTTCTCCTTGGTTCTCAGGAGGTTAATTCAATTCAATTCAATTCAATTCAATTTTATTTATATAGCGCCAAATCACAACAAATGTCGCCTCAAGGCGCTTCATAGATACAGAGAAAAGCCCAACAATCATATGACCCCCTATGAGCAGCACTTTGGCGACAGTGGGAAGGAAAAACTCCCTTTTAACAGGAAGAAACCTCCAGCAGAACCAGGCTCAGGGAGGGGCGGCCATCTGCTGTGATTGGTTGGGGTGAGAGAAGGAAGACAGGATAAAGACATGCTGTGGAAGAGAGACAGAGATTAATAACAGATACGATTCAATACAGAGAGGTCTGTTAATACATAGTGAGTGAGAAAGGTGACTGGAAAGGAAAAACTCAATGCATCATGGGAATCCCCCGGCAGCCTACATCTATTGCAGCATAACTAAGGGAGGATTCAGGGTCACCTGGTCCAGCCCTAACTATATGCTTTAGCAAAAAGGAAGGTTTTAAGCCTAATCTTAAAAGTAGAGATAGTGTCTGTCTCCTGAATCCAAACTGGAAGCTGGTTCCACAGAAGAGGGGCCTGAAAACTGAAGGCTCTGCCTCCCATTCTACTTTTAAATACTCTAGGAACAACAAGTAGGCCTGCAGAGCGAGAGCGAAGTGCTCTAATAGGGTGATATGGTACTACAAGGTCATTAAGATAAGATGGGGCCTGATTATTTAAGACCTTGTATGTGAGGAGCAGGATTTTGAATTCAATTCTGGATTTAACAGGAAGCCAATGAAGGGAAGCCAAAACAGGAGAAATCTGCTCTCTCTTTCTAGTCCCTGTCAGTACTCTTGCTGCAGCATTTTGGATTAGCTGAAGGCTTTTCAGTGAGTTTTTTGGACATCCTGATAATAATGAATTGCAGTAGTCCAGCCTGGAAGTAATAAATGCATGAACTAGTTTTTCAGCGTCACTCTGAGACAGGATATTTCTAATTTTAGAGATGTTGCGCAAATGGAAGAACGCAGTCTTACATATTTGTTTAATATGTTCGTTGAAGGACATATCCTGGTCAAAAATGACTCCAAGGTTCCTCACAGTGTTACTGGAGGCCAAGGTAATGCCATCCAGAGTAAGAATCTGGTTAGATACCATATTTCTAAGCTTTTCAGCGCCGAGTACAATGACCTCAGTTTTATCTGAGTTAAGAAGCAGAAAGTTAGTGGCCATCCAAGTCTTTATGTCTTTAAGACATTCCTGCAGTTTAACTAATTGGTGTGTGTTATCTGGCTTCATGGACAGATAGAGCTGGGTGTCATCTGCATAGCAGTGAAAATGTATGCTATGTCTTCTAATGATGCTGCCTAGGGGAAGCATGTATAATGTAAACAGAATTGGTCCTAGCACCGAACCCTGTGGAACTCCATAATTAACCTCAGTGTGTGAAGAGGACTCTCCATTTACATGCACAAATTGGAGTCTATTAGATAGATATGATACAAACCACTGCAGTGCAATACCTGTAATACCTACAGCATGTTCTAATCGCTCTAATAGGATATTATGGTCAACAGTATCGAATGCTGCACTAAGCTCAAGAAGGACAAGCACAGAGATGAGTCCACTGTCAGAGGCCATAAGAAGATCATTTGTAACCTTCAATAAAGCTGTTTCTGTGCTGTGATGAACTCTGAAACCTGACTGAAACTCTTAATCAAAGGTTGTTGGACATCAGGGTCACTGTAAGCATAAAGGTTTCTCAAAGGTGGCTTTAAAATGCAAGACAAACAAGGATGAAAAGAAAGGAGGAGCTCTGTAATTTCTTTTTTTAAATAAAACCTCGTTTATTCTGTGACACTTCTACTGTGTAAGGCCCAGAGGATGCACTGTATTCAACTACTCACTGGCCACTTTATTATGTACACATTGCTAGCACTGAGGTACTGGACACTTTCTTCTGTCAGAGCTTCGGTCCACACTGATGTGAGAGCATCACAGAGATCTCCACATTCATGATGCAAGGACTGATATCTGAGCCAGTTATCAGTTATGTGGTTTCCCTTAACCCAGCATTTGTAATCAGGCTGAGGTGGTTATTAAAACAAACCTCCAGCTGTTAGAGATGGGCTAAATTTGTGATAATATTTCTGACAGTGTATATATTTTTAAAACTATGATGTATACAGCCTGCGGACAGCTGCAATTCTGAATGTAAGTAAATGAGGCGCCGTCTTTCTTTTCCACTGAGCTACCACCGCTGATGACACACTTCCTCATTTAAAGTGTGAATCTATTGAAACGAGCTGTCAGCAGCAGCGTTGTAGAGCAACAGCAGTGACACATGTCAGAGGTGAGAACAAAGCATGTGTAACGTTTGCCTGGAAATTAATTCCACAATAACTGAAGTAACTGAACCATGAAACTCTGCAGGAGCTGCGCATAATAAAACATAATGTTGTATGTTGGGTCGAGCTTTGTAACCAGTTGCTTCAAGCAGCGGTCCCCAACCTCCGGGCCTCGGACCGGTACCGGTCCGTGAGTCGTTTGGTACCGGGCCGCAAGAGTTGAGGCTCAGGTGTGAAATGTATAGTTTTCAGGGTTTTTATCGGTTTTCAGTGTTATTTTGTTATCGTTTTTATCGTTTACTCGGTTTTCCTGGGTGTTTTCACGTGTGTTATGAATAAATCTTTTTTTTGGTACCGGTACTAGTTTTATTTTGTTGTATTTATCCGCGACACCTTAAAGGCCTAGCTTAAAGCACTGCTTTTCCACCAGTGATCTCTCCACCGTTTATATTAAGCATAAAATCTTTGATACCAGGAAGCAGAAGGAAATGTTGATCGTGTACGTCGATCAATGCTCGATCATTAAGACGCAGAGCAACAGAATATGAATGAATTAGATTTTTATTCTTTCTGTTGCAGCCTGCGTGATGTTTAATGAGAGAGGTGCCCAGTTTAGCATCGCATATTTAGGCACATATAACAATCAAATTTAAGGCTACGTCCACACGTACCCGGGTATTTTTGAAAACACAGCGTTTGCACCTTTTGTCCACACGTAAACGGCGTTTTTGGTCACTGAAAACAGAGATTTTCAAAAACTCAGTTTTTGCGTTTACGTGTGGACGAGGTAAACGGAGAAAACGCAGCGTCAAAGGTGTGCGCCTTTTTTGACGTCACACTGTGCGCCACGTTATTGTTTCGGTGAAATGAATTTCTACAATACTGTTAATTGTTCTCTCTGCAGTGTTTAAATGCTTACATATACACACACAGTTACTGTCCCTCCACACATACGACTCGGTTCCTGTTTTATGCCCCAGCTTTGTTTACTCTTTCCCACCGAGGCTTCTAGACTTCTGATTGGCCAACATTTCTACACGGATAGGACTATAGCGCCACCTGCTGCTTTGGCATGTTCCTAGCAGCGTTTTCCTTCATTTCTGCCTTTACGTGTGGATTATTTTTTAAAACGAAAACAGAAAATCTCCGTTTTCAAAAATACCCGTGTACGTGTGGACGTAGCCTAAATTGTGGATAAAATTGTCTGTGAATCTATATTTTTAACTCTAATCTATATACATCTATAATTTTTAATATAGATTTGTAGGATTCGTATGGAAAGACAAAGACTTGATCCAAATGTCAAAAACAAAACCCCCTAACATCAGCGCACAGAGGTTTGAGAGTTTGATGGTTTTACACCTGTTGATTTCTTAATCATTGCTTTCTTGTTAATACTGAGTTCTGAACCAACCGCTGTCTTTTGTGTTGTGGTGTCGCAAAATGAACTCTTTACAGGAATATTTTATATCGTTTTGATGGTCACTGTAGCGGCTATGACCACACTACGGACGGACAAGTGACTGTTTTTACACGTTGTCATTAGCAACAACGACGGTAAAGCCAGCGTGTTCGTCCGCTTGGTTATTTTCCAAATAAACCTTTCACAATAAAGCTGAAGATCCTGTTGAGACTTTTTGAAATAAACTGAAATGACGAATAAATACATGATTCTCAAACATCACATTTCAGAATATGCATCAAACAAATGACCTCAAATAAAAACACAAGGTAACTATAAATGGTGCCAGTGAGGATGAGGCAGAACCAGGTAAACCGGTGTTTGACTGAGTGCTCGTATTTAAACTGCTATAGTAGTTGAAACGTGTCAGATGTATCCCTCTTGAGCCCTGCACCACTTTTCTTTTCTACCTTTGGGTTTTGGGTTGTAGATGCAAACAAATACTTTGCCTTGAATGTTATTCACGCAGAAATATGTGGCTTAAAAGTGAATTAACGTGTGGCAAACCCTCACGTGGATACCTGCAGATATGCATTGTGACTAAATGCCACATTGTAATTAGTTTGTACATCGACAGACAATCGTAGTAATGAAAGCTAGTGCAGACTGAGCCATGCTGAGCAATTACTTTGCTTTCAGTCTCATCGTAAGGCAGTGAAATAAGGAATTTGTCTTGCTATTGTTCAGTGAGCAGGCAAGACATATTGTACATAATTTATTCCAAGCAATCAGTTGGTTTAAATGCTCAGAAGCACGCAGAAGACGGGCACAATGGAAGGTCTCTCAGCCTCATCATAACTTTGTCACTTATTCTGCGCGCTGACAATACATGTCATGTTACATTATTTGCCTTGGATGAGTGTGGGCGGGAAAGGCAAACAAGATTAGTTGATGCATGCACTTGTTTTTCTGTGAGGCCTTTAGAAATGGTTTAGTGAGTCAGTGCCAGTAGCACACCCATCAAGCTCATTTCTGACAGCAGCGGATATCTGTGAAACTGCTCGAGTAATTCTCTGCCGGCACGCTAAGGTTGCTTCGAGGTGGTCCATCTGAGGAGCTGCTGCTTGAGACGGGCTGGATTTTCCCCCCTAACCAGTGTGTGCTGGAAAATCTGCCTCCATTTGATTATATGCACTGTACGCCAGCTGTGAAGCTCACTTTGGTTTCTGTGGGCTGTGGGTTAAATCCTAGACCGAGTTGGGGTTTGTTGGACTCGTTCAGAGTCTACACTGAACAAATACAACTCATCCTAAAAGATGTTGATGGATTAAGAGGTTTTATTCTAACTAGAAAGACAGAGGGCAGCAGTAATAACTACGACCCACACAGGTTCGAATCAGCTGCAGAAGGAAAAACAACTACTTGTATAGTTACTCTTTTATAAAATCTAAATGCTTACATGTCACAGAATGATTAAAATTGTTAGGTTAAGACAGAATTTGCAACAATTATATTTATTTTCTTTTTTCCATTTTCCAGATTCGACCAATCAGAGCACGCTCAGTGTGCAAAGGCCTTTACAATACTCGACAGCCCTGCTGAACATCATAGTTATGTGCAACGCGGCTCACCGACTCAGACATTTAAGAACTTTTAATTCAGGCTGTTTATCCAGCTGAAAAACAAAATTCCCGTCCCCGTCTGTGTCCCAGTATTGGGCTGACGTGGAGCAGACAGTAGCGCCATCAGCTTCAGAAATTTCCCTAAACCCTAAACTCAGGGCATTATCAATAAAAACAGTAGCAGTGCTGTAACACTGTGAGTGTGTTACTTCTGCACGCACAAAATCATTCTGATTTAATCTCAGCTGTCTTTTTTCTCTCAGATGTTTTCTTATCTTCTCCTTCGGTGGTGAAGTGATGTGCGTCTTCATGTAAACCCTCAGTTGTAACGTTTGTGAAACAGCTCTTGACTGTAGACTTTGCCAGTAATGTCTTCACCTCCTGACTTGGTTAGTGTGGTTTTTTTTCTTTCTTCTTGATTAATCAGCAGTCGTCCACTTCAGCCGTCTGCCTCCTTCACTTTCATCAAGGCGTCTTCATGTTACCAAATACATTTTCACTTAAAGACGGAAAAGTTAATTCCATCTCTCAATAAATGATGAAAAAACAAGACACGCCTGTAATATTGATGCATTTGATCAGTCCAGTAGTTTCAAGCCCGTAAATATAAAATTGCTGTAATTGCATAAAAAACCAAAACATAACGTCTACACTTGCATCATTCTACAAATGCACACTGCATTAGAGCTGCTCTCTCCAGCCTCAGTGTTGTAGACTATCGACATGTTATCAGTGCAGCTGCGGCAGCTTTGCACTTCCATGCTGATAGCCACTTCATCTGCTTAAACGTCTCCCTGGGGCTATTAACAGCAATGGCTCGAACAAAAAGAGTAAAATAGGTCACCACTTCAGATAACAAAGCTGATTTGCTCGATAACTTTTACAGTAGAGGCTGTAACACATTGCACAGCCCCTTCAGCTGCAGTCTATTAGTGTTGATGAGCACTTTCAGACTCTGTAACTCCCATATTGCAGTTCCAAGTTGTGTAACTCGTCTTATTGCTTTATTTTCAGTATCCAGTTTGTCCCTGAAGACAAATGTTCTCCTGTATAGTTTCATGTTGACAGAAGACAAAATGGACTTAAATGTTCAGGGTTTCTGTTGTTAGCGCTGCTGTGTGCCCCTCAGCTACACGCTCCTGTTTTCTGTCCATCAGATTTGATTTAAAATCATTTACTTACTTTACCTCACTGTGACATCAAAGTCCTCCAAACACAACTGATGCATGAGCGAGAGAGAGAGTGAGCAGTGTGTAGGTTCATGCTAATGTCAGCATGCTAACATAGTGAGTAGGGGTGGGGGAAAAAATGGATACTGTGTAGTATAGTGATATTTTGTTTGCTAATAATGTATCGATACAGGGACAGCAGAAATCGATATTTTGTTACAAAAAAGGTTTTTGTGCTCTGACTTCAGAGCATGTTGATCCTTTTTCTGAGCAAGAATCCTGACATTCCTTCACTGTCCAAATGTGTTTAAGTTTTTTATGGCAGCAATAAACATGACAGTTTACTTATTTTAATTTAAGATGTTTTATTTTAATTAAGTTTAAAACTTTTTTATTTAATGTAAAATTATATTTTGTTTTAATTTACTTTCAAATTCTTCAGTTGCTGAAGGGGCTGCATAGTTTTCATAAACTGCATAGTTCAGAATAGCTATAATTGTACCAGATGGTTGATTCAGTTAAGTTGGACTAGACTGTAATACAAACCGTTCAGTTTGTCAACAATAAAACTGAAATGAGAGAAAGACTGAGTGTGAGACTTTGATATTAGAGAAAATGAATATTGATAAAGTTTACCTTTATGTACAGAATCTGAATATCGTAAAATATTTTAAAAAATTGCAATAATATCGTATCGTGCGTTAAGTATTGTGATAATATCGTATCGTGGGATGTATGGTGATTCCCACCTCTAATAGTGAGGTCATGTTTTTACAGTTGCTCTATGAACACGTTAGCTAAATTTGAAGTGGATGATCAGGTTTTCACATGAGAGTTAAGAAGAACGGTAAAGTCATCGCACTTCATCCTTGGACCATGAATATGTGTGTTTCATTTATTTATCAGCCTCACGGAGGAACGAGTCACCTTTCATTAGCAGGTCATTCAGTAGCTATGAATATCTGTTCAAGTCATGTTCCACAGAGAGGGTTCACTCCCGTGACCTTTCACCTTCACGATAAGAAGCCTGTTAATCAAAGCAATTACAGTCTGTCCACCCAGTGACTACACAAGAAGAAACACTTAAAAATCCCTTGAAAAGCTCGTCTTGTCTCCTGTAATCTGTGATCTGAATGCGATGTTGCTCCAGACACCTTTCCTTTCCAACATGAGCTCTATAAATATACTACAGGCTCTTTTCAGTGTATTTATTGGTTTCCATTTGTGTCACTTGTGTTATTACAGTCCATGTGCACATACATGGTAATGTCTGAGCTGACAGGCGGGAGGGAAAAAGGATTGAAGAGAATGAGTTGAAAATATAATAATGTAAAAAAATTTAATCCATTTAAAATATGTCAACATGGACTTTGTGGTTGTGGCTGCTACAGTGACTGAAACAAAAGGTTGTGTAGTGTTGCGTGAGACGTAGCACTAAAGTGTCACATCCATGGTTTAACTCCACCTGGCATTCGCTGGATCCTCCACTGTGTTCTTTAAGAAAAGGAAAAAAACTGTCAGTGACCTTTTTCTTTTATTCTTTGTTGGAGAAAATTTAGTGATGGAACATCGAAGCCTTTCTGCATGATAGCCCTTCAATTTAGAGCAAATCCTCTCTGCTTATTGTAGAGGAGATTTGCTATCTGTCAAAATGGGCTTTTGTGAAAAGGTATTCAGCTGTTTTTGAGATCTGCAGTGTGTAATGAGCAGCTTTTCATAGATATAAAAAAATCAGTCAAACACACATTTAACTGCTGATTGTTGGTGTGACTGCAGGCTTCTTACAGGCCAGTTGTCTGTCTGATACAGTCTGTAGTACATTGCTTGCACGAAGATGAAATACTTGTTTTGACTCTAATAAAAGCTTTGTCTTGTTCTGTTTTCTTCCTAGAAGAACATGACGCTAAAGCCTCAGGAAGGCAGAGACAGCCAGGCAGGATCCCTGCATAAGAAAACCCCTTCTAGGGTTCCCAATGGCCTGAGCCTGGAGCCCTGCAGGAACAATTTCCACCACCAGTCCTCAGACCAGGAGAACAACCCCCGCTTGGCTCACTCGCAAGGGAAAAAGAAGAAGCACCTGAACAAGAAACACACGATGGTGAGTTATGAAAAACCAAAGAAGGAGAAGGACCATCATTAAGAACAGTTTTCTTATAAATGCTTGTTTAGTTTTAGTTTCCTTTAGTTTAAATAAAATGAGTACTTCACTCAACAACTGGTTGTTTACAGGCTCTGGAGATGACTGGTTGTGGGCTTAATGGAGCAGCTGTTGTTACACTGATGCATTTGAACCAAAACCACAGTCTGTTCCTAACACTAACCAAGTTATTCTTATTGCATAAACCTGACCAACGAGTCAATCTGAAAGTAAAAGGCCAAGCACAGTGCCCAAAGGTCTAATGGGAATTCACACGTCTGTAAAAATGACATAGCTGCTGTATTAGAACACTTTGGTGGAAAGCACTTTATAAAGGAAAATATCACATGGCATACATGCAGAGTTGGGATGCAAAAAGCATATCGACATTTTAAGGACTGAGGTTTGTCCTGTGCTTTAAAGTGATGCTTGTTGAGCAGAAAATAGATCCTCTGATGGTGTCGATGTTAATAATTAATGCTAATTCAGCGTCCAGCTGTCAGATGCTCAGAGTTTTACTGGCACGTGTGCATTTTACTGATCTGTGCGGTGGGGAAAAAGCTTTTATATTTTAAAATATTAATACAGTTTAATTGATACAATGTAATTTATTGATCTAAATCTGTAACATAATGTTACTAAAGCCATGAAATAAATATGACTGAGTCTGACCGATGCGCCCCTTTATGGTGAAAAAAGTGGGACGGCCCATTTTTAATTTTCTAACACTTTTTATTCACATGTGTTTTCCTAAATCGATTTCTGTTAAATGACTGAAGTAAATCATTTGTATCGAGGATTTTTGGAAGTTGCTCGATAAAACATTGCACCTCTAATGGTTAAATCAAAGAGTCCAAACACTCTACAAGAGTGAAGTCTAGCTCTTGTGAGGTGTGGGTGTAGTTTAATGTATGACTCACAACATGTTTTTGTGTGTAGCAAGGTGACGAGGTCATCAGTGAATATTTGTGGCACCCTGATGCAGGAGCACAGTTTACAGCACTGTCACACACAGAGCAGCGTCGAGTTGAATATGTAAGAGTGTGTTTCTGAGCTTCACGAGGGAGAACATACACACAGTTTGTTTCATATGCGCAGTTTGTTTCATATGCGCACAGTTTGTTTCATCTGCGCACAGTTTGTTTCATATGCGCACAGTTTGTTTCATATACGCACAGTTTGTTTCATATGCGCACAGTTTGTTTCGTATACGCACAGTTTGTTTCATATGCGCACAGTTTTTTTCATATACGCACAGTTTGTTTCATATGCACACAGTTTGTTTCATATGCACACAGTTTGTTTCATATGCACACAGTTTGTTTCATATGCACACAGTTTGTTTCATATGCACACAGTTTGTTTCATATACACACAGTTTGTTTAAATGTACACTGTGCAGTAACAGTGTTTCAACTTTGACCTGTTGGTCAAAAATCTGTGCATTGCACACGTGAATATCACATAAGCAAACTGCATTACATCACTTACATCACATTGTTTTTCTTCTTATTGCCTCATACCTGCCTAGTTTAAGGGGGATTTGCAGAAGTCTAAATGCTGTAACTTTTTTCTCTGCTAGTGTTTTTTCAAAGTAAAGGAGTCATTTGTCCCTCTTGCATCTTGTAATAAATGGATTACACCTGATGGGAAGCTTTTATTGCACTTAAATGAACATAACGAGTTGCCTTCCATTTGAGTAATGTCATTTCACGGTTTTCTCCTTCGCTGCTGTTTGGAGAAGAGCGATCGCGCGCGCGCACACACACACACACACACACACACACACACACACACACTCTTGAGCAGAGCTGGTGC
>NC_140448.1:5304501-5319501 GCF_963576455.1 Neolamprologus multifasciatus | reverse complement strand
TGCTGGTTCGAGCCCTGGCTTGAACAGTCTCGGTCGTTGTGTCCTTGGGCAAGACACTTCACCCGTTGCCTACTGGTGGTGGTCAGAGGGCCCGGTGGCGCCAGTGTCCGGCAGCCTTGCCTCTGTCAGTGCGCCCCAGGGTGGCTGTGGCTACAATGTAGCTGCCATCACCAGTGTGTGAACGTGTGGATGACTGGATGTGTAAAGTGCTTTGGTGTTGTAACTTTATTGCAGTTTATTAACAGCATTTTGGTTATTTTGTAAGTGATTTAAGTGTTAGTCACATGTTTAGTGAGAGCTGTTAATTATAGATTTAATTTTCTGCTAAAGGCGAGCATTTAACAGGTATTTTCATTAGAAAACTGCGTTTCCCAGAATCCTTTGTGGTAGACGAAAGTTACTCTGGGTTTTAGCTAGCAAAGAAAGTTTCGGGAAGCCATTATATGTTGCTCTGATGTCGAGAAGTTTATTTGTTGTACATTCCCCTTTTTGAAGCCTTATATAAACACTATCGTTTCTACAACTGATGTCCGATCCATTTTTTTGGCTAAGTGCATTCGCCACAACATTTGGGGTCCTTAGGGACCAGTAAAGCGCTATACAAGTACAGACCATTTACCATTCTTTTAGCATGTCCAGAAGTCTGACTTTTTGTGCGATGGTTAGCATCTTCCTCTTCCTTTGGGTGCTACTGCCGGAGCCTTTGACGGTGCAAAAAGTTTCATTGACATTGTTGTTTGTTGGGGAGAAAACGTACAAACATACAGTGCAGCACTTCTAGCGATAGAGAATTTATGTAAATTTGACAAGCTGAACACATTCTGTACTGTACAGCAGACACGGCACAAGATTGATTGACAGTGGTCTACAGCCAGTCAGGACGGAGAACACAATGCACAGTTAAAAAAAAAAGAAAAGCAAAATTGCACAAAATAAATCAGCAACAGGCGAACCGCGTTACAGCGAGGGACACTGTACGTACTCATGCTACTGCAATCTGGCACCATAGCAGTTGAGCGTGTGCACGCAGCCACCATATCTCACCACAGTGATGTGTAGAATAATTCTGTTTAACGAGCAAATTCTCACACTCGTTTGTGTCTTTTTTTTTTAATGCGTGTTTTTGCTTTTAGGATGTTTTCACAAAAATACAACACGTGTAATTACTTTCATCTCAGCATTAATAGTTTGCACCTTGATATCCTTTTTGCAAATCCCTGCAGCACCATAACTGAACTCTGGATTAAGTGCGATCTTTGGCATCGCAGGCTGTCAGCTGCTCGTGGTGTTATATTGGCTCATATAACAGTGTAGTGTAATGGGGATAATGAGCCCCTTCTGTGTTTGAGCAAATCACACTGCTGGTTGTGTTTTTTGGAAATAAGCAGGACTTTCAGAACAATTAAAAAGAAATCTGTGGATTCAACATGTTATTATCTTTTAAACATGCAAATAGTCTCACGATGCTTTCCTCTAAAGAGGTAAAAAAAAACAACATCCAGGATGTTTGCAGTTGAAGATGTGTACCGTAAGGTTTTTGTGACAGTTTGACATTTTATTTAAAAAGTAGGCGCCTGTCACTGCTTCACATTATCGCCTTCTGTTAGTCACACCTGAGACGTGTGAAAAAGGAGATGTGCTCTTTGGGTTTGTCCCAGCTGTTAGGAGTAGTTGCTGTGCAGGCTGCAGAGGAGCGCCCAGTCCTAAGGGTTAAGGACGCCTCCTTTAAACCAGAGCAGCCAGTCAACCACAGGGTACTGGCCTCTGGCTCCACGAATCATCTCACTGGCTAGATCCTCCGAAAAGCAGTACCTTAGGCCTGCCAGAGGGCGCGTACTATCATTCAGCAGTGCTCCTACCTGTGCTGAACTCTTATTTTAGTCAGCTAGTAACCAAGTGTAATGACATCAAGGTAAAAGCTGTAATGGCAGATCTCTGGGCCTGGTTGTATTTGCATCTGTGTAAATATTTGTACAGAAGCCCTGATTGTGTCAAGATGGGGGCAAGCGTGCGTGCTTTTCAATCTGCAGTGAAAATGAAATATCACGTTCAGCTCTCTCAGCTTTGCGGGTCACCCTTAATAAGCTTATCCGCTAAGCCAATAAGAGATTCGAAGAAAAGCAATGTCCTGATTGTCAGATAAGATGCTAAATCCATTCTGATGGGAGCCTCAGTTGTGGGGGTGGTAATTATCACTGTCACAGTGGCAGTTTATAGAAGGGGATCAACTCAAATCCACTTTCAATGGCTTGTTTTGCGCTCTTTGTGTCTTTTTAACACACATGACAACAATGTGTAAACATTTAGATGTAATGGGGTCTTCACAAAGCTGTGTGTTATTGTGTAGATGTGTTTTTACAGCATTGTGTGACACAATGTTAGCACAACAACATGTCTGTTGACGTCCCTGCAGGCCCTTACACCTCTGTGTGTGTGTGTGTGTGTGTGTGTGTGTGTGTGTGTGTGGTGCCCCCGTCTCACACACATGTTCAGAGTGGGATAAGACTGAGTTCATGGCCATTTCAAAAGCGAGTTAGTGAAATAAAACGGTTACATTTTTACTTTTAACTGCAGTGTAGCTGTTATTGCTACAAAGTAGCAGTAACAGCTCTAGGAGGGAATTGACAATGTTACCACAATTATTGGGATTTTTCTATATTTTATGATATGCTAAATATTACAATAACGTATATTAGAGCTGCTCAATTAATCAAATTTTAATCTGGATTACGATCGGGGCTTTCAACGATCATTAAAAATGACTGAGCCGATTATTAGCCCCTCCCTCGTGCTTTACTCTCGCGCTGCTCCGTGTGGCAAATCGAGCGCACCTCTCTGCATTTCGAACACGCGTCACAACAATTAAGAGCAGCGGTCTCCAACCTTTTTTGCTCTACAGACCGGTTTATGCCCGACAGTATTTTCATGGACCGGCCTTTAAGGTGTCGCGGATAAATACAACAAAATAAAACTAGTACCGGTACCGAAAAAAAGAAGATTTATTCATAACACACGTGAAAAGACCCAGGAAAACCGAGTTAACGATAAAAACGATAACAAAATAACGCTGAAAACCGATAAAAACCCTGAAAACTATACATTTCACACCTGAGCCTCAACTCTCGCGGCCCGGTACCAAACGACTCACGGAGGCCCGGGGGTTGGGGACCGCTGATTAAGAGGACCCGAGGGAAGCTCGGAAAGCTAAGCAGAAGTTATTTGGAGAGGAGAGTGACTGCTGTTGGTTGAAAAGAGGTAAAAAAAAATTGAGTGGTGTGGAAACATTATGGGTTCATGAGTCAGACGTGGATCAAGTAGACACAGTGTGTAAACTTTGCTACAGTGTCGTAGCTGCACCACAGAGCAACACTGCAAAGTTCACTAAACATAGATGTTTACATTTTTCATTTATTTCTTATATTGCAAACATTTGCACTGTTATCAGTATTTGCACTATTTTATATTATTTTTGACAATCTTTAAAGTCATTATTCAACACATTGTTATTGTTAAATAAATATCGTTAAATAATCGAGATGATCATTTTTGCCATAATCGAGCAGCCCTAACGTATATTGTAATTTTCCACATGGTTTAAAAAACAAATTATGTCTTAAAAATGATCATCAAATATCACATATCTGTTGCTGTCTACATAGACTACATACATACAGATTTAACTATTACATTTGAACTGAGCAGAGTCGAGTTCCCATGAATTGTGCAATAAGGCAGCATGTTGGGAATCTGTCTGCATTCATGAATTGGACAGCAATTATTTGCAAACCTTCAACAATCTCTTTGCAACTTTTTGCAGAAATCTGGCAACTTGGGTCTGCAGTGCGATTAAAAGTGGTTGTGAGCGTGCTCCTCGAGCTTTGGGCACCAATTTAGTAACTAATTGTAACAAGTTTAGTAACAACATGCACATTCTGCAACAACATGTTGCAGAATGTGCATGTTGTTACTAAACTTGTTACAACATGCACTTGTTACATGTTACAACAACATGTTGCAGAATGTGCAATATATATATTGCAATATCACGCTATATTTGTTTTGATTTTTCCCATCCTCCAGTAATTGCTCTTAATGCCTTATCTACATTCCAACTATTTCTTCCAGAGACAACGTTGTAGACTATTGTGACTGCTCTCAGGTACATGCTTATTTGTGGGGGAAAAGTGCACTTTTTGTTGGACTGAAAAATATGTGCTGCTAGCTGCTGTGCAACCTAGTCCAACTGATCAGCTGTGTCTGTGTCATGCACCCCATAGTGCCACAGCATCAATGAAAACACTTTGATCTCTAGTTGTAGACAGAACACTGTCTGCCTAGTTATCAGGAAGACATTGGTGGGAGGAGCTGTGGCTCACCTGGGTTTGAGGCCTGCAGGTCATTATCCTGTTCAGTAAAGTCAAGACAGAGAAAGAAAACCCCAAAGAGTGACCTGAGGTTCCTAAATGTTGTTACATTTAACTCGTGATGTCCGTCTCTGTTACTGCTGTGGCTACGCCTGAATGACTGTGACAAAAAACTCACCTATGTGTAAATGACAGACTTTCATGAAGCCAGCAATGCTCCTCTTATTACACCATAATTTGTTTTTCTCGTGAACTTGCAGCCCCCGTCCTCTTTAAGTCACTCTGACAAAACACTCGCGCAGTAACCGCATGCATCCACCCACCCTGTCTCGTGCTGACGACTTGTGTGCGTTTATGTTGTCGCCTCCACCAGCCTGTCTTCGGCAGAAACCCCGATGCCGTGTGACAAGCCTGTGCCGGCATGTCTTTGAAAATGTTTTCATGTTGTTGTTGTTTTCCCGCACACTTCCAGCTCGCTCAGCTTTGAGAACCTTTTCTTTTGAAGTGTCAGTTTTCTTGAAGCGAGGACAGGCAGCAAGAGGATGGAGGGTTGGACTACCCGCTCGCATGACTATTAAACGGAGTCATTTCATTGCACTCGTGCAGTGAAGACGCTGTTGAAGGACAGAAATCTGCTCTTACTAGTCACTATCCAACCTGATGCAGGCTCTCACTCCTGACAGCCCTCACAATCAGTTTGTGAAAAATTAAGTGGCTGTACTTTGAGTGCTGGCCACTTAAAGCGCAGAGCCATCTGAGCCGTCAGTCAATGCTGGCCGGTGGGCTGTAGGCTTTTGAAGAAGCTTTTATCAGCTGTCCAGCCCCCGTCACAAGCAGACCACTCCAGCACGGCTGTAAGACTTGTGTCTAATCCGATCTGCCACCGTTTACACTGCACAGGCTTCTGATGAGCAGTCAAGATAGTTCAAGTCCACCTGGATGAGTCTTTTTTCCACTTTACCCCTCTTAAGAAAAGTGATGTAAGACCTTGTGAAAAAGTGTGGACTCTTTCATCCCTTCCTCCAGCTCTTACTGCTGAAAACTGCTTTGTTTGTTTGTGCCTGTGTGACATCATGCAGATGCTCACCATCTTTGTCAGTTTTTCTACCCACTCCTGCCTTGTTCACCAGCAACAGCAGGTCTAAAGAGATGACAGCATAGTCATGGTCGTAGTGCAGGAGTTCCACTGAATGTTAGTGGAGTCAGCCATGGTTTCTTTTCCTTTCTGCTGATGTTTCCTTGGAGATCATTATTGTTTATACACCCCGGGGCGTGTTACAGTGCTTAAAAACTAATTACAGCCTCAAACAGCACATAAAACTTCTAAGTGGATCATTTCCTAAATGGAATCAATGGCTTTTATTGAATATATTCACCCATCCAGTGCAACTAGCAAGCCTAATTGCATTCAGTTTTTGCAAATAATATTTGAGTCACATTTAAAATGATGATTTTTTTTATTTTTGTACAAATGTGTGATTCCCACAGGGAGGCGATTATTTTGTTGATTCTTTTACTCGTTTGTACAAAAGACGAGGGTTGGCTCGAAAGAGCAGAAGGAAAAGAGACTCCTTTTATTCCAGTCGTCAAATATATCATCATGCATATTTCTGATGTCTGTAGTCTGGTGCTTGAGACCGAACGTTAACTGTGCATCTGTTTGACTCATGTGAAATCAAACAGCAGAGCCAAAAACCTTAAGTTTCTCCTGATGCATTTCCAGCATTTTGCATTGGTTCTTAGGTTCTTAAGCCTCTGTTGGATAATGGAAAACGACTTTTTACACAACATATGATGAACAAATTCAGTAGTGATAGTAAGAAGTCTCCTTTTTCTATTTGACTCTACAGAAACGACGTCCAGTGAATGCCTGTAGAGTTAGACGTGTCTGGGAGGATAAACTGAATGTAGAAGCAACTGATGAGCTGCAGGAAGAGTGTGTATAACTCTGATATAGGCGTGTACATTTTAATAAGACAGTACATAGATCATATTACTCCAGACAAAGGCTTTTGTCTGTCTGTCATAGATGCAGAGATGCTGCTGGTAATTTGGATCATTGTTTCATGTAGAAAACAAAGAGCGTTTTTCACTCTGAAGTAGAGCTGGGCGATATGAGATTTTTTCATATCACAATATGTTTTTTTCATTTCAGGCGATAACGATATATATCACGATATATATCGTGATATATATCACGATATAAGCCAAATCACTATATTTGTAAGATTTAAATGTGCCGTTGCTCACAAGTAAAATGTGAAATAATCAGCAGCTTGTTTTGATTTAAATATTTATTTCCCATAATAAGTTCAACAGGGTAGATGTACTTAACATGAGACTTTTTCAGATAAATAAAGGCAAATATTGCAAACTACACAAAAGGCAGCCGCTAAAGCGTTTAAGTTTCAAAACAGAACAAACAAAACAGACTAAATTGTCAATTCCACTTAGAAACAAAATATTAATTCTAAAAATAAATCTTAGTTTGTTTTACAGAAGAACAGACAAAATTGACTAACTTTTGTCAATATCAAATAAACTGAGAACTAAAAGGAAATTCTCAATCTCTCCTTGTTGTATAGCTGAGCTTTTCAAACAGTTTAACAGTTACTTTAGTCTGACAAAAGCCGAATGACGAATTAGCGCTTCCAGTCAGAGATCGAGCATGCACCGCTTTATTGTATTTCCAGACTTGCTTTCGGCACATTTACAGTGCGCACTACTCTGTTTTTGTCAGACTTGAAATAGCCGAAATACCGTCACACTACGGGACTTCTGTGGCTCTTCCGTTCGACAGTCTCTCCGGCATCGGAACCATCATCTGTTTTCTCTTCGGTAACCTTCGGTCACGCTCTCGGTTGGTTTTTCTCTAGTCGGCGCACTCATTTCCTCCATTACCCGGGCGGCACGGCGGCTGGCTGCTTCCCAAACAAATACACGTGTGCGGCTTGGCACTTGTGCTGCACGTAACAAGTCACGTGACGTGACGCTGCGGCTGTGATTGGTTCAGCTCTGCGCTACTTAATTTGGATTGGCTGTTCTTCTTTTTTTTGTTTAAGAGGACAAGAGCGGTGAGGCCTATCGCAATAGTTTAATTTTTCTATCGAGAAAAAGTTATTTCGCAATACATATCGTTATCGTTCTATCGCCCAGCTCTAGTCTGAAGCATTTGGAAGAGATGAGAACTACATGCATTTAGAGCTATCGTTGGTGTGAGCAGCTTTTTGATTTCTGCAATTTTTTTGGAAACTAACTGAAAAACTGTTAATATCACAGCAAGATAGAGGACCCACATTTAAGTTTTTCATGAGAGAAATGACAAATATGTCGCAGAGACTGAAACCGACTCAGTGTGTCAGGAATGTGCAGGAATGGCAATAATTAGTTTGCTGTATGTGCGTTTTTTCTCTTTCTTCTATTTTTGTATCTGTTCAGAATTCATCTTATAAAACTTTTAATGCTGTATTAAGGTAACTGTGGCAAATGTTAAATGCGCTGCTGTTCAGAATGGAAATGGAAAAAACCAAAACAGACACACACATACAGTACTGTGCAAAAGTCTTGAGTCGCCCATCGTTTCTTTCTATTTTGCTTCTAAGGAGTCAGTGTTGTCTTTGACACTCTGAGATTCAGCTGAAGAAATTGGAACAAATGATCTGTGTTTGCAATAAGCTGCTAGTAACCAGTCGCCTGAAGATACAATTTAAAATTAGTTCTTTGCTACAGTTTTAGGAGACATGGTTCATCGTTTTTAAATGAGTTGCCTGTTTCATGCTTGAAGGATTCATGTCAGGCTCACCATGAAACATGAAACATGGTCGACTACAAAGACTGAAAACAAGTGAAGAAGCCGTCAGTGTCCAAAGGCATAAAATGTAGCAGGGTAGGCTGGTTTGTGTGCAGTGTGTCCTCAAAAAACTGAGAAAACTGGACAATCAGAGGACAAAAGAAGTGACAGGCCTAAAAAAACAAAGTATGTTTAGCAGATGAAGTATGTGAAAGTCATGTTCTTAAGAAACAGGAAAAGCAAAGGCAGCAGGTCTTGTTCTGTAGCCATCTGTAGAACATAGAGAAGCCTCCGCCATGGTTAAGGCTCCATCGGAGCTGGTGGCGGTCAGATTTTGATGCAACATCCACTCCCATCTTAAAAGTGTCTGATTGGGAATTTTTCATCATGACATTGACTCTGCCAGTTCTGTAAGAAGCATACTTGGATAGTGGTGGATTGGCTTCCTACCATCCTGGTAGAGAACTTAAAGAAATAACATTTCCTAAAAGATTTCAGGCTGTTTTAAAGAATAAATATATTTTAAATACCAAATATTGACTTTCAAGCTCATTAAATTTTGCTGAGTCTGTGTTTGCCTTGTATGCTGTATTTCTGTGTATGTTTGCATGTACTTCAATAAATGCTGCAGTTTCCAATTTTCCCAGTAAAATGCACCCAAGACTGCACATTACTGTAAATGCACACGTACATGAACCTTCAAGGTTTCATCACACTAATATCCTTTAATAAGGTGTATAATTGCTAAAGCCTCTTCTCTTGCTCCTCTTTGATGCAGTCTCCACACTACAAAGGCAATTACTTAATAAATTTCAATTAGGCAAGTCCTAGATTTCAGCTCTGCACAGAGAATTAACCTATGCAAAGCTTCCTGTTTGGAGAGTGACTGCCTGGAAAGTGCTCTGCAGAGAATTTTTGTTATCCTTGCTCTATTGCCGTTGCTGTGTTTTGTTGATACCTATAAAAGAGAGGGTCAGAGAGTAGATAGGCTGAGTAAGTGAAGCATCAGTGGGTTAAAGGTTCACAATAGAGTGAAATACTGGTATGTGGCCTAGAATGCATTTACAGGTTAAGAAAAGGACATATTTACCCAGCATGTGGCTCACTAAACCGCTCAGTTCCAGTGCAGCTTCATCCATGACTGTCACTGACCTTTAGCCCACTAACTACGCCTGAGCGGTGACTGACGACTTGGACCAAAGCACAGAACATGTTTTTGAGCTGCTTTGTTATTGTTGAAAAAGGGTTGGAGTTAAATTCAGAGCGGTGTCCCTGAGACCGTCTATCTCATTAATGTTGTTTTTACATATCAGAGCCTTACACTAAGTAGCTCAGTGTGTGTGTGCCCGTATGTGCATACGTTTTATTTTAATGTTTTCATCATAAATCTCCACAGGTTTTTATCTTTTCAGCTTCAATGTTAAGCACATGAAGTTTGAGTATAATGGACTGTGCTACATTAAACAAACAAACAAAATTTCCACTGTTTGTGCTATTTTCACACATTCTTAGAAGGGGTTTGTGTAATTGGACAGTTTGTAGGTTTGCTGCTGGCCAGTCCATAAAATGTGTTTTTATTTTGATCATGATCCCTTAAGCTTAGCTCTATCTGTTGACAGCCTTATACAGATACGGACTGTTTACCTCAGCTCACAATGTTAGTGAGAAGTACTCGTCTTTGTTTACGGTGGAGGGGACTGTAAAAACTTTGAGAGTCCGATACAGATCAGTGAGTCAGAGAAGCTCACTTTTGATGAATGATGGCCATAGATTAATTTATTCAGGATATCCTGATCTTTCAGTACGCACTGCTATTAGCCTTTGTTAACTCCTGTTAGCCATAGTTAGCCTTTGTTAACTCCTGTTAGCCATAGTTAGCCTTTGTTAACTCCTGTTAGCTGCAGTTAGCCTTTGTTAACTCCTGTTAGCTGCAGTTAGCCTTTGTTAACTCCTGTTAGCTGCAGTTAGCCTTTGTTAACTCCAGTTAGCCATAGTTAGCCTTTGTTAACTCCTGTTAGCTGCAGTTAGCTTTTGTTAACTCCTGTTAGCTGCAGTTAGCCTTTGTTAATTCCTGTTAGCTGCAGTTAGCCTTTAACTCCTGTTAACCATAGTTAGTCTTTGTTAACTCCTGTTAGCTGCTGTTAGCCTTTGTTAACTCCTGTTAGCTGCAGTTAGCCTTTGTTAACTCCTGTTAGCCATAGTTAGCCTTTGTTAACTCCTGTTAGCTGCAGTTAGCCTTTGTTAACTCCTGTTAGCTGCAGTTAGCCTTTGTTAACTCCTGTATACCAAAAATTGTCTTTGAAGTGGATGTTACTTTGTTGGGCTCTGATGCTTGGATAAACTTATACGATGTGAGAACGCAGTCAAAATGTTTTTGAGGAAAAGTGTAATTTTAAGAAGATTTGAGCCTAACACTAGCTGGCATATTGTTAGCTTATAACCAGCTTCTGGTGTTGTTATTTAGACAGCTCATTGTCATGCTCACTATAAGCTTATATATATTCAGCATGTCTAATCTGCTGACTATAAGTTATATGTTCATGCAAGTCTTCATCTGTTAGAGCTCTGACTGCAGTTCAGTTGAGGAGCTGAGGCACACAGAAGCCAATTACTGCTCTTCTGCCTCTGGCATTGCTGGTCTCAAAGACCCCAATAGTTGAAAGGGAGATGTCCTTCCCGGTGACTGTATTTGAATGTGATGGGTCAAGACTGCAAGTGTCACAAAGCGCAAACCGGCTCTGGTGAATTTTTAATAGATTATTGTAAGCTAATAAGAAGAGGTAATTACACAGAGGTAATTACATACAGTCCCCGTAACATGACAGGTATTTTGGTTTTATACACTCTCTAGAGGCAGGTTGTTCTAGCCTGATTTTTTGGCTAAATGTGAACCAAGAATAGTTGTAACAAGCACTCATTATATCCAAAAGGGACAGTAGGGGGTTGTCAACATCTGATATGAAATGCTGGATACAAGCTTAAGTTTCAGCTAACAGTTTGGTCCAATGCTAATCTTCCGGTGATCTTTTGTAGCACTCAGCACCATAGAGACAGCTGATTGTCTGATATGACAAGATAACTAGATAATGGCACTGCCGTTATTCCACATGTTTCATCTTCTTAATCATAAGCTGTAAAATAACCTCAACAGTGATACTGTGAATTTTAGTAACTGATGCATAAATGATCCCATCTGTTCAAGAAATGATTAATTTCAGACTTTATAGAATAATCTTGACATCATTGGACAAATGTGACTGACATGTTGTCGTCTTTATTCCCCTTCTGCTCAACAAAGGAGAATTTTTTTGTCAGTTTATTACTTCCAACCAAAACCTTTTAAATGTGAGTCCGAAACTTGGAATGGGAGTTAATGACGAGCACTTGAAGTCGGTGTAAGTAGCCCTTCATCACATAGTAAATGAGAGAGAGGTTTTAATGACTGTGGAGAGCGTGGCTGCAGGGAGTAGGAGGAACATCCGAAAGCTCATATTTGCACATGTTGAGTCATTTCTGGAAAGTCCTTATCTCACTTTGCTTTTCATCAGCTCCACGCTCCCTGATGGGGGTAAAAAGAAAATCAATTTGCCTCCATTTCCTTCTACCTCATTTCCCTCCTTTTGATAACACGGCAGACCACATCCTCTTAGTAATTTGTCCTTATTGGAGTTAGTCATTCCCAGTGAATTGTCTCTGATTTTTGGATTACTCAAAATCCACTGGTAAAGGAAGTTAACACAGCACCATGAAATTGTATGAATTAACAGAGGGTAATAGTTGATAATAACTGGGGCACCGTCATGACTATTGTGTAATTATTACATGCAGTCTACCAGTTAATTGTCTGTAATGTCGTCTTTATTTATCCCATAATGAACCAGCAGATTACATAACAATGAAAAAACTTAAATCAACACTATATGAATCCACAGGAATACATTTCTTACATAAACTAAAGATATTTGGCTCATAGAGTTACTGTGATTTACCAGCATCTCTCCATATTTTGCCCATGTCAGGATAGTATCATCATACCAACACATGGAACATGTTTTCAGGCTTAAGGCTGAACTTTGGTTCCATCATTTAGCCTGAGAACAGTCTCTCAAACCCAGGAACACACAGGGTTTGCATGCATGAGCCTGCATCCATGGCTGACGTTACATTAACCTTACTTTAGCACTCTTTTGCTTACTGTTTGCCTGAAAAAACGCAGAGCTTGGGCTAGAGTTGAAACATCCTCATCGTTGGTTTTAGTATTGCTTGAATACTGTGTGAAGGACTGGATTAGTACTGAGTCTTCAGAGCGAAGTGTTTTATTGGAACACCTGTGGTCATTCATTTTAGAGATCGAGCAGGTCATCTACGCAACTTTAAGGTTGATGGTTTGATTCCCAGTGGCTGCAGCGATGGGATCTTTAATAATAATAATAATAATGGGTTGGATTTATACAGCGCTTTTCAAGGCACCCAAAGTGCTTTACAATGCCACTATTCATTCACTCTCACATTCACACACTGGTGGAGGCAGCTACGGTTGTTGACATATATTCTACTCTAGAGATGTAGAATATAGACTTAACAATGCTGTACAGTGCAGCGAGGAATGCCCAGACCTCTACATTGGAGAGACCAAACAGCCACTTCACAAGTGCATGGCACAACACAGAAGAGCCACCTCCACAGGACAAGACTCAGCTGTCCATCTGCATCTTAAGGTCAAAGGTCACTCTTTTGAGGATGCCAATGTTCACATTTTGGACAGAGAGGACAGATGGTTTGAAAGAGGAGTGAAAGAAGCATCTATGTCCACTGTGAGCGACCATCTTTGAACAGAGGCGGTGGTTTACGACACCAACTCTCTGCCATCTATAATCCAGTTTTGAGTTCCCTCCCCAGACGCCTTAACGCCCACTCACATCCTGGACCATCTGACCTCAGGAGTTCGCATGATAGGGTGGGACCAGGTTTCACAATGAGCTCACCTGAAACTCTGGCTGATTGGGACCCACACCCAGTTTCACACCTTGGCTCAGGCGATTAGAGGATCATCAGGGGGTCCTTTTGTCCCTCCGTGGGGGGAAACTCCCACTGGGTTTATATCTGGGACTCCCCACCATTTGACCTTAGAACCGAAGAAGCTTCTCGGATGAAGGTGAAACGTCTTCAAGTAACTTAAAGAAGTCCAGACGCTTTTCTTTGCAAGCTCCTTTGACTACTCTAGAGATGGACAAAAGCTATCGCGCCATCGGCCCCTCTGACCAACACCAGTAGGCGGTAGGGTAAAGTGTCTTGCCCAAGGACACAACGACCAGGAAAGAGAGCCCAGGGATCGATACGCTTCCCAACCCCCTGAGCCACGGTCGCCCTTTACTCTATGACATAAGATGAGCAAGTAAGAAGTTTTACTTATCGTCAAAATTCAGTGTTTTAAACTCCAGTTTTACTGGTTTCTTCATTATTTGCATTTGGCCAAACTGCTATAAGTTTCATTACCTTAATCACACCAAAGATAAATAATAGTAGACAAACAGTTTCATCACAATAAAGACATATATTCTACTCTAGAGATGGACAAAAGCTTCAGTGGAGTCACATTTACTGAGTGACCAACCTCTTCATTTAGTGTTTCCGTACGTTGGCACGGTGAAGATGAGATGTTAGTGAACTGTTGTCACTGATGTACTGTAACAGTCTTATAGCTCACATATACTCAGTGATGGCTCGTTTACATGGAAGTAGTTTATTCAGTGTCAGAAATGAAAAGAGTTAGAGGCTTCAAGTGTCATCACACTTCAAAATAATTGCATTATTGAAATAATACGGCTATAATATAATATAATTGACACTTTTAGTTCTTCTGGTACTGCTTGTATTTTCGGGCTCGGCTCTTTGTGCAGCTCAGTTTAAGCATAAACAGAGTTTGAGAGTTGATGTTTATATTTCTTTGACCTTTGACCTGACTGAGCTGCCCTTTATTTCCCTCCTCAGTGATGACCATAACACCATGGCAACAGCAACATGGTAATAAGACATAGTACAGTAGGACATCCTGATGTTCTTTGATATCCGCTGTTACAGAATCACGGCAGGCCTGAACAAACTCTTCAAGCCAGATATGGGAGACGACATGAAAACACTTTCTTCATACAGGCAGACGTCAGAATCCTGTTTGATGCCAGCTCATTTCCCACTGTTTTTGGGCTACATTCCCACAGGAATGCAGACTGACCTGAAATGGGAAGAGGATAAGACCGTGACCTTGGCTCAGCCTTTACTCTCCCAACTGCTTTCATCACTCAAAACAAAATGTTGTTGGAAACCCCTCTTAACTTGCCACGCAGGCACAAATTCAGAGCGAAAGGAGCGGTATTGATCCTTTAACCTTACACAACACCAGATATGAAGGATGAGCGCTCCAGAACAAGTTATAATCCACTGTCAGAGAAAAACTGTTCGTACTTGACAGGAGAAAAAATACTCAAGTCAGTGTGCATTTACTGCTTTAAGAGAGTGTGTAACTACACAAAAGGAACACTTTTAAAACAGCAGATCCCAATGAGGAAAAAATAAATACCTGTGATGATATTTATAATAGAATATCATTGTTTAATAGAAATGAAAACCAACCTACAGAAGGCTCATTTCAAAACTGCCTGGAAATTGAAGAGGAAATATTATGGGAGAAGCTGTTCCAATTGGCTACTGAGACGAGGGATGGTGTCCTGGAGCTTTCCTCCCTAATGTGGACCAGAGCATCGCTGAGCTCTGGACAGTCTGAAGTGCAACTGGGCGGTTAGATTGGACCCAGAGGTGATCCTGGACTAGGAGGAAACTCAAGACCCA
>NC_140448.1:5054501-5299501 GCF_963576455.1 Neolamprologus multifasciatus | reverse complement strand
TACCTTTATTTCCTTTTAACTGTGCTTTAGATCACTTTGATAGCTCTCTCCCAAGCTGCCGTTAACCTTGATTCAAAGGTCTTTGGCTCATCTCTTGGAGTTGACCTGTTAAGAGCTGCGGTGGAGGTGACTGCTTTGATGCCTTTATGCTGCCTCTGCTGCTTCCCTGACTTGCCTCGAGCTATACATTACACTTACGCACAAGACTGTCAGAAGAAATGGAGAAGCTGAGAACACACGGGTGTGTTTGCGCATCTTGTGATGCTGAGATGTTGGACAGAGTCAGAGGCCACATGCAGCAGCAGTGCATCGCCCATCCCCCTCCTCCCTGATGCATTTCCCCTGTCAGCGTACACATGTAGTTCATAGGTTACAATCAATAATTTAACTAGACTGTTGTGAAGGAGCGCGAGTAATGAGATGCGGCCTGTTCTTCAGAGTTTGTAATGGGGTCGCTCCCCGTAAGGACCCCTGGCTGGATCGCCTCCTTCTTCTTCTAGGATCACGTGTTTTGGCTCAGAGGTCATTATCCTCTGCTCCCAGTCCCATGTGTCTTTGGCCCGGGTGGGGGGGGGGGGGGGGGGTGGTAAAGGAGGCATCGGCAGAATACTTGCTGCCTGTAGCTACATAGAAATAGGGCTGGGTATCGTCACTGATTTCTAGAATAGATTCAATTCCGATTCACAAGGTCCAGAATCGATTCAATCCACGATTCGATTTAATTCGATTCGATTCGATTTAATTCGATTCGATTCGATTTAATTCGATTCGATTCGATTCACTTTGATTTGAATCTGGGAAATTTTGACAGTCAGAAATATTATAATTCAGATCAGTACATTTACATATTTTTGTATCTATAAAAAGGAAGCTGACACACACAAGACTTTATCAAAGGTGTGAGCGTCACAGCAGAGGCCTTTGTGTCAAAGTAGCTGAAGATAAAACACAGAAAAACATGAAGGTGATTTTCCTGTTCTGGGATTTTATAAAAATTTTCTGCAGTAGATCAAAAACAAAAGAAAACCATTAATCAACATATGAACATTACCTCTGAAGTTACAGCGGTTTTATTAGAGACACGGCGTTTTGCATTTTGCATAATTTTAAAAAGTTTAAATTTGTTCAGCATTGAACGGCAGAAATTAGGTTTTATTTTCGGAAGTATATAAAACGGAAAGAGAAAAAAAGTCGGCCGATAGCGCTGTAAACAAAGGTAGACTTGTGCGTAACAAGCAAGTGAATAATGCAGAAAACCATACAGAGAGAGAGAGGGGGAGAGAGAGAGAGAGAGAGAGAGAGCTGTGCATCATGGTAGAAGCAAAACAGTAAAAGTCAGAGTGAATACATGACGATGTTTATGTGAAGCCTAGTTTGGATCTTCTTTTGCTGCTGGTTCGGTCAATATTGTTTGGAGAGACATCAAACTAACAGCTTTACAATCAGTGCATAAAGGGCGTGAACACAAAGTGCGGACCGCCAACAGATCAGAATCAGCGAGCTGTCGGCTTTCAGCCCCGACTGTGAGAAATTCGACATCTGATTCTGATCCGCGGGTCCGCGCTGTGTGTTCACGTCTTTGTGCAGAATCCGTGTTCCTGCTCTCATTTACTGTCTTAGCTGTTTGGTGGTTGTTGAAGTTTTGTGAGATTTCACCTGAGATTCTGGCATTTCGGGCAAAATAAATTTATATTAAAAAATCGATTCAGGATTTTAATGAATCGATTTTACGTAATCCAAGCCAGAATCGATTTTAATCGATAAATCGATTATAAAAACCCACCCCTACATAGAAACAAAATGTGTGAAATCCAAAACAAGATATTATTTTGTAATATTTTACTGTGACCTTTGAAGGTTGTTTGTAAATTAGAGGTGGGAATCACCATACATCCCACGATATGATATTATTGCAATTTTTAAAAATATTTTGCGATATTCAGATTCTGTACATAAAGGTAAACTTTATCAATATTCATTTTCTCTAATAACAAAGTCTCACACTCAGTCTTTCTCTCATTTCAGTTTGATTGTTGACAAACTGAACGGTTTGTATTACAGTCTAGTCCAACTTAACTGAATCAACCATCTGGTACAATTATAGCTATTCTGAACTATGCAGTTTATGAAAACTATGCAGCCCCTTCAGCAACTGAAGAATTTGAAAGTCAATTAAAACAAAATATAATTTTACATTAAATAAAAAAGTTTTAAACTTCATTAAAATAAAACATGTCTTAAATTAAAATAAGTAAACTGTCATGTTTATTGCTGCCAAAAACAAGTTAAACACATTTGGACAGTGAAGGAATGTCAGGATTCTTGCTCAGAAAAAGGATCAACATGCTCTGAAGTCAGAGCACAAAAACCTTTTTGTAACAAAATATCGATTTCTGCTGTCCCTGTATCCATACATTATTAGCGAACAAAATATCACCATGCTACACAGTATCGATTTCCCCCACCCCTATTGTAAATGTAATTATATCTAAATTTAGCTTTACATGCTGTCATTTGGTGAAATAGATGGTTACATGCTCAGATACAGACACTGTAATGGGAGTGATTGTTACAATTATTTTTTGAATTAATATTATTATTCCAGCCTTTCCCTCACAGCTTAGCTTGTTCTAGCTTTAGCCATGTCGCTGGTTAGTAGGATATTGTGGAGCCGTGATCACCCATTTGGATCGTTTGTAAGAAACGAGTTGAATATAAATTACATTTCTTATTTTTATAGTTGCTCATTATTCAGCAGGGCTTTTTTAAAAATATAAATGAATTTGAGTGGATTGGTGAGATAAAAGGACGACTGTAATTATGTGGGAGCATAAATGCAAAATAGAAGATGGAGTTACGCTGCAGAGTGAGCACAGAGAGGACTCCTTCAACATTTATCCAACACTTCCCATTTTTATTTTCTCTTCTTTGCTTTAAGTAGATTAGTTTGGCATCTGGTGCAAAATTCACGTTTCTGAGGTTCTTGATCTCCTTCCTACACCGTTAGAGATGCTCCTCTATTATCTTTCATCATAATTCTATTCTTACAAACAGCCTTTTTCTTCCGTTTTAATACTAGAAGCACCAAGAGGGTCATTTTAACCTCATCCTGCAAAGACAACAGCCATTGAAGACATGTAGTTGTTATTTTCTAGTAACAGTTTAGGTTTTAGGGCTATTATTCATTTTAGAATTCATAATAAAGATACATATACTCGAATAATATAATTTTCTGTGTGAGGAAGTGTTACACTGCACAGCTGTCTGACAGACAGACGGGGGGAGGTAACCAAGCAACAGTGTGTGCACGGCATGGCAGAAATCAATGAGTCCCGTATCTGGGAAGTTCACGTTTGTACTCTGTACCAGTGGAGGGTGTGGCCATTGAAGGTCTGTGAAATCCTGAGCTTAAAGGTTGGCAAGATGGACAGCGTGGGTAACTCGCTGGAGAGTACAAGCAGGAGAAGGTACGCCTCGCTGTGGAAAGGAAGGACTCTGCTGATGGAGCACAAACGTTAGCGTCTGCACAGTCTGAAAGTGAAAGGGGCAAATCGAGGTCAGCCACACCATCACAAACCTCCAACTTGTTAAAACTGGACATATTGGACTAAACCTGCGAGCATTACTAATGTTCTGATCCAAAGCAGGCAAGAAACAGCAAAAGACCACAGTATGGGCGCGACATGATAACGGCGCATAGAGGCCCAGTAATGTGCTCATGCTGGGTCAGCACGCCACCCTTTTCCCACCATCTTGGAGTCCTTTTTACGATTAATGGGCAAATGGTGCGGAGGATTTATACATCTGGTGTCTATGCTGATCAACGATCATTGTCGCCCTCTCAGGGTTTTTATTAGCACTGTTCATTTTAAAGCTCAGTTCTTAAACCTGACGATGTAACTGCATCGGCTCAGTTTGCCAGACGTCAAATATTTGAACGGCTCAGAAAAGAATCACTCTGAGGCTAACGAAGATTTGAATGGGCACATGGAAGCTGAGGATCAGGAATTTATCCAAACCATGCAGCAGTGTATTAATGACTAAGCTCATGCTGGGGATGGATCATCTCAGGTGTTCTTGTGGCTGACGTTTGGCCCATTTTCTGCACATTTTTCCTGCTGCAGTTGCATTTCTCTCTGCCCATCAGGGGCCTTATATGATCCAAACCATAGCTGTGTAGCTAGCCACCACGTAGCACCATTATACACCAGCTAGTCCAACTTCAGCAACCCTGCAAACGTCACTGCTGTTTAGTTTTCCATCTTCATTTATGTCCGACATGACAGCAGAGATGTACGTTTGCATTTTCCAGAAATCCCTCAGTCTGAACATCCTATATCATTATATGGAAACAAGCTTACTTGAGTTGCGACCAGGAAACGGCTAATGACATCAGATTGCAAGCAGCTAGAAGGGGTGGTGAGAAAGACTGGGCATCTCTGGACTGTTGCCCCCATGACATGAAGCTCGAAAAGTACTGGTCCTATTGGTAGATGTCTTGGTTTTGACATTTAGTATTTTAATGTCAAAACCATGGGAAGAATATGAAAGACTTTGTGGTCTTGCACTGTGTGATTTTCAGTCTGTTGTGGGTGCAGACGCTCCATGTAAGAGACTTTGAGACCCTGTTTAGCATCACGAGTTCTGACTTAGCCTCCAGCCATCCTGTTTCTGAACATATAACTTACAGTGCCCCCACACACCACTCACCCTGTTTCTAGTCTCTGTCTGTGAGCAATTAGTCTGTGTTTATCTGTTTCCTGCTTTCATCTGATCTGTTCGCTGACCAGTGCTGGGACAGCTGGGTCTGTAGGCTGCTTCCCTAGGAGAGGGTGAATGCGTGCAAAGGAGCTGAGGAAGGGAGGAGGTGAACTGAAACATCATGGAGCTGGCATTGGCTCATGCATCTGCAAGTTATTGGAACATGGAGTATTTCCCCTCCTTTTTATGTTCCTTGTTGCTCTCTGGAGTCTATTTTCCCCCACTTCAACCAGACCCCCAACCAAATCGCGTGCTGAATTGTTTGGAAATGACTCCAAATGAAGCCTTGGCTCTGTACTCAGACTCTGTGTGTGTGCGTGTGTGTGTTTTTGCACGCCAGTTTGAACCTGCGATCATTTCTGCAGGCCTTTGGCAAAGTCAGCACACGACATGTTGGTACTCTTACATGAATTTGACAAACCATCTTCTTTTTTCAGCACGGTGTAGTAGAAACACTTTTGTGGAGGTTTATTTGGCATTTACTTTATTTACATGTGTGGGATTTATTTATCTTTGCAGTATGAAGGCAAGGTCAGGTCATTTTCCGTCAATCCGGTCTTCAAGTGATGACTTGATGAATCCTGCTTCTGGGCCCAAACTAAGGCTGTTGTGTTTTTAACATGTTTTAATGTTTTGTATCTTCTTCTATTTAATCTCAACAAGCTCCTAAAAACAGTCAGTGATCACTGTCGGCCTCTCTCGGTTTTTATTACTGCTAATCATTTTAAAGCTCAGTTTTTTAAACCTTACGATGCAACTCCAGCCCATGCAGCAGTATATTAATGACTAACCTCGTATTGTGGATGGATTATCTCAGTTGTTCTCCTGACTGAAGTTTGGTCCGTTTACAGCATCCTGCCATGGGTTTGCATTTGTCCCTAACCATCGGGAACCCTCACGTTAACTTTTATCCAGTGGAAAAAAGTTAGCATTCATCCTCCAGCTTCATTGTGTTTATGCTAACATAGCTGTGTCGCTAGCGATCACGTAGCACATCATTATATAGCAGCTAGCCCAACGTCAGTAACCCTACAAACGTCACTGCTGTTTAGTTTTCTGTCTTCATTTATGTTAGAAGTGATAGCAGAGCTGTACGTTTGAATTCTTTCAGAAATCTCTCAGTCAGAACATGCTACATCATGCTTAGGTAACTAGCAAAACTAGCGAGCTAACTTCCGCTAACTTCCTGCTAACTTCTAACTCCGTTAAATGTAATAAATCCTGTTTTCATGGATGCCTGGATGTTAAACTTGATTGTTACACCTGGTAAAGCAGCAATGCTGATCATTTTATTAAAGACGAAAGAATTTAGTTTTTAACTCTCAGTGATGCTGCAGTGATCGTTTGGCTTTGGGACCTGAAGCGGAGTTTGGACCCAGACACGGCTAATAACATCAGACTTAAAGACCGGATAGACTTCTGAGAGAAATACTTCACTGTTTCATGAGTGTATCACTCCACCGTCCATCTAATGCCATCCCAGAAAATCAGTTCTGTTCATTTTGACACAAAGCTTTTAGTAAAATCTCAGTTTATGAGGATTCATCGAGGTATTTAAAGGCATCTTCATGTCTGTGTATTTGATGCATTTTTGTATAACTAAATCAGTAGAAGGACTTCTGTGTCCAAAAGCCTTAGTTGTGCTTTGTTTATAATTAGTAAATGCTGTAATTGCCCATTAACATGTTAGCATGCTAGTTTTAGCATTAAGCTCAGAGCATTATGTAACAGTTGCTAGCTTTGACCAGTTTGAAGTTATTTCCTGCCCCAAAACTCGGTTAGGTAGATTAGCATTAAATACAGATTCCTCCTTCATCACATTATTGCTCGTTTGCTTTTTCCCCTACATGAATTATTTCCTTGTAAGTCTCACTGCATACTTTTTTACAGTAATAAAGCTAAACTAGTGGTCAGTGGTCAGCTCTCCTAAAGGAACAAACAAGTTATTGCTGCACCTCATGGACCTTAATACAAGCTTCCTCACTGCATTACAGCAAAAGTAATTTGTGCCAAGGCAGCCTGGTGCTATAATCCCCAGCAGTCGAAGGCAGAGGGGAGCAGGCTAACGTGATTTCCTGGCTGTGGCCTAGACGGGACTCAGACCTGTATTATCTGGCCATCAGAGAGACTTAGCTTCAACAGTAATATCTGTGTGGAGAGCAGGAAATGGCCTTTGTGTTGCTGGCCAATACAGCCTGCGGAGAGGAAGCGAGGAAACATGCACTGTGCCGTGCCGGCCCATTGCAGCAGTGTTGTAGAGGAGCGGGGGTGTCGTTTGTTGTAAAGCCTTCCCTCCTTCACTAACAGTTCCCACAGGTGAGTTTCATTAAAAAAGTGTCTCTCATTTGTCTCCATTTATTTTTTAACCTTATATTTGATTATGTAAGAGGACTATGTTGCAGCACAGAGCTGCTTCTGAGTTTAAACGATTAACGCAAACTCTAAGGAGGAAGTGTTTTGCAGGATGGCGTGCTCACTCTTTTTGATGCTAGCAGGTTTAATGGAAAATCGGAGCAGAGCTGAAGCGTTGTAGCTCACGGGGTTGAACATCTGGGCCGCTGCAGCCGGAGGAGAGAGCAAGCTAGCACATAAACAAAAAGTGTCAGGTTCACTGTACGTGCTCTCGTGTGTCGTACGCTAGGACGGACTTTGACAGCGATTATGACAAAGATGTCCACGCTAAAAACACAGCGTCACGCTCGAGTCTGTGCAGATTGGCAGCTCCAGAGCCTCTACAGCTAAAGCTTCCTCCCAGTTTGTGTTGAAATAGAAGAGACTCCTTTTTAGACATATTGATATTTGAGATATTTGTAGAAAAACTGGTGCATTTCAGCCTCCTCCTCACTCCTGATGCTGGTAAAGCCATGCAGAAACAAAGCTCATTGACCTCATGTTGGCCTGTTCTGTTGCCCCTGAACTTAATTGTTTTGATGTCTTTGCACGCTATATAACTGTGTAATTTGAGATCCAAAGAGATCTCAAGATAACCTTGTAATGCAATTGTGCACAGTCCTCAAAATATTATCAGCAAGCCACTGACGCTGCTCAGCTCTGTGTTGTGCCTAAACGCACACCAGTCGCTGAAACGATACCCTAAACTCTCTTTTTTGTTTTTTGGATTTCATCCCTCCGAGCTTTTGAAACTCTGTTATCCGGGCGCAGCGACGGCCGTGGGGGACACGGCCAAGCGTAGGCATGTGTGTGGGAAGTGAGCAGGCAGGCAGGCTGTCACTTAGCATTACAGCACTACAGGCTCCCCATGGGTGGCATGAGGAGAGTGGAAAGTGATAAGACAAGAGAGAAAGAAGAGTAAGGAGGAAGAAGAGGACTGAAGCGAATGATATACAGCAGCCCACACGCGCTCAGCCCCAGCAGCCCTGAGTCAAGGAAACCTGCTGTTTGTTTTTCTTCTGATTAGACCGACTGCTGAAGACAAGCCCTCCGTACGTCACTGCTGACCTAAAAATGCAGAGGAAGGGGTTAAAAAATGACACGTAATGTTCATGTGGTGGGCTGTGGATCAGTAAATGATGTTGTTGAAATACAAGTTTATATAAAATAGACATAAATGTTACTGCAGGACAAACTGTAGTCGTCCCACTTTCATTGCTTAGTGCAGACGTCCTCAGTGGCTAATAAAAACAGGACAAATTAGCTGTTAGTTAATTTGATAGGTTCATGTTAAATGATGGTTTCGTGTATCAAATTTGTCATGCAGGAAAAATCAGTGACATTACCTGCTTTGTTTGTTTGCAGACCAACTGTGCCTGCACGCACGCAGAGATGCTGTCTCCTAAATGTCAGCTGTTTAAAGATATGCAAATGTCTCATTTTCAGCGAGCAGTCCTCGTCTCAGTGCTCAATAAACTATCCACAGACAGATGCAGGGAAATATGGCTCTGTGTTCTGTATCCACGATGAGCGTGGACCCTTCTTTACGCCCCTTTGTGTAGTCAGGCACGATCTGATATCCTCGTGTTGGTGTTGTTCCCAGATCATCATACTAAAGGTTGTTCCAGGATCAACATTGCAAGTGACCAATCAGAATGTTGTGATGTCATACTTTTGCGACTTCGGGAAAAACCGGCGTAAAACAAAAAACTGTACTTAAGCTGCGAGAAACCGCCTTTGTCCGCCGATCAACGGACCCTAACCCTTTAATAAACGCTAAGCAGAATTGATATTGTCCTTGCAACATTGGAATTTCATAAATGCACGAATGGGTTGGCGCGCAAAAGAATAACGTCACAATAATGTGATTGGTCACTTGCAATGTTGAACCTGGAACAACATTTTCATGATGATCTGGGAACAACACCAACACGACGATATCAGATCATCCGTGTAGTCAGCACAGAGTAGAACAGCTGTATTGATTATATCGATCGTTTACCAATCTGTTCCTGCTTCACTGCTGTAAACATGACGTGTGAAAGAGTCGGTCAGTCCTCCGCGATGTCCCACGATGGCATTAGATGCTGCCCCCCCCCATGTTGGCACAAACCTTGAACAAAGGGAGATTATGTTTCCATGGATGCTGACGCAGTGGCTCTCCTGTGTCTGATTACTTTTGTTTATAACCCACTGCTGTCCCATGACAGGGGTTGCCTCAGTTTACCTCGGGAGCTGCCAAATTTGGATAAACCCTGTGGGATACAGGAGCCCATTGTAGTTTCAAACCATCGTCAAAAGTGACATGATTATATACACAGCAGCAGCGCTGTGTGGATGGGATATGGGCTCTGTGCGCCAGCGGGAGCGGCAGAATGTAAACATTGACTGGGTGGCCCGTTCCCAGTCTCAAGTTGAGGCTAAAACTGAACTACATAACTTCAACTTCAATTAACTGCTGATTTAATTTCAAAATTAAATATATGAATGGATATATGAACCAGGACAGGTTGTCTGTCCCTCTGTGACAGACTGGCGACCTGTCCAGGCTGTACGATGCAGGCAGGGCACAGAGAGAGACAGACAACCATTCACACTCTCGGACACTTTAGGATCACCAGTTAACCCTTTAAAACCGGTCAGAGCAGCACGCTCTGTTTTGCGTAACTATTTTTAAATCCCGGTAGCTCTGCAACCACGTGAGCTAGCGCAATAATTTTTTTTGCATATGAAACCGGAGGAGTTGTACTTACATCTTATGCCATCAGCTTGTCCTCGGTCACAGTTTCCTTCCACATATATCTTTGCAAAAACTGCATAAAAAGCACTTGCAGCAACAAAAACATAATATTCCAGAAACACGCTTTGCCGATCCGATCAGCTGTTTGTAACACTTCCTACGTCCATCAGCGCGAACTATCGCATGTCCTCCATGTCCTGCTTGACTTTATGACTTTCTGTGTGGTTTCTGGGATGCTTAGGACTCATATTGCACTGCTGGAAATAGTTTATTTTGATGCATATGCTGCTTTTTTGCAAATTTGCATTATAATATTTATTTTCGTTTTTCCTGCAGTGTATAAAAATTGGTGTAATTAAAAAATAAAACTATGAAGACACTCAAAATAAATTTCCTGTGGTGGGAAACTATTTTGTGCAACTTTTTTGTATTTACAGTTTTGAGGGATACGCCTCTTAAATTTCTCTAACTAGAAATATATGTTAAAAAAACAAAAACGATTTTCAATTTTTTTGTAGTTTATTGCACTTTTTTGCAATTTATGTAATTACTATGCACTTAATGCAGACATATTATTAAAATCTGGGCTGTAATGGTTGTATTGATATATAGCAACTTGAAATGCTCCCAAAAATGGCTCCACAGCATGTAAACATATAATATAAGCTCTGACGGACTTGGTTCTATGGTAGGTCTTAAAGGGTTAAACCCCGCTGACTGCACGAGTACCCGGAGAGAACCCACACAAACACAGGGAAACATGCAAACGACACACAGCCAGATGGTGGATTCAAACTCGCAACCCTGTTTGCTGCAAGACAGCAATGCTAACCACCTCAGAGAGATATTTTATATCATGTAAAGTTGAATCAGGAAGCACAGAATAAGAATTCATGGAAATAAAATCAGTACATGGAATGTCCCAGTAGTTGGAATTTGATGAAACAGGAATACTAGATAAGCCGCTAACAACAATCTTTGCTACAATCCTTGTAAATATTTGAAGCGCTCATGCAGAGAGGAGTTTTGCCCAATCTGATCTCAGCATAAATACATTTGACGTAGCATTTAGGGGGTGCATTTGTTCAGCTGTCAGAGTGCATTTGGCCCAGGGGAGCTCTGAACCTTTGGAGTCAGACGAGCATCGGGCTGATTTCTGTAGAAATAATAAAGCAGACAGTGTTGGTTTACAGAGGGCAGAGAAACGTAAGATTGAAATAGATACAGAAGGGGGTTAAATGAGGTCGGAATGAAAGAGTTTACCGGTGCATAAAAGAGAGCAATGGGAAGCACGGAGAAGGTGATTTGAGTGAGCACAAGGCTCGAGAAGGGGGAACATAAAAAGAGTAAGTGAGGCAGAGAAAGTGAGCACATATGATAGGCAGGAAGAAAGAAAGGAAAGAGGGAGAGGGAAGTGCGGGAGGTTGGTGCTGCGGCGTGTAGAGTTAGCCCACTTAGAAGTAAAACATCTCTCTGCTGCGCCTCTGCTGGCATCTGCCACCACTGAACACAGCTGAAGCCCATCTGAGGAGCTCCTCTGTCAGCCTTCCAAACCCGACATGAGACACGCGGCACGCCGCGGCACGAAGACGAAGGAGTGAAGCAAACGGGAGCTGGCTCCGGGGCTTAAAGTGAGAGAAAGGAGCAGCACAAAGACCAACGGGATAAAGGAGCAGAAACATCCGAGTCATTAGGCTGCACGCTGATCATCAGTCATTCCTCACACACCGGATCAGGAGCAGAAGAGACAACGATGATCAAGTCCAGCTGGTTCTATGTCAAGTTCAAGTACAATGAGAAGGTACGTCCACATGCAGGTTTTACCTCGGGGCTGCAGGCCTGTGTTAAACACAGTTTCTAATGCCATCTGCATGATAATATTGTGTTTTTATGGGAGCACTGCACTTAAGTGAGAACACTTTCCACTTGTTGTTCGAGTGTTTGCAATAAAAGAATGAGTTCAGTTTTCTAAAAGTCTCCATTTGTGCTCTGAACTCTAAAAACAAACAGATTTATTTTGGTATTTCATAAATCTGCCTCGTTCTTCGCTCTCTGCTTTCACATTGTGTTCAAAGTGCTTGCTCTGAATAATTCGTGTAAACGTAACGTGAAGCAGATCCATACTTGTGATTTAATGCCATTGTAACGTCTGCTCGACGGCTGTTATGTTTCCATGACGGCAGAGCTTTTCTTGTGAGGTAGTGCACCTTTAGTGATGTCATCGTCTGGTCCTATAGCCTGTGATGAGTCTGACATTAGGCTGTGAAAGCCAAGCTTTGGGCCAGCCACTAGCACTTTCGCTAACTGCTTGCTGCTCTGCTAATGAATAGCTACAGTTACAACTGCCTTCAGTCAGTTAACCAGTCATTTAGGCAGCGAGGCCGTCTATCAGCCAGACGACCGCCACCAGCGACCATCTAGCTAGTCAGCTGTCCTCCTGCTAAGTTCCTGCCTCGTCTCTTTTCGTCTCGTGACCAACGCTTTTTTGTAGTGACCCCTTATGCCGATCGTATTCTCCACTTAGCATCAGGTGTCTGCCCTGTAGGATCATCCGAGCTATCCGGTTACAAAAAAATGGCTCAGTTTCCTTTGGTTTACTCTTGGTAGGCTGAAGCATTCGGCGCATTAAATATATGAAATAACAGTGTGCATGTGTTACACTGTCTTTGCTATAATCAGGGCTATTATAGCGGATAAGTGAGTGTGTGCCAAGTGGCCTCGTGGGAGCATCTGTGGTGCCCGAGGTGCTCCGTTTCCATCTGGTCTGCCATTTTGTACTTGAGCAGTCTCGGGGTGTGGAAGCAGGAAGATGGCTGCGCTGGTTTGATCTTTTCTAACCGAAATCTGTTTTTGCAGCCTGTCTAATATTTCATGATGTTTGTTTAAACAAACTTAATGAAAAAGAGGAGACTGCTTCGCTATGATGCAGAGATCGAATATTTCAAAGCATCTGCTTCTAAAAACGAGATGCACAAGTTTGGAAAGCGCTCTAATGCGCCTCCATTGTGTTTTATTGTGTTATATAAAACCTGCAAAGTGACATTAGAGATAAGTGGAACAGCTGGGGAGTGTCAGGTTAACAGTGTCAGTGTAACAGTGGATGCTGGTTAAGGCAACCATGCAAACAGCCGGTGGCAGAGTGTAGAAGTGTAGTGTCCTCCTCCTGTAGTGTTGTTTCAGTAACTCTATCATCCTTCCTGGATTCCACTATTTTCCTTCTTGTCTGTAGCTAAAAGAAAGTGTGCACAACAGTGTGTGTCAGTGCTTACGAGGGTAGCTGAATGTGCGTTGGCGGAGGCAAAGCTTATGCAGTCGCCTGCTTTTCCTGCTCCCAGCTGTCTTGCTTCAGAAGCAGCAGCCTCTGTGTGGTTACGTGTGATTGACAGGCATGCTTTCAGCAGCATGTGAATGGGAGCTGACCTTAAACAAGCGCTGCCATGTTTGACTGAGTGCCCGCCCCCCACCACCCACCTCTTTTGCTCTCTGAAGAAAAAGGGTGAGAAGGGCACAGAGTGCTGTAGCTTCTAAATCAAGACGGTGCGGGTCCTCAAAGTCTGGGGGAAGGGTAATTGCTGCCCCCGTGTGTGGGCTCATGCCTTAAGTGAGATAGGTGTAGGTAACGACTGGTGAGAGGTGGGAGGTCAGTTACATTCCTCAGAGTGGAAAGAGAGCACAACACCGAAATTGTGCTCTGTCTGTCTTTGCCAGGACCCCCAGTGGGCCGACTGTGGGGCTGCAGACCTACAGAGGGCAAACAGTGACCTTACTCCCACTGGACTAATTCAATTACACACACACCCTGTGATTAGTGTGTTAACTACAGCCTCTCCCATAGCTGGATGGCTGCACCCAGAGACACTTAAATTATAGTACAGAACTATCAAAATGTGCCATATTTTTCATACATGAGGTGCACCGTATTAAAAGGCGCATTAAGCGAAACAAAACAGTCAGATAAGTCTAACTTTACTCAACTCATTCTTCTTGCTTCCTCCACTTCTGTACCATTGATTCATTAATGCTGAATTCTCTCCAGCTGCTCTATTCCCATGTTGTTGCAGTATATTAATGACTAACCTCGTATTGTGGATGGATTATCTCAGTTGTTCTCCTGACTGAAGTTTGGTCCGTTTACAGTATCCTGCCATGCGATTGCATTTGTCTCTAACCATCGGGAACCCTCACGTTAACTTTTATCGAGTGGAAAAAAGTTAGCGTTCATCCTCCAGCTTCACTGTGTTTATGCTATGCTAACATAGCTGTGTAGCTAGCGATCACGTAGCACATCATTATATACCAGCTAGCCCAATGTCAGAAACCTTACAAACGTCACTGCTGTTTAGTTTTCTGTCTTCATTTATGTTGGAAGTGATAGCAGAGCTGTACGTTTGAATTCTTTCAGAAATCTCTCAGTCAGAACATGCTATATCATGCTTAGGTGGAAGCTAGCGAGCTAACTTCCTGCTAACCTCTAACTCTGTTAAATGTAATAAATTCTGTTTTCATGGATGCCTGGATGTTGAACTTAATTGTTACATCATTCATATATCATTTTATTAAAGATGAAAGAAACTCTCAGTGTTTGTTTGACTTTGGGACCTGAAGCAGACGGAGTTTAGGACCCAGATTCCTCTGCGAGGCTCCTGACTACGGTAGCCGTAATGCTCCATCAGGCGGTGCGGCTTCCTAGCTTAGCAAAGTCATGCTAAAACATTTTTGACAGATTGCTGAGCGCTGTGTACGACATGAAATCATTTTGAGGTCAATAAGCACAACCAGCATTCATACATAAGGCGCACTGATGATTTTTGAGAAAATTAAACGATTTTAAGTGCACCTTATAGTCTGAAAAATACAGTACATTTTTCTCACGGATGGCTGCATCTTCGTTTTCCCGACCTTCTTCCCCACACACTTTTGACAAATACATTTTTTGCTCATCTTCACCCCCAACTCCACATTTAAATTTGCGATACATCCGTTTGTGTTTGACAATATAACTGGCACAGAAAAGCAGAATTAGCATTGTGTGATGTTCTTTGGAACAAGCTTGAATGTAAAGACTGCCAGCTGAGAAACGAACACTTGAACAAATATATTTACTTTTCAACACTGATCATAAAGAGATAAGTTACCAACATCAATTTCTCAGTGCTTTGGAAAGTATCTGCTCCTGAGTATACATTTGGCAGATGGTTGGCTGCTTCTGCGGCTGGCACCTGTTAACCATTTACTGTAAGAGGCTTTTATTCATACTGCAGAAGTACAGTATGGTGACGTGCCCAATAGTTTCTTGGGTTTTTATACAAATAATGTCTGGCACACATCACAATATTTATCTATGAAGTATATCTCGTATCCAATTTTGCCGTTCGCGCAATGTTTTCTGCAAAATGACACACTCAGGGATCCTGTTATTACATTCAAACCTTGAAACAAATTGTGGCTTTCGTCGCATTTGCTTATTTATACGCAGGCTCTTTTGGTAAATACAAGCTGAGCCTGTGTTGCTCCGTAACGTGGTGCGGAGCTGCTCAACCTCAGTCAGTTTCTGTTTATCTGCAGCCTGTCAGAGTTATTTAAAGTATTCAAAGACAACAGAAATAATACGCTGAAGATTTTAACTTTATACAAGTCACACGGGAAGACTTCAAATATGATGAAGACTCTTGTATAGGATAAATGGTGATGGAGATTTACTTCAACATTAGAGTGTGAGCCCCGAGCAGACCGCTCGGTTCCCCCTGTAGAGTGAGGGGCTGTGGGATTGTTGACTCTGTATTTACTGAGCCTGTATGCTAGGCTTGGGTTGTGGATGCTGGGGGTGACTATAATGACTATAATGAATGTGAAAACGACAGAGTGGGTGTGGGTTAACATTAAGGACGGCTAATTGCAGGCTCTGGTGATGCCACAGTGTGTTATGAGATATGAGGGATAAATGGTGTGGAAGTCCCTCTTGGGTGGTTTCGTACATTTCAAACAAACTCGGAGAGAAGGATGAAGACGAATGCTATACGTCCACGTGAACCCTGGTGATTGGGGAACATAATCCTTGTCCTGAAGACTTCTGGGAGACGTTTGCTCCTTTGCTCCCAGGTTTTTAGTTTACATCTTATTTACCGTTTTTGAGGATTTCTCCAGCGTAGCCAAAGCTGTTTCCTTTTCATCAAATAATGAATGAGCTGAACAGCATCAAAGTTTTATCCCTCTGTCTATCCATCCACGCTTATAGGACTTTAATGAGAGTTTATTGGAGGCGTTTTAGTCAAGCCGGTTTAATTTATTTATGCTTAAAAGCTGGAGCACTAAGAAGCTTAGAGAACTTTCGACCTCGGCAGCACTTGCTGCAAAGCGGGACCTTCTTCTTTCTTTTTTCGCCATGAAATCCTTTCTTACGTTTACAGACATATTGAAATTCTAAGAAAGCACTTCAGAGCTTGCCAAAGGGATTACTGGTAAATCCCTGCAAACTCCAGATGTTTTCCCAGGCAGCACACAGCAAGGAAACATCGCCCAGCCCCTGTAAACATCTGTCAAACAAAAAGCCTCCGCCACAGAGGAGACAACAGAAGCTTAGAGCGAGTAAAGTAGCTCGACTAGTCAGATTTTCTCTTTATTAGATCTGTTTGTTCGCAAAGAGCTAAGTGATTTTTGCAGGGCCTGCGTTGCTATGAGCGAAAACCCTAAACTACGACTGAAATGTGTGGCAGAAGAAGATCATGAAGATGACTGTTCTGCCTACCTTCTGTCATGAAAAGCCAGAGCTGAAAAACTGTGACTGTTTTAAAAACGATGGTTTTAATGTTTGGAGGTATTCAGTGACACACGGTCAAAGTCTCGGCCACGTGTCTGAAAGACCGGGCCGCGGAGCTGCCAGTGAATGGTGAAGCCACGGGAGCAGTTTGCCTTTGTGTGTGTTTGTGTGTCGATGGCAGTCGCTGCTGGGTTCAGGCCTCGGGCAGGATCTCATATCTCCCTGCCATGTTTGTGTTAATTTGCTGGATGTAAACATGGTGAGTGGGCTGTAACAAGGCAGGGCCTGCCTCTGTGTCTCTGGTCTCTAGCCTCCTCAGCGGAAAACAGAATGGAGACGGGGAGCGGCTGACCAGTGTCTGGATCACTGAACAATTGCAGGCCGGAGAGAGAGCGTGAGCCCTCAGTGTAGCCACTAGGGACATAGCTGACAGATGGATGGAGCGAATGACTGGATGCCTAGCCAAGTGGAAAGACAACTTTTACCCACACGGGCTGTATGCTTTTGCTTGTCGCCTTTTATCTCCATCTCTTACACATAACCTGAAGGGTGAAAAACAAAAAAAGCAGGTTCTTCTACATTATGCATATCCACATGCTGTGGCTGGTGCAGACTTTGGTATGCATCTGTGTACAGTACTTATTAGAAGGGTCTTCAAACATATGGATGTTCACACACCATAGCAACACATGACAAATAACGGGGTGGGGGGTACACTGCAAAAACTCAAAGTCGTACCAAGTATATTTGTCTTATTTCTAGTCAAAATATCTAATTGCACTTAAAATGAGGCAGATTCAGCTGCAGCTTTAACACTTCAGTAACATATAGGAACTTGTTTTTAGACAGTGCATCTTGAAACTGGAGAATTTTCGATTGTTTCATTGGCAGATTTTTTCAGTTAATACAAGATATTTTTTGCTTGAAATAAGTGAAAACATCTGCCAATGGAACAAGTGCAGCCTCTTTGAAGAGGGCCACCAGGGATTCACAGTAGTTACGCAGGTGGAATATCTGCTTTTCTTTATATGATGAAACGTGTGCTGTCAATGTGTCAGGTAAGACTAAAACTTTGTGAAGAACCTTTGTGTACCGCATTTTTCAGACCATAAAGCGCACCGGATTATAATGCGCATTACGCGAAATTCCCATGTTGTTGCAGTATATTAATGACTAACCTCGTATTGTGGATGGATTATCTCAGTTGTTCTCCTGACTGAAGTTTGGTCCGTTTACAGCATCCTGCCATGCGATTGCATTTGTTTAACCATCAGGATCATGTTAACCTTTATCCAGTGGAAAAAAGTTAACGTTCATCCTCCAGCTTCACTGTGTTTATGCTATGCTAACATAGCTGTGTAGCTAGCGATCACGTAGCACATCATTATATACCAGCTAGTCCAACTTCAGTAACCCTACAAACGTCACTGCTGTTTAGTTTTCTGTCTTCATTTATGTTGGAAGTGACAGCAGAGCTGTACATTTGAATTCTTTCAGAAATCTCTCAGTCAGAACATGCTACATCATGTTTAGGTGGAAGCTAGCGAGCTAACTTCCTGCTAACAGTTAGCAGGAAGTTAGCTCACTACAGGATTTATTACATTTAACAGAGTTAGAAGTTAGCAGCTAACTTCTAACTCTGTTAAATGTAATAAATCCTGTTTTCATGGATGCCTGGATGTTGAACTTAATTGTTACATCATTCATATATCATTTTATTAAAGATGAAAGAATTTAGACAGTTTTTAATTCAGTGTTCGTTTGACTTTGGGACCTGAAGTAGACAGAGTTTAGGACCCAGATTCCTCCGCGAGGCTCCTGACTACGGTAGCTGTAATGCTCCAACAATCCATCAAGCGGTGCGGCTTCGTAGCTTAGCAAAGTCATGCTAAAACATTTTTGTCAGATCTTTGAGCACCGTGTAGCACATAAAATCGGTTCGAGGTCAGTAAGCACGACCAGAATTCATACATAAGGCGCACTGTCGATTTATGAGAAAATTAAATGATTTTAAGTGCACCTTATAGTGCAGAAAATATGGTATATGTTTTATGCAGACGGTATAATGGGACAATTGTTACTGATCACAAGCCTCCCAATTTGCCACTTTACTGGGAGTTATGTGGCAAAAATGGATTGGCACATTCATCTGCAAACAGCTGTTTTTCAGTTACCATGTTTTCCTTTACTGAGAGCGATGTTTGCTGTTTGCTAAGCAAACCTTTGTAGCTCTGAATCGATCTGAAAATGATTCTTTAAATTATACGCCCATATAGTTTGTTTTTCCTGTTTTCTCCCTCTCAGTTCTACCTGAGCTCATTAGCCCCAGTCACATTCCCACAGGAATGCTGGTCCTGCCTGCCGTCTGCTGCTCGCTCCTGAGCAGCTCAGGTTTCAGCTGCTGGATGACTGGGTACAGAGATGGTTCCCATAGTTGCGCTGCCTGAGCTCCATGGGTAGCCCCTGGTACCCTGGCTCAAAGACCCCTCTGTTGTCTCTTTTGTGCGCTCCCATGCCGGGTCGAGTTGGTTCACATAGACGACGCGACCTACAGGAATGTCACAGATTAGGATAGATCACATGCTACAGCCTGCTGGAAAGTAAAACTCCAGCAGTTCATTACACAGGTATGAATGTAAACCTGTGTGACTGTCTGGCAGTACCACAATATGTTGGCATGAGCCACAGAGCAGTGTTGTGCTTTTTTATTGACCTCAGCCTCGTTTTGAGTGAGGCTTTCTTTAAGATCTGACTAATTTGGTTTCCACAATGCATGTTGTCTAGATGTTTATTTTTGTCTGGACAGTGGGAAAAAGTGTGTTTATTGCTGTATACATCACAGTGTTCTGCGAGTGGCTGACAGTTTTCCTGTGAGATGGACGCTCCTGTTGTGCATTCACCTCACCTTATTTTCAGTGTTGGGGAGTAACGGAATACATGTACCGCCGTTACGTATTTAAAATACAAAATATGAGTAACTGTATTCCGTTACAGTTACCGTTTAAAAAGGTGGTATTTAGAATACAGTTACTTTGTTGAAATAAATGGATTACACGGCGGTACTTCCCTGTTTCATATTGTGGCGGGTCAGGACTGTTTGGGTTTTGTTTGACAGCTACGTTCTGTTGTTCCAGATGGCAGCGTTACGGTTGCCATGGTTACAGGGTGACGCTCTCTCTCTGCGTGTTTCCTGGGTGAGAGAGGCCTTGTTGTTGTTGTTGTGCTAAGCTAACAGGCAGAATGCTACAGGTATAGCTCTAAAGAATGTAGCATCATGGGCAGTGTAGTCCGTGCTGCAGGGAGAATGGACTGCCATACACGTTATGTGTCTGTGAGCGAGGGAGGGAGAAAAAGGAAAAGTACGAGCTGTCATCGAGCAGAAACGGGAGCTGGAAGCATGTAAATATAATAATAACCACTGCAGCCAAGAAGAGTGCCTGACGAGCCCAGTTGTAAGTAAGCTATTAAGACTCGACTGTACACCGTGTTCGTGTTTTCCTCTGAAACAATAAGTTCTGTTGGAGCAGCCTTTCAACGCCTCTCTCTGTCTCTGCTAGCAAAGTTGACCCAGACAACAAAGTAAAGCTAGTTTTCGGCTACGAGCCCGACACAGAACCCACCGTATTAGCCAGAGGTCCCTTTACTACGGTTCGGAGCCGCGGACCTTCAGTAACAGTAATAAATCACAGCAATAGTACATTCATGTAGTTGTAAACAGCATGATAATATATTAAGTAATCCAAAGTATTCAGAATATGTTACTCTCATTGAGTAACGTAACGGAATACGTTACAGAATACATTTTGGGGCATGTAATCTGTAATCTGTAATGGAATACATTTTAAAAGTAACCTTCCCAACACTGCTTATTTTTATCCCTCCGACCCAGAGCTGGCTGTGGTTTGAATCATGTATTTACACCGTCCGTCCATCCATCCATATATCAATGCCTGTGCAGTCACACAGAGCAACCTTTGTGCATTACTTCAGAAACCTTAAGAACCAGTGATGGGAATAACTCGCACAAATGTCTAATAGGATACAAAAATACTTGTAACCATTTTTCTACGCAGAAACTGAAAAACAGAAAGTTTCAAATTTTGTTGGACACTTTGTGACGTCATCGCCTGCCTTAAGTCTGTGCTATGCATGCGAAGCATCCACGCTTAATCCTATTTGAAGCATTATTTACTTTTGTGGCTACACCCATATGGAAAAGAAATAGTGAAAACTTATATGATTTACTCATGAAAGTGGCCACTTTCATGAGTAAATCATATAAGTTTTTACTATTTCATGAAAGTGGCCACTTTCTCATTACTTTCTTATATTGTTTTAGTAAGTATCCAAAACATACAAGTTTCATTATATAGTCAAAGGAGCTGCAAAGAAAAGCGTCTGGACTTCTTTAAGTTACTTGAAGACGTTTCACCTTCATCCGAGAAGCTTCTTCAGTTCTAAGGTCAAATGGTGGAGAGTCCCAGATATAACCCTAGTGGGAGTTTCCCCCCACAGAGGGACAAAAGGACCCCTGATGATCCTCTAATCGCCTGAGCCAAGGTGTGAAACTGGGTGTGGGTCCCAATCAGCCAGAGTTTCGGGTGAGTTCGGGTCCAGGTTTCACAATGAACTCACTAATCGCCACCTTGGCTCAAGCGATTAGAGGATCATCAGGGGGTCCTTTTGTCCCTCTGTGGGGGGAAACTCCCACTAGGTTTATATCTGGGACTCTCCACCATTTGACCTTAGAACTGAAGAAGCCTCTCGGATGAAGGTGAAACGTCTTCAAGTAACTTAAAGAAGTCCAGACGCTTTTCTTTGCAAGCTCCTTAGACTACGATGACCTGGATGACTGAGAACCTTCACAGACATATTTCATTATATAATTTTTCAAGGGATCTTATATCTGTTTTCACTCTTGTATGCTTTTCATACAAGTTTCACACAAGACAGATACAAACTTTATAATATTTATATATATCTTTTCCATGTGGGCAGCGTTGTAGACCAAGTATGTGAACACATGCACACAAATACAGAAGAAGAAACCTTCCAAAATCGTTCTCAAAGGGCTTTCACAAGCTGCAACGGACTGAAGCGTGCAACCGCAAGGGAGTCATTCTAGTTTTTCCCTAAAACTTTAACCAAGTGAGGTGGGGGGGATGTAAGGGAGAGCAGGCCAGAGGAGAGTGCATTTCAAAGAGAAGCAGCCATCTGTCAGCACAGGCAGCAAACAGCTGGTGGAGGAGATGCAAGATGTCTGAACAAAGACTGACAAGATGGAAGATGACAGGAAACAGATTTCCCTCCCTTTTTACCCCTCCTGCAAGAGAAGAGGTTGACCATCAGAGTGCTGTGATGTCTAGCCGCCTCCAGATGCCTCCTCTCCTCCTCCTCTTCTCTTCCTCTTCTCCTCCTCTCCTCCTCTCCTCCTCTTCTCTCTTGCATTACTGAACATATTCAGTCTGCTGCTTTGCTGCTTAATTTGTTAATTTGCATTTCTGTCTCATCTCTCACATGTAGGCAAACTCTTAACTATTTCTGCTGAAATTATCCTGCGGTAATTAATACATGATGTGCTTTAATTATACTAATTATGATAGCATTTACTCAACGTAGAAGTTTTTCCTATTCAGAGTAGGATTTTTTTGTTAGACCTAAATATTACATTCTGTGAATTATTTAGCTTTAGTAATTGACCTGCTGTAGCTTAAGTAGATACACATCTCTCCACTCATTTGCTTAGATAAATGAAGCAATGCGAGTCGCGTTAAGTAAATTTTTTAAAGAAACGAGCGCGAGACCTCGTGTTAATTAGCGTAAGCCTCGTTACATCAGGTCTTCTTCTCTTCCTGCTTCGTGCAGTCTATTCCCCTTCGTGCCTTTATCCCCTTGCACTGTTAATTTGAACAGCAAATGCAGTCTGGTTTCTAAATAGAGCAGTGCTGCACACAAGCTGCAATCATTGAGTGAATTTTCTGCCAGCTTAGAGCTGCAGAAATGTCTGTAATGGAAGGAAAGCCAGAGTGTTTTTGTCTTCTCCCGTGTCCAGTGTGATGTGTGACATAAGCCAGTGTAATACAGTAATGGGCCTAATTGTCTAATTGCTTTAATATGTGGCTGTTGCACTTGGATGTGGCGAGGGCAAAGTGAGCTAATAAACTCTGATTACTGTCACTTGAACTCAGCACAGAAGGCGGCTAGAGGATGACCGTTTCTTTCTCCTTTTACTTTCTGAGCTCGACAGACAGGGAAGCAAGGTGTCGGCGAAAGGTCAGCTCGTGGGTTTCCCGTAAGTGATGCACTGACAGCAGGAAAGAGAGGGCTGTAAATGGGACACTAATGGAGAGAGAAAGAGCTGTCATCTCCACATCTTGTCCCTTCGGTGGGTTAGATTGACAAGCTGCCAGCCTGGCCAGCTCATACTCTGTGGAACAAAGAATAGACGAGGCAGAGCTTTCAATTTCCCCAGCCATCTGCCTCTTTCTGCTTCTCTTCAGTATACAGAGTTTGAAATCAAATTTGACATAAAAGTGGCAGTTGGTGAAGGCTGTGTTACAGTAGGTGCAAACGCCAGCTCTGTACTCGCTCACTGTGACGTGAGGTACAGCCGTCCGTGCCTTGAAGGTTGCTGTTAAGAGCCAGAGCGAAGATGAGGCGACGGACAAAATTGAAACCACATGCAGTCGACTTCTTTCAGGAGGAAATATGAGCTGCAGGGTGCGAGTCAGTCAGGATCACGTCTATTGCTAAAGGTTAGAAAAGTCTTTTCATGGGTCATAATTTACTCATACATACTCAGTGTTGGGAAGGTTACTTTAAAATGTATTCCACTACAGATTACAGATTACAGATTACAGGCCCCAAAATGTATTTTGTAATGTATTCTGAATACTTTGGATTACTTAATATATTATTAAGCTTTTTACAACTACATGAATGTGATTTATTACTATTACTGAAGGTTACTCTCCACACCAACACCAACTAGATGTTTAAATCTTAATATAAATGAGTAACAGTAGGTGGACATTAGGTAAGGCTGCACTTTTTGCAGAGATCTCGTATAGAAAACTATTCCGCGCGTATATAAAACAGGTCTGAACCGTGGTAAAGGGACCTCTGACTAATACGGTGGGTTCGTGTCGGCTCGTAGCTGAAAACTAGCTTTACTTTGTTGTCTGGGTCAACTTTGCTAGCAGAGACAGAGAGAGGCGTTGAAAGGCTGCTCCAACAGAACTTATTGTTTCAGAGGAAAACACGAACACGGTGTACAGTCGAGTCTTAATAGCTTACTTACAGCTGGGCTCGTCAGGCTCTCTTCTTGGCTGCAGTGGTTATTATTATATTTACATGCTTCCAGCTCCCGTTTCTGCTCGATGACAGCTCGTACTTTTCCTTTTTCTCCCTCCCTCGCTCACAGACACATAACGTGTATGGCAGTCCATTCTCCCTGCAGCACGGACTACACTGCCCATGATGCTACATTCTTTAGAGCTATACCTGTAGCATTCTGCCTGTTAGCTTAGCACAACAACAACAAAAAGGCCTCTCTCACCCAGGAAACACAGAGAGAGAGCGTCACCCTGTAACCATGGCAACCGTAACGCTGCCGCCTGGAACAACAGAACGTAGCTGTCAAACAAAACCCAAACAGTCCTGACCCGCCACAATATGAAACAGGGAAGTACCGCCGTGTAATCCATTTATTTCAACAAAGTAACTGTATTCTAAATACCACCTTTTTAAACGGTAACTGTAACGGAATACAGTTACTCATATTTTGTATTTTAAATACGTAACGCTGGTACATGTACTCTGTTACTCCCCAACGCTGCACATATATTTACTGGTTTGTGTTCTTAGTTAACTTTGCTCAGAGCTTTGATCTACTTCTCGCTAATCTTTAATGACTGTCGTAGGTGAGCAGCTAGGCTCATTTATATGTCTGTTTGTAGGCACAGGTATGAGGAAGATTCATGTGCTAAATTTCACTGGTACACTCAAGACTGCAATAACAAAATGCACAGTGTCATCAGAAGCTTTCATGCAGCGTGCCCTTTGTAGGTGTGATATACACGTGTACATGTTCAGATACCCCTCACATATGAAAGGATGCAAGTTGTGCTTTTCTTTCTGCTCCGTGGGCAGCCTTGGCTAAAAAGTTTGTTTGCACTGTTTGTGCCTTGAGATGAATTTGTGTGTGTTTGCAGTGATGTTTTACGCCGTCTCCAGGCTATGAAGCCCTCATTTCCCCCCTGCTCCCCAGAGACCATTTAACCCGTCATTTCCTCCCCAGACTACGGAGCAGGACCGCAGCAGTCGTTTGCATCTGTGCGGTGAATCCTTGCTGTATCTTCTGTGGAGCAGACTTTGTCTTCAGTAGTCGGGCGTTCTGATAGCCTCCATTCATTATTCAGCTCCACTCCGGCTGTACCACACCCCCAAGCAGCACAGAAATAACACAAGGTTAAGAATCGGCATGAAATGTGTCTCAGCGGATCAAGTGGTTGGTAGGTGGGCTGGAGGTTCTCAAGACTGGGAGGTATGGGCCTTTATCTGTGCACCATCTTTTATTAATTGCCCCGGTGCTTAGACTGTGAGCTTTTCCGTGATCATTAATGCATGTGCAGAATAACGTATTTACATGTTCTCATGCATTATGCATGAGCAGGGAGGGAGGCTGCAGTGTTGTGGAGGACCCTCTGCCCACAGGTCTGGTGTTTTCTGTGTGTGTCTGTGCCCATTTGCATTCAGCCACGCTGTAAAACCCACTCGTTGCCGGGCCCTCTGCTGCTGCAGGAAAGCGATGGAGCATCGGACAACAAACAACATCGCCTGCGTTTACAGACGGGCTGCTGAGGGCTTCGGCTGTCTGGGGGGGCTGACGGGTCTCACTGTTGCAGAGAAGCTGTTTGGGTTGTAAGTGCAGTGAAACATTTAGCTGCTCTTATTTTCCTTCTCACTCATAAAACCACCACAGTGACAGCTCTGGAGTTGCTTTCTGTTCGCTTCTGTACATCAGTGGAGGGTCAAAATCCTGTGCGGTGGTTGAGCGCCACTTTTGCCCACTGGTTGAACGGGCAACCATGCGCCACACGGCTGAAGCGTGGTGGCCCAGGCTTGAGCTCCGTGCGTTTCCTGTCTGCTCTTCACTGTCCAGTAAAGGTGGAAAATGCCCAAAGGTAGCTTTAAACAACTTCTATATAGTGTGCAAACAGAAAAAGGCAAGCAGAGATCCGTGCTGGGATAGGGAAGGAGGTTTAGAAAGGCAGAGGAGTTTCTCTCGTGCTTTAAACACAGAGAAACAACATTTTGTTCTTCTTTCTCCAGCAGGGATGCTGATTGATCAAATCAAAGCAGAGCTCCCGATTGGCCTGTTCACGTCAAAGTCAAACCACAGTTCTCATATTTCCATAAACTGTAGCTCACCAAGTCAGCGATCTCTGCACCTGAGCTCGCTTTTATTTATTTGATGCATTTCTTGTGTTTTATTTCTGCCTCCATTATTATAAGTCCAGAGTCAGCAGATCCCACTGATATTGATCAGCGGCTGGCCCCAGCAGCTCTTGTTTAATCTGTAAGTGAGCTCTGTGCCTCTCATTATTTTTTGTGCTGATTGCTGTGCGTTGTAATTTGTGTGTTGTAATTGTATCAGATAACTGCTGATGTGGTTGGTCATTATGCTGCCTGCTGCCTTACATCAGAACCTACACCGCAGGATAATTAGAATTGATTTGGTAACAATTTAATTAATCACACTGTTAAATCGCTGGTACTGAGTGAAAACTCGCAGTACACACCAGGTTGTGTGTGTGCAGGTCTGTGCAACTCTTCAGGGTTATTAGTGGGCAGAAAAGAAACAATTTAGAGAAATGAACAGAGCTGCATTAAATCAGCAGGATGGTCATTTTAGCTGAAAATGCAAAACAAAAACCTTGAAACTAAATGTGCTTTAAAGATTTGGCTGTTCAGTCTTTCAGTTTGTGTCTTTTTAATATAGTTGAACAAAAGCCACTTACAGTTATGTATAATGTTGAGCCTGATACTAAACGTCATATATTATTATATATAATAATTATTATATATATATATATTATATTGTCACTCACAGTTAGAGCTGGGAGATATGAGATTTATTCATATCAGGATATGTTTTTTTCATTTCAGGCGATAACGATATATATCACGATATATATCACGATATATATTGTGATATATATCACGATATATATCACGATATATATTGTGATATATATCACGATATATATCGTGATATATATCACGATATCAGCCAAATAACTATATTTGTAAGATTTAAATGTGCCGTTGCTCACAAGTAAAATGTGAAATAATCAGCAGCTTGTTTTGATTTAAATATTTATTTCCCATAATAAGTTCAACAGGGTAGATGTACTTAAGGAACATGAGACTTTTTCAGATAAATAAAGGCAAATATTGCAAACTACACAAAAGGCAGCCGCTAAAGTGTTTAAGTTTCAAAACAGAACAAACAAAACAGACTAAATTGTCAATTCCACTTAGAAACAAAATATTAATTCTAAAAATAAATCTTAGTTTGTTTTACAGAAGAACAGACAAAATTGACTAACTTTTGTCAATATCAAATAAACTGAGAACTCAAAGGAAATTCTCGATCTCTCCTTGTTGTATAGCTGAGCTTTTCAAACAGTTTGAACTTTAGTCTGACAAAAGCCGAATGACGAATTAGCGCTTCCAGTCAGAGATCGAGCATGCACCGCTTTATTGTATTTCCAGACTTGCTTTCGGCACATTTACAGTGCGCGCTACTCTGTTTTTGTCAGACTTGAAATAGCCGAAATACCGTCACACTACAGAACTTCTGTGGCTCTTCCGTTCAACAATCTCTCCGGCGTTGGAACCATCATCTGTTTTCTCTTCGGTAACCTTCGGTCACGCTCTCGGTTGACTTTTCTCTAGTCGGCGAACTCATTTCCTCCATTACCCGGGCGGCACGGCGGCTGGCTGCTTCCCAAACAAATACACGTGTGCTGCTTGGCATTTGTGCTGCACGTAACAAGTCACGTGACGTGACGCTGCGGCTGTGATTGGTTCAGCTCTGCGCTACTTAATTTGGATTGGCTGTTCTTCTTTCTTTTTTTTAAGAGGACAAGAGCGGTGAGGTCTATCGCAATAGTTTCATTTTTCTATCGAGAAAAAGTTATTTCGCAACACATATCGTTATCCTTCTATCGCCCAGCTCTACTCACAGTTATGTGTAATGTTGAGCCTGATACTAAACATCATATATTATACTGGTGGAATTTATGGGGAAACATATAGACCTAAACCATTATTGTCTAAGATTGTAAACATGTTTATTTCTGCAGAGAAATTTGGGATTTTAACATCGGGATACACTTTGGAACAAGCCCCGAGTTTCCAATACTTTTGTGTTGGCTCGTTTTCCAGCCTAAATTTTAGGCTACGTCCACACGTACCCGGGTATTTTTGAAAACGCAGATTTTTCTATGCGTTTGCACCTTTTGTCCACACGTAAACGGCGTTTTCGGTCACTGAAAACTGAGATTTTTAAAAACTCCGACCAGGGTGGATATTTTCTAAAACTCCGTTTTTGCGTTTACGTGTGGACGAGAAAAACACAGAAAACGCAGAAACGTTATTGTTTCGGTGAAATGAATTTCTACAATACTGTTAATTGTCTCTGCAGTGTTTAAATGCTTACATACACACACAGTTACTGTCCCTCCACACACACGACTCCGTTCTGCTTCTATGCCCCAGCTTTGTTTACTTTTTCCCACCGAGGCTTCTAGACTTCTGATTGGCCAACATTTCTACACGGTTAGGAATATAGCGCCACCTGCTGCTTTGGCATGTTCCTAGCAGCGTTTTCCTTCATTTCTGCCTTTACGTGTGGACGGGATTATTTTTTAAAACGAAAACGGAAAATCTCAGTTTTCAAAAATACCCGTGTACGTGTGGACGTAGCCTGAATTACATCTTATTTCTATAGCAACAAATCACAAGTAAACCTGCGCTACGATAACACAGAGGAAACCCCAACAGTCAGATCAATGAACAAGCACTTTGGCAACAGTGGGAAGGAAAAACTCACTTTTGACAGGAAGTAGCCTCAAGAAGGCGGGACTTCATTTAGTTTGAACAGCATGAACACAGGTTTTACAGAAAAGTGTTTGTGGTCTCTGTGTGTTTTCCTCAGTAGTTCATCTTGTTGCTTGAAGTATAAAACTTGAATTTAATTTGTTTTTAGTGAAGCTTCTTGATATTCAGTTCAGGTAAAACATGAAAACATAGTGTTTATGCCTATATGAGCCACGGTGACTCTGTAAGTGTTTGCTCAGCTGTGTGTATGCTGCACTAGCAGGAGATGACAAGAGAACCGCTGCTGCTGTTCTCTTTAGATGTATTCATCCTAAAGAGGAGCTGGAGTGTTGTTGTGTGCACGCATACTCTTTGCTTTCTTCACAGCGTCACAGAAAACAAAGGGTCCTCGCTCTTGACGGCCCTGATTGCAGTTATTAGGATGCACAGGCGCTCCTGGTGTGATGAGGCCTCTCCTCGAGGGGATTCAGCTTGGAAAGCTCCGCCGCTTGCCTGTTTTTAATAACAATCATCTAAAATTGCTGCAATTAGCCTGAAGCTACAAGGAGATGGAGAGCACAAGATGCAGAGGGGCTGGGGGAGCGCGCTAGGAAGGGCTACGAGCTTCAGTGAACCTTTCGAATGTCAGCTCCTCTTTCACGTGGAAAATTCAAGAGGGCCTTTGTGTTCATTAATTAGTAGCCATGAAAGTTAAAAAGATCCATTGTGTATTTTTAATCAGAGCTACAGAGGAAATCTTTGAACTGATTCCCAGTCTGGCCTGAGGCTACGAGCAGAGGTAGCCTCAGCCACCCCAAACATCCCTCCAACCAGTCCTCAGCACCCTGTGTGCAGCTCGGCACTGTGTTATTACTGCTATGCCCAGGCAAGCTACTCGCGCGCTGCTCAGGCAAAAACAGCACAGTGGTGTGAAGCCACAGAGGCTGCTGGTTCAGTGTATACACAAGTCTGTTTTAAGAAGCTGGGAGAGAGCTGACTCTGCTGGAAAAACACAGAACAAAAGCAGGCAGGAGAACATCGAAGAGGTTTCTGCAGTTTGATGTTCGGAGCGTAACTGAATGTTTTCCTCCACAAACGGCTTGTGCAGTATTTACCATTTGGAGGGGGCGTGGCCTCTGATGCCCTTGATGAAGTGTCTTTGCCAGAAGCGAAACTCGTCATACGACTCACTCATCGTCTCAATTTTTACTGTTACTGCGTGCTTAAATCATTTACAGATCAGCCCTTTATCAAGCTACGAGTGCCTCGACTGATACTTAATGCTGTGAAAATAAGAGTGGAGAGTGCGTCCTTGGTGCGCTCATCAGGGCTTTAAAACAGTACTTCACTAATGCAGCATTGCAACAGAGGTGATCTTTTTATTCTGACACTTCTTTTATGGATGCAATTTGATATGATTTCCTCAGCTGCACCGTTCGGGTGTAATTTTCGGGCATTCATCAGTCTCACTGCAGCTTCCTCTGGAAACATATTTCAGTCGTGCTTCCCCAAAACCCTGCAAACAGAATATGATGACTAAACTGAGGAAATATATTCTGTGCATAGTTTTCCTTTTGCTAACAGCCTGTCACATTCAGCTGGAATTATTTGATGCATTAAAAATTGGCATGCTAACTATTCGCTCACTGCAGAATCAGAACTGTTTAAGATGAAGAGAGCTTGGTTTCAGTTTCGGTGGAAACGGTGACAGACATGCTTGACCTGCAGCTGTAGGTCATTGTGAGTGGCCTCCAGTGGTGAAGCTGAGCTTTAAACTATCAGTAAGACCAAAGTGGAGCTGAAGGGGGGAGAAAGCAACCGGAGCAGAGGGGGGAGGATGTTTGCCTCGAGTGCTCTGTTTGTTCTGATGTCTCTGTTATTGGATGTTGGCAGGTAGTGTGTCTATTGTGGCTAAAGCACTTCTGGATGGATGCAAACTGCATTTTGTTACCTGTGACATGTGCAATGACAATAAAGTTGAATTCTATTCTATGCTTATGTATGTGAGAGAAAGTGTCATGCATTTTGTGTTTTTGTGCTTTTCTTTTAATATTGCTTTCATTTTCTTCCGTCCTCCTCCTTCAACACCTCCTCCTGATGTGTTGTCATGTAGCACCACCCACAGGTCAGCAGGAGGGTGACAGGCTGGCGTGTCGCTGAACACTCAGCAGAAACTCTGGTCGTGGGCTGAAAATCCAATCGTAAAGCAGAGAGATTGTCAGTGATGAACAGAGAGAGCAGCGCCCGACTCGTTCCTTCTTGTGGGACGTGGAGAGAAAGTACAGCGTACACAGGAGAGCCCCGCACACGCTCAGATGCAGGCTTTGTTCAGGCTGTGCTGAATTATTTACCCGTGTGTTTAAAGGACCGCTCGGGGGAATTTCGACATTAGCTCTTCGGAGCCGGCGCTCAAGTCGTTCTGGCCTACAAAAACTTGGCATCCTTCAGTGAGATGGAGTTCATACAGACAGCAGTAACTGAAGAGTTATCAGGAAAAATGAGCAAAAAAGTTTTGATAAAAAAGGCATGGTTGAAGGTGTGCTTTTAAATGCATCGGGTGTTTGTTTTAACCTTGTTCTCGGCTCACATCGTGCCTTCCTGTGAGACTGCAGCAAAGTAAAAGCATTTCTCACCCAAACCCCCAAAGCTCCCTCTTACTTTTAAGATCGCGCCCAGCTTTGCATGTTTTTCTTTCTTCTCCTTTTCTTTTTTGGGGGGGATTGAAAATAAGCCTTGCATTGTTCTCATCTGCACTCACCGAGCTTCTGTATAATTTATACTTCCAGTACCTTTACAGTCTTTGAAATCGCGATGCAGCCTGACAGTCTGACGCTTTGAGGTGCAGCTGTTTGCACAAACTGGCGCCTGCAGTTTTGTAAACTTGCTGGATTCTTTTAAAAGTCGACTTTCTCGCTAAAAGTTCAGTTTTGCACGCCGGCGTGAAAAATGTGTAATTGCAGCAAACGCTGTGTTTGATGCCGCGCTCATAGACGCTGCTGTGATTGCGTGAAGGTTTTGTTTCGCGCTCTATCGTTTAGTCTTTCTCCACAACAACACTTCAGAGGTTGCATCACTGCGATCATCGAGGCAGGTCGGCGCGTCGATTATGAGCTGACCTGAACAAAGATGAGTTGACCCAGACTGAATTTCACACCGACCACTGAGACTGAAACACTTCCAAACTGCTTGAAACTTTGCTCTGAAGTCATATTTAATCTTATCAGCTGCCCTGATGGACAAGGTCTGGTGCAGGTTATCCCTCCTTTTAGTGCTCATTAGCTACAATTACGTGAGATCTGCCTATTTGGCCTGTTGGGGTGTTTTTGGCAGGATAATTGATTGTGGCTGTGGAATATGTGCACACAGCCAGCACTAGCAAAGCTGCAGTGATGCTTCTGTGATCCTTTTCCTGGGTTGTTTGTGCAGCTCTCCTGCCATCGACAGCCTGTGCAGTTCAAAGCATTTTGACACGAAAGCTGTCACAGTGGAAAGCCACAGAAATGCAAAGCATACCCCCGCATTACTTCCTTCCAGTACTTCTTTGATTAGACCTCTGTGGATTCTCGCGCTGCTTATATAAAGTCATCTCACACTGGTCTATTTGAAATGATTACAGCAGTTTTGTTCCAGTAAATGCCTGAAGTTTCGAGTGATGAACCTCAGGCTGAGAACCTAATTTTCCCCAGCAAACTCAGAAAGCCACAGGCACACTCCCACTCCTGCAGAGCCTGCCTTTTAAATTGTGTTTTATTTAATTTTCTGTGCTATTCACCAAAATTTCCACACCGAGGGTTGCAGAAATCATTTTCAGTGTTTCCCCAGGGGGGTGGGGAAGCAGTATTCCCCTTTTTTCCCCCACTTCCTTTTTGGCGTGGCACAACCAGGGGTGTGCACAAAAGGGAGACAAATGGCTCGGTATCAGCTGCGATTTCCTGAATAGCCCAGTGGGAGCGCGGGAAGTCGGGGTGCATGCGGCGGATCGGCGTTGCCCTGAAACAGCAGCCGTGCTGTGAAGGAGATGGCTTTTCTCTGAGACAGTCTGACTGTGAGCCACGGGTCTGCAAATGAAACGGCGGGGAGGAGGGATGCAGCCTTTACAGATTCAAGGCCTCCGTTGCCTTGCCGGGCATGTCTGCTGCTGCGGCGAGGCGGAGGGGGAAAAACAGCGGATAAACAGACAAAGAGCTGCAGATAATTCTGCTGGAAATACAGTGACGCTGTTTCCTGCTGTTTGTGAATTCATCAGGCCTCATGCTGTGTGCCACTAGTGATTTCTAAATATATGCAGCTCATCTGATGTAGATGTGTAAACTCTGTGCAGGTTATGGATGGCTGTGCAGACAGATTGTTTGCTCTCGGTTCTCTGTGGTCCTGGTGGGAGGGATCTGTCAGCACCGTCTTACATTGTTTTCCACATGAGCTTTATTGAGTTCCCAATTACAATGCTGGTCCTCTTGTCTTGGGCTCAGTGCTGCTGCTGCTGCTGCTGCTGAATTGACCTTGCATTTTTGCAAGGGAGTGCTTTTGTGTATTCAGGCCAGCAGGCCTGTTAGGCAGGCAGACAGCGAAGCAGACTGACTGTTTCTCTCAGGCCCTGCTCTGGCAAGACCCTGCTTAACAGGCATCAGGCTTGCACACTTAATACTTGGGATGGGGCAGCAGGCTTAGCTCCTAGCTCTCATTGCAGCTGACATTGTAGCAGGCAGTGAGACGGGGCCAGGCCGCTGCAGCCTTATTAGCCCCGTCTGAACCGGCTTCCCCGTGTCTGGCAGTAATGTTCAATGAGAGCGGTTGCTTTGGAATTTAATGGAATGGGTAGAAACAACATGCAGACTACACGCGGAGATCTCCTGCTGCTGTTTTCTCTAAGATCACCTGAGCAACAGAGGGGCACAGAGGAGGCGCTTGCAGTAGGTGGAGCTCTTGTGTTGGATTGTGATGTTGGAGCTCGATTCACCTGCTCGTGAAGGACACTCCGGCTGCTGCGTGCGGACTCGTCCTTTCAGATGACGCTTATGCAAAACGCATAGACGGCGTATAACAGATTTACAAGCCTCCTGCGCGCTCGCACGAGCCCGCCAATGTAAACATGTTAGGAGTGTAAAGCTAATTGACGGCTCGTGATTGGTGGCACGGCGGCGCCAACTGTTTGCATTAAGACCTTATTAGAAATTGTAATAGTAACAGTTTGTGTGCAGGTTTATTTACTGCCTACAACCCGTCACACCTTTGTCTCTCACGCTGGAACAAACATAAATGTCTTTTCCACAATTCCTCATTGCTCTGCCCGCTTTCCCTCCCCACTGCTCTCCCTCATTCCTCTCCCTCTTCCTCCCTCTTCCCCTCCCCTTGCGCCACCGCAATCTACCGCAGGCCCTCCATCTCTCCGGCCTGTCAGCGTGCTTTTTCATTTGGCTTGTTGCTACAGGGGGCTCGGCGCTGGCAGATTACAACTCGGCAGCCAGTCATTTTCGATTTATCAGAGCCCCCGCCTCCCCCCCCACACACACACACTCCCTGCCTCCTCCTCCCTTTCTCTCTACCCCACCTCAGCCTCTATACTCACTACCCTCGCCAGCGTCAGTCCAGACAACACAGCGATTCCTCATCACGCCGCTGCCGTACAAACCTCCACACTCCCCTCTTGCCTCCCACCTTCCATATCTTCCACTTCGATCAGCGCAGAGAATTTAGCTCCCGAGCCCCGAGACAAAAAAGAAAAAGAAGTGGGGGAAGAAAGAAATATTGTGGCAGTGGAAGCATTTAAGTTGGAGAGGCAGCTCGAGCTGTATTATTACTTAGGCCTCTGTCACTGGTGATGACCCGGGAGAGTGGAGGATATCGATCGCATGTCACTCACGGCATTCAGCAGATTGCATTGACAAAGCTTGTCGGGGCCTTTAATAGCAAGGTTAGCAGCTTGGCTAAGACCTGGTAGGGAAGTCTAACTGTGCCCTATTTCATGGCGGCTTTTAACCATCGGCTGGGCCCAAAGAGCAAAGGGGGGGCTTGATAACAGTAAGGAAGTCATTTTACTCTCATAATAGCTTTCCTGTGGTTGACATTTGTGGCTTTAGTCCCTGTTAAGAAAAAACGCGTGTTCCCAAGTGCAGAAGAAGAAGGCTAGCATTGTGTGGCTGCTTTTATGACAGAAAATAGCTTTACGTGGCACACCAAACAAAGCGTGGCGGGGAAAAGAAAAATCAAAAGCATTGTACGAGTGTGATTTATGAGTCGAAGGAAGTCCATTACTTGCTAGAGGAAGCCCAGACCCAAACACAAACAGAGCAAGGGCACGGTTTGCAAAGAGGGTCATGAAGTCATTCTTTTGGCCTGCCGAGATCACTGATAGCTGAAACACTGCTCGTCAGAGGAGGGGGAAACGTGGACGCGATTTTGATTTCACTGTAATTCTCAACATAAATAAAAGCACTAAAGCACCTAAATAGTCTCTCTTTAAGCCAAGTGATGTGGAACTAGGCTGAAATGTAACAGGTCCCTTGTGTGTTGTAATTTGCCTTACGCACATGAGGGGAAGCTGTTTCTACAAGCAGTGTAGTCAGTGCTGGTCTTATGTGGCGAGCTGCTGCTCTGAGTGCTGTTTAGGCCTAAATCATGACAGGGAGGGAGCGCTGGCTGCAGACAATCAGTGATTTTCTAATGTTTGCTAATGAAATTGTTCCATCTTCACTGAGCTCCGTGTCCTCGTATTTAAAGCTTCTTTTCAAGTCATCTTATACAAATATTACACGTGTAGTAGAAAAGCTACGTCTACAACTAGAAATGCACCACTCAAAATATTAAAATCATGCTGGACATTGGACTGATAATGTGTCCTGCTGATGGCTTAACCCTTTAAGACCTACCATAGAACCAACTCTGCCAGAGCTTATATTATATGTTTACATGCTGTGGAGCCATTTTTGGGAGCATTTCAAGTTGCTATACATCAATACAACCATTACAGCCCAGATTTTAATAATATGTCTGCATTAAGTGCATAGTAATTACATAAATTGCAAAAAAGTGCAATAAACTACAAAAAAATTGAAAATCGTTTTTGTTTTTTTAACATATATTTCTAGTTAGAGAAATTTAAGAGGCTTATCCCTCAAAACTGTAAATACAAAAAAGTTGCACAAAATAGTTTCCCACCACAGGAAATTTATTTTGAGTGTCTTCATAGTTTTATTTTTGAAATACACCAATTTTTATATACTGCAGGAAAAACGAAAATAAATATTATAATGCAAATTTGCAAAAAAGCAGCATATGCATCAAAATAAACTATTTCCAGCAGTGCAATATGAGTCCTAAGCATCCCAGAAACGACACAGAAAGTCATAAAGTCAAAGATAACTTTTAAAAACACCAGTATAGGCTCATGAGGCCCTGATGGTAAAAAACGCCATTTCCACGAAAATGACGTCACTTCCGGTTTCGGGCAGGTCATGGCGGACATGTGATAGTTCACGCTGATGGATGTAGGAAGTGTTACAAACAGCTGATCGGATCGGCAAAGCGTGTTTCTGGAATATTATGTTTTTGTTGCTGCAAGTGCTTTTTATGCAGTTTTTGCAAAACTATATGTGGAAGGAAACTGTGACCGAGGACAAGCTGATGGCATAAGATGTAAGTACAACTCCTCCGGTTTCATATGCAACAAAAATTATTGCGCTAGCTCACGTGGTTGCAGAGCTACCGGGATTTAAAAATAGTTACGCAAAACAGAGCGTGCTGCTCTGACCGGTTTTAAAGGGTTATTAAGGACCTTCTACCAGCTCTCTCATAGAAACTGCTGGAATTTCCTCTGTGCACTTGAGAGTGTGCTGGGAGATGCAGCAAACCTTGGCGCATGCTATCCTGGAGGAGTTGGACTACCTGTGCAACCTCTGCAGGCTCCAGGTATCACCTGATGCTAGCAGCAGTGACACTGACCCCAGCCAAACACGAGGAGAGAAAATAATGTCAGTGGCCTCCACCTGTAGCATCGTTCCTGTTGCTCCTGTGCTGCACCTGCTGTTAATGCCATTAACAGCAGATCAGCTGAAACTGATTAACACCCCCCCCCCCCCCTTCAGCTGACCAGATCAATATCCCAGACGTTTAGCTGACCCGATGCTGCTCATGATACACGATTAAAGGGTTCCTGTAATGTTTTTCTGAACAGTGTATTCATTCGTATCCTGATGAATAAGTTGCCTCACCGGTTAGAAACGTGGACAGGTGCAGACACGTGACCGCTCATGTTAGGTCTCGCCAGCGTTTTTGTTTTGATTGGAAGATGAAGAGGAAATCCTCCACCAGCGAGGCATCAGTATAATGTTCATTCCAGTCCTGCAGTAATGACTCTGTGGAAGAATAAACGTTCATTTTACAGCCTTTGCTCTCTAGCGTTAAAGTCGAAGGTACAGAGAAATATTTGAAATGTTAAATGATCATTACTGCCAACAAAGATGTCACAACATCGTCGAGTATTCAGCAGTCATTCAGTTAAATGAAGGTTAGGCTTGTTTAAGGTCAAACAAACTGCATTTTAATCGTGCTGAAGGTCAAACTGTATCACAGCAGCGTTGATGAAGACACCAAGCTAAAGCAGTTCTGAGATGTGCTGTATTACATACATCTTACAGCGTCTGCGTGATAATGTGTTATAGGCTGCAGTATTTTCTCTTTCTCCACATTTGGATGTTTCACATACACATAAAAATGACATTTCTAGCAGTCATTGCTTCACGAGTTCGCTCTCCTGTCCACTGGGCACGTTCCAGCTGCGTTTTACGACCACTTAGATGATAGGAAATCAGGTATGCGGCCAGCGTGTTTCCAATATAAAGTTAATGGACAATATTTGCTGTCATTATGGCTTTTTGTAGCATCAGAACAGCACCGTATGTTTTTGCATGACGCGTGAGTTATTCCTCGTCTCTGAAATCCTGATTATTTCAATCACAATCATGTTGTTAGACCTCGCCGTCGTTGCCCTTGGCTTTCTGCGCTGTCCCATTACCGGCCCGTTAAAGCAGCCGGAGCAGATGTTTACTAGCAGACGTCTCACGAGCCAGGAAAACGCAGGCTGCTATTAATATGGCGATACTATAGCGCCGTCTTGTTTTATGACTCGATGACGACAGGTGTGCATTTCAGGAAGGTAGCTAAATGAGGACGTTTACAGCGTGGATTAGTGATAACAGTGCTGGCCTCAGGCAAGCGCACCGGGTCAGCCAAATAGAAAATGTATATCCTGCCATCAGATTTTACAACCTCCTTCAATCCCCAAATAGCAGCACAGATGGAGCTGAATGCACGTAAGGTGAGACGCCATCATCCCTGTTGGTTCACACCACAGTGGTGAGTTTGGCATCACTTCCTGCCCACTAAATGGCAACATCGGCTGCTCTGCAGAGAGGAGCGCGTGACTCCGTGACCTTGAATCCAAACTACTCGTTTCTTAGATGTGGTTCGAGAGTTCTGCAGATATGTGCATAGGGTTAGATTAGACAAATGGTAATCATATATGTGATATTAGACAGAAAAGAAATTAATTTAATCTTTGTTTAAAAGAAACAGATAAAGGAATGCATCAGCTCTAAATGGGGAAAAACCTGATGCTAGATGGTGACATGGTTTGGGAAATGTGTGAGGAATGAAAGGATGGAAACGATCGACCTACAGACACCTTGAAGGTCAAAGTGAAAAAGCACCTGGCAGGCTGCGTCACTTTACTGAAATTTCATTGCAGCAGTTTAAAATGGTACTGAGAGGCTGTTTGTATGCCTAACAGCGCAGGGGGCAACAGATGGTGTCCTGGCATCTCCTCCCAGGACCAGAACATCACTGAGCTCCTGGAGAGTCTAAGGTGGACTGAAACGTCCTATCAGAGGTGCTCTGTTGGTCAGCTGAGGGCTAGTCAATGGTATCGATTCCTTCATCCTCCAGGAACGGCCTACGTACACTCACCACAGTAGCCAAGGCAGGAACCAGGAGGAACCCAGGCTGTACCACACCAGCGTAGGGTGTGACAGTGGGTGCCGTTGCCTAGGCTGCAGGATTCTATGGATACGCCTCCCCAGGTCATCGCTGAACCACAATGCTAAACAGTGTTACAGGCAGCATGATGTTCTCCACGGCTTCTCCAGACCCTTCCACGTTGGTCACACGTGTTCAGGGCGAACCTGCTCTCAGCTGTGCGCCAGTGCTGCCAAATCTGGGATTTTATGGAAAATGACACTCAGGCCCTCATGAACTCTATTCAGGGCTCTGGCAGTGCTCATCCTCTTTTTCCTACCACAGAAAAGCAGATGCTGGTCGTGCAGATGGGTCAAGGACCTTCTATGGTGCTGTCCAGCTTTCCTCGAGTAACTTCCTCCAGCCTTGTAAGACTGGCTGTGGCACATATTGATGCGTCTTAGCCCAAAAGTTGGACTGAATTAGGGTTGGGGAAAGTTTCCAACCGACACTTGTCAGTCCAGTAATCGACAATGAGCGATATATTCGCGCCTGCGCAGACTTTTTGATGGGCGGGGCAATGTAATCATGCCCCGCCCATGATTACATTGCATGCATGACTGATTTGCGCGTTTACAACACAGAGGAAGTCCAAACATGGACCAACTAATTTCCCCCAACATTATGGCTGTGGCGTTAACGTGTTAATCATCACGATTAACGTGATTACATTCAGGGATTTCAGGGATTTTGACTCAGTCTGCTCCAGATGGGTTACTTGTTTATCGCATTAGTCATGATGACGGCGCGTTAAACAAATATATTAAACAAATATAAAGTCGCCAATTTGGGATTTCTTTGGCTTTAAACCAAAGCGGTAAACCTGAGGATGTAACCAGAGCGGTGTGCGCTTGTGCAGACGTGTAGTGCGAGCTAACTTGCACGAGCATGCACGTGTCCACCGTCTGGCTGAGTTTGCTAGGCTATCACCTGCTTCTGCAGCTCCATCATCAAGCATTTGTGTGCACTCTGAGGAGGGGGCATGTGCTCGCGGATGAACCAGGGTGCTGTTGGCTGCTTCTATTAGCTCCATCATTATTAGCAAACCAAATAAATAAATAAATGGCCTCAGCCTGTCGTTGATACTCGATATATTCGTCCAGTCGTCCAACCCGAGACTGAGTAACGATTCCTGTTTGGGAGGTTGTCTCATTGTTGCCTGTTGTTAGTTTCATTAGCTGACCAGATCAATATCCCACAGGTTTCATTGACTTGATGTTGTGCTCTGACCTCATTGTATCTACAGTCATAAAGGCATCGTGACCGAACTGGGATCTTTCCTGATTCCTGAAAGGTTGTCACAGCGGAGCTATCGGAGAACTTTGTTTTACACCAGGTCACTTACTAAATTCAAATAAATGTTTTTTAGAGTCGAATGTTTTTTAATTGATCATTATTATTAGCTCATATATAAGCAGTGTTGGTCAAGTTACTTGAAAAAAGTAATCAGTAACTAATTACTGATTACTTCCCCCAAAAAGTAATCCCGTTACTTTACTGATTACTTATTTTCAAAAATAATTAATTACTTAGTTACTTAGTTACTTTTTAAAAACACGATTTACAACCTGAATAGGTGATAAAGTGATAGATCTTTCAGCCCAATTCTACTTTTTCTGCATAATCATCATACAAAATGTAATCAAATGGAAAAGTCTCTTTTTAAAACTTGTTTTATTCGTTTTAATCTTTTAACTTTATGCATCAAGCAAAAATTTAATTATCTGCAACATTCTCTGACTGGAAGAAATTAGTTTAACATTTAAACCTATTTTCTGCACATTCCAGCACATAAAATAAAATATTTTGTGTGTTTACACTCAGTCTTTCAAATAGATGCAAGTAAAACACAGCAGAAAATAAATAAAGTCAAAGACTAGCGGTCCTGTTGCTCTATTTTCACCTGTAAAGCAGGAGTGGGGTAGGCGGAGGTTTACCCTGGTGCAGGTGTGCAGCGGTCAGTGGAAGAATCCGCGAGTTTCTCTGTGAGTTTCCCATTACGTCGTAGCTACTCGGTGCTTGTTTGGAAGTTTAGGGGTTTTTTCGCTGTAAAAAGAAGTTTTCTTCCCACGCACAACGGACACTAATGTTTTTGTCACTTTTTATGGAATCAAACTCAAAGTAAGGTCAGTACTTCCACGCTTTAAACGCTGCACGCTCATACTCTCTCTGCACTCGATATATGATCCATTGTTGATCTGCACACAGCTGTTGTCACGAACGTCGCACTCGCTTACGTCACTGTCATGAGACATTCTCGCAAAAAATCACGGTTTTAGTAACGCAGTAACGCAGCGTTCCTACAGGAAAGTAACGGTAATCTAATTACCGTTTTTACAATAGTAATCCCTTACTTTACTCGTTACTTGAAAAAAGTAATCGGATTATAGTAACGCGTTACTGCCCATCTCTGTATATGTCGCTATATTCATTGTATTACTTTCCATCCAGTCGTTGTTGCCACCTTGTGGCAGAGCGCGGTGAAGCAGCGCTGGTCTTGTTTCTCAGTTGCAGGCGGGGCGCTGTACAGTGCGAGGTCATTTTGCAAATGCTTCCTTCTAAAAGGTTCTGCTTTTTCGTAACAGTGTCTGTCACGAAGAGCACTCTCCGACTATTCCTGTAACATAAAAAAGCCCTCTTACCCTAAACTAGAAGCATTTGTCTATCATATTACCAGCACACATGAGCCTCACACAAGGCTTGACCCAGTGTTAAGTGTCTGCGCTAAATTTCATTGCCTCCATCTACTGGAAGGCCTGCCAATATACTGGCAGTGAATTCCTTGAGGAAAATAAATGGCAATAAAAAAGAGAAATGATAGCCCCTGCAAGCTGATAGGAGAGGGCTTTTTCTCTGCTGTCTTTTTTCCATACCACTCTTTATTGAGGCTGGCCAGCTCGGGGAGCTGCGATTTGGCACACTGGCTGTGGCTTTAGTTGGATGGGAGTTGAAAAGCCAATATTGAAGCAGCACATATTGAAGAGCTGGGGGAATCATGTTAATAATTGCATGCAAATTTCTTTGAGCGGTCATATGTTGATAGGCACTCAACTCTGCAGCTAGACGTCAGATACTTCCCAGCTCTCCGGTGCATCCTTGGATGGAATATCCTCTTATTATTTAGCATGTACGTATTATATTGTTAGCTTAGCGTGCTCGCTGTCTGCTGTTCACAGGAAGTGTCGAGGCTCGGGGAATTGAGGTGCGTAAAGTGGGCAGGCAGGTTATTTTACCGCCACGTTGGGCTACTATAACAAGATGTTCAGATATGATCCGAGAGAGCAGAGGTCTCTCGCTGCTCTTATAGTCTCCACCACAACCGCCCACACACAGTTTTTCTCCACCTGTTCGGTTCATTATTAAATCTGGGAATTGTCCCTATAACTCAATCCACCAGACTACAGCATTATATGACCATTTGTGAGAAGGGTGATTGCGACGCAGGGCAAAGGATGGATGTTAAAAGCATATTGATTTGTCTGTAATGTCGTCATAGATCGGAGATTTATGGCAATATATAAATGCAGCCGCGAGCTCTCGTATCCTCCGACCTGCGGTGGAGGAAATGGACTCTTTAGTATGACTGATGAGATCAACACAGTGCTCTCAACTGCGTTTACCCCCCTCCACTTCACCCCTCTAACACACATCCCTTTTCCCCACTCCTCCTCCTCCTCTCAGGATGTTCTTACCCCGCGGCTGATGTGACTCGTCCTCAGTGGCTCCATATCTTTGCTCTGGCTTCACATTCCTGCACAGAGGCTAGAAAAGCCTCCTCTGTGGCCTGAGATCGGTTCGAGTGGGTGTCACTGATCTTTCCTCAGCAAGTAAAATGATGTCTGACAAGGTCGTCAGAGATCACTGCCACACAATGATGCTGGAAGATTGAAAGGAAATAGGGCTTCTTTCGTGGTTGCGTACCTTGATGCTAACAAATTACTGCATTCGCCGACTGGGAGTGACAGCCATGGGCGAGCAGCAGGCTTCAGGGGTTTTGATGATGTGACGCCCGTGCTTCAAGATAAACCTGAAATCAAAGGTTTATCATCCAGCTGTACGTGTCAACCTTTAGCCGCACATGGAGCTAGCGGTAAACAAATCTGGGGCAATGGAAGCCGAGCACTGATGCCCAGTGACAGGCTGTAAAGCAAGGGTGGCAGAAAGGGTTATGGCTGATGTGGGCGCCAGGCGGGGCTGCTGTCTGTGGCAGTTAAAGCAGCTGAGCCTCAGAGCCGAGCGCAGGGTCGGAGCCAGGCCACGCCGGTGGGCCGGCCTCCACAGCTGACGTAGGAGCCCCAATGAACGCCCAGCTGTTATTTTCACATAAGTCTTGCCAGATAAACCCAGCTGTGAGTTAAAGAGACCCAGCAGTTTCCAACTGCTGCTGTCGACCGACCCAAGGTGCTTTTACTAGATGGGCTCAGTGTGAGGCTGATGTGACGCACAGGCCGGTCGGGGCATAATTAGCCATGCTTAATGCGGTTTAGCGTTTAGAAATGGTGCATCCTCAGGCTGCAGTCACGTCGAGAGGAATTTCTTCAAGTTGTTCATGTTAACTGCTGAGTCGTGAAGCTCCCAGCCCTTTAATAGCCTCGGTATATAGACCTCTGAAGGTAGCATAAAGGAGATATTCAAAGAGTAGTCAGTGCGAACCGAGGGGATTTGACAGTGCTGCAGGAAATAGACAATTTATTATCAGCAACAGAGCCCAGGTAGTGGATTATCTATAAAACATTCATGGTTCTCCCTCAGTGGCAAGGAGCCATAAAACTTCCCAAATGAGGGACTTGTTAATTTACTTGTTAAAGCAAATTAAAAATTTATAAGCGCTTTTAGGTAAATGAGATCCTCTTTCATTGCTGCCCTAGTGGGATTCTCCCTGCCAGATCCTGCGAGGACAGGTTAGCTGTTGTGAAAGCCGCAGAAGAACAATAAAAGCCGTTAAATTGTTCCAGGTTTTATTACCGCCGAGCTCTCCAGCTGCTGTTGTGCGTAACTAAGGGAAACCAGGAGCTGATGGCTGCAGAATCCCACTGAGGCCAGTAGAAAACCGAGCACAGCGCTCCGGCTATTTTTCTTTTTTGTGGGATAAGAGGTGGGGGTGGGGGGCGGAGTCGGCGGGGCAGGTCAGCTGTGTATGGGTCTGTTTAAAAAGGCCTTTGTGGTTAGAAATGTTAGCAGGCCTACTTTTGTGCTTGATTGCATTGAGTCTGTAGTGCAGCCCTTGAGAATAGGTCAATACACTTGTAAAATTCCACTATGGCGATGGTGAGCACTTTTCAGTAAGTGAGAAAATAATGGACTCCACATGTTCAAGACGATGTTGTAATAGCTGCTTTAGTGTTCGTTTCAGGGTAACCGTGTTAAATGAGGTGTTTCAGCCTTACGCTGAGAATCTGCATCACTTTCGTTCAGCGCTGTAACCTCACTGTCGGCTTTGGGACCTTCAGTATTGATTTGGTCTGTTGTGTTTGAGATTTGCATCGTCGAGACAAAAATCTTTGTTTTCAGTGGGCAGAGCTCATTTTATTATTTATCTATTTGACACAAATTATGAAGAGGGAGGTCTTAGTCGCAGAGATCAGGACTTAGGATCAGTGTTGCCAATTTAGCGACTTTGTCGCTATATTTAGCGAGTTTTCAGACCCCCTAGCAACTTTTTTTCTAAAAAACGTCGCTAAAAAAAGACGTGAAAGTGCATATCGCTTTTACTCTCAACAAGCAGCGGGTGCTGTAACGCAGTCAGTTCTTCTTTTACTCTTATGCTGTTTTGTGGATCAGGTTTAAAACTACTTATAAACACACACACACAAAGTAACTCCACCAGAGTGCCTATTTCGGGTCACTTTTGCCGGTCCAAGCCCGGATAAAGGAGCAGGGTTGGAATTGTGACATTACAAAAAACAATAATTGCTAAAATAAATTTAATTTGTAGTTCTAAATAAACTCTAAATGCATTTAGGACGTTTTTTGCTCACTTTATGTCTCTTCCACGATGTTATTTCTCTCTCCAACAACGTAGGTTACAATTATATTAGCATGACCAATTATGCAAATTAGGTGATGACGTCATTTAGCGACTTCTAGCGACTTTTAGGACAGCCAATAGCGATTTTCCTTACTGAGGAGTTGGCAACACTGCTCAGGATTGTCAGGGCTGTTGAGGTGCGGTTCAAACTTTTCACAACTGTCGGTTTTATTAATTCAACGCTCGGAAATGTAAATTGCACTAATTCTGTCACAGTTAGCTTGGTGGTGAAAGAACTGTCAAGCTAACTAGTGAGTCATGAGTACCTTGAGGAACCTTAACCAGGTTTGTTCATTTAACACACACTAATCGGGGAGGGTGAACATGAAGGTGAAAAGAATCAAGATAAAAAGACAGTGTTAGTAAAACTAAATACAGCTCACAGAGACGGAGGACTACCAACAGGAAACAACTAAACACTAGGGGTGGGGGAAAAAATGGATACTGTGTAGCATGGTGATATTTTGTTTGCTAATAATGTATGGATACAGGGACAGCAGAAATGGATACTTTGTTACAAAAAGGTTTTTGTGCTCTGACTTCAGAGCATGTTGATCCTTTTTCTGAGCAAGAATCCTGACATTCCTTCACTGTCCAAATGTGTTTAACTTGTTTTTGGCAGCAATAAACATGACAGTTTACTTATTTTAATTTAAGACATGTTTTATTTTAATTAAGTTTAAAACTTTTTTATTTAATGTAAAATTATATTTTGTTTTAATTTACTTTCAAATTCTTCAGTTGCTGAAGGGGCTGCATAGTTTTCATAAACTGCATAGTTCAGAATAGCTATAATTGTACCAGATGGTTGATTCAGTTAAGTTGGACTAGACTGTAATACAAACCGTTCAGTTTGTCAACAATCAAACTGAAATGAGAGAAAGACTGAGTGTGAGACTTTGATATTAGAGAAAATGAATATTGATAAAGTTTACCTTTATGTACAGAATCTGAATATCGCAAAATATTTTAAAAATTGCAATAATATCGTATCGTGCGTTAAGTATTGTGATAATATCGTATCGTGGGATGTGTGGTGATTCCCACCTCTACTAAACACCCAGACAGTAACCTGACAGACTAGACTCATACAAGTGAAACTGGAAACAGAATAACAAATATGACATAATGTCTGATTTGGAAAAATATGAGAATAATCAACAATAACAAAACTCAGCCTACAATAATAATTCAAACTAATGTTGATGAATACCAGTAAAGTCACACTTATATATCAGATCATTCTGAACACAAACTGCTCTTCACTGGTTTGTCATATTTGGAGCTGTTAGTTTAACATTTTATTAAGTAATTGATTCAATTGTGGTACAAAGGTCTGTGTAGTGATATTTTGTTTGTCTTTATAAATGAATGCTTCACGCTGCGGTTTAGATATATTAGGCTACGTTCACTCTGCAGGTCTTGATGCTCAATTCTGATTTTTTGATCAAATCTGATTTTTTTGTCTGCTCGTTCACACTACAAATAAAATGCGACAGCAAACGCGCTCTAGTGTGAACGCTCAAAGCGGCCGCATGCACAAAAGAAGACGTCACACACAACGCGCTCTGTTTAGACCCAGAGCAACAGTATTGTTTGACTGATGGACCTTAATATAAAGACTTCGGACTTCACGTTTCCCAATTTTGCTTTAAGTTATTTTGTTATTTGCATAATAATGTAAATAACCTAATAATGATCCTTATTGCTGTTTTAGAGGAGCGCTGCTTCAAAGGATAGTTGCAGATTTCTGTCAGAATCTGCAGATTATACAGAACAAATAAAATGTTCACGTTTCTCCAACGTTGTCTTCCCAACAGTTTCACCGGATGGCCAGGAAGCGTTCGCGATGTCTTCTCCGGCGCTGATAATTGGCGTCTGTCTTGTGTCGGTGACGTAAAAGACGGATTTAATGCGACATGACCATCAAACAGCAGCTTTCTGAAACATCAGATATGTATCGGATTCAGAACCACATACGAAAGTGACCCAGATCGGATTTGAAAATATCGGATTTGTGCCGTTCACACTGTCACACCATGATCGGATATGAGTCGCATAGGGTCAAAAAAATCGGATTTGATGCGCTTTCGCCTGCAGTGTGAACGTAGCCTTAGAATTGGTGCTAGTGCTACTGTAGCATCATCACACACTGATACATCAAATTAAAACTTGATGACAAATCGTGCCTGTTTTAAACTTTCACTCGTCCGTGTGCAAAACTCAGACATGAACGACTGTAATTATTCCGTCACCAGTGAACAGACAAGGTGTGGCTTTAACAATTTAAATAGCTCCTTAAGTAGAAACACCACTGCATTTGAATTTCTTTCTGTTTATGCAGCAAACATCAAATAATATATCATAACCTGCAGGCTGAACCACGCTGAGTTATTGCTGATTGAAAACAGTTGTTGATTCTCTCCTCCAGTAAATCCAGTCTGGTAAAAGAGACGAGGATGAAAAAACTTCATCCCGCTAACACAGAACAGATTGGAGGAAAACAAGTCCTCACTGGGTGGAAATTAATGGCAGATGCACTTACTAGTAGTTTAAATGTTTCATTAGATGCTAATGTCTTGCTGTGTCTTTAATTGTTGTGAAATTAGCCTCTGGAATATTAATACCATCTGTTTGTGATCTTCCTGCAGGGCCACTTCTAAAACCCAGACTGAGCAGATACAGTGAGGTCATTAAATACATGCGTCCATATGCCTCAACCTGCGTCTTAATTAATGCCTTTTGTTACTGCGTGTCGGTACGGCACACCTGACTGGGTGTCTGCGTGTAGGTCGCATTAAATGCAGCGTAGCACACCGGTCTTCATTGCAGAACGCTTAAAAGTGACGCTAACTTTAAAAGCCAATAAACCGAATAGAAAATGACTTGAAAGCTGTAACAAGTGGGAGTGATCAGATCCACACAGACTGGGTCACAGAGACAGCCTCACACACACACACACACACACACACACACGGGCTTCCCATTTAGATTTATCATCAGACAGCAGGTCATTAAATTTCAGCCTCACTGTTTGATGGCACTGACCACCACTATTCCCTCCATTTGCTTAAGACATCCATTAATCACACCATAAAAAGAAATGAATCCATCATCAGCAGCTCAAAGAGGGGAGCGCAGATGGAAAAAACACAATTCTCTGAAGTAATTTAAGGGAGCTCAGGGGGAAATTAAAGGGAACAAGCTGAGGGATACGTTTTCAAATAGCTGTGTAATCAGGACCTGAGCTAGTAATAGCCCTGAAAGATGAGCCGCTTTTTTTAATGTCTTTATTAGATATGTTCTGCAGACATTACACACAGTTAAATTTGTGTAAGATTTCTGATTTCATGGAGTACTTTGTCTCTGACGAGCCAGAATACAGATGGTGCGATTATGTGGAGCCTTATATGGACTCTGCAGCAAAGATGATTGATAAAAGACAAATCAGCACTACTGTGTGTGCGTGTGTTAGGGCTGCCACATACGATTATTTTGATAGTCGACTAGTCACCGATTATTTTTGTGATTAGTCGACTAATCAGATCATCATCCATTGGACGTAAAACGTACAGCTTATTGCAGCAGCAGCATCTGCTCTTATATAACTATCATTAGCTTACAGCTTGAAGTGTTTAAGGTATGTGCTAACTAAAAATAAAGACAAGATGATAGTTTATTAAATTTTAATGAAATTTGCAGATTGTTTCGGTGAAGTTTAATAAACTCCTTGCTATCTAAAATATAACAGGACACCGGAGTAAATTCTCGAGCATCTCACACTTCTGATAATCAGCTGTCTGCTTGATGTTTATTCAGCTGTGTAAAAACTATAACTTTAATCTCAGCCTAACCGATTTACTCAGGAACAAATGAAATACTGAAAAAAGCCAAACAATAACATTTTAAGTTATCTAAGTGACTTATATATCATGTTTAACCTGAGTAGCGAAAGACGGCGGTGGGTTTGAAAACGATTTGCCGGAGTTAGCCTAGCCCCCGGCTAGCTATTGAGCTAGTGGCTAACAGACGTCTCCGAAAACGTCGGAGCGCTTTTGAAAATATGTGGTGTCTTGATAAACTGAGCAGATATTTGAGGTTTACACAGCTACATTCTCGCCTGAAAATATGTTAAACGTTTATTTTGTGACCCAGAAAGAATAATAAGAGTAATATTAAAACTAACTAGCTGCCGCCATTGTTGGAAACTGAGCTGGGCTGCTATGGAATCAGAACGATGCCACCTTGAAACGAAACCGAAAAAAATATTGAAACCGAAAAAAAATATTGTAACTGAAATAAATGTACTGAAAAATCTTGTATTGAAACCGAAAAAAAAATTTGATAGTGAAAAACAATTAATTGAAACTGTAATTTTTTTGTTTTCGCTTACAATTTTTTTTTTCAGTTTCAATCCATTTTTTTTCGGTTTCAAACCATTTTTCGGTTTCAAACCATTTTTTTTTCGGTTTCAAACCATTTTTCGGTTTCAATCCACTTTTCGGTTTCAATCCATTTTTCAGTTTCACTCCGCTGGCACCGTTTTGGCGTCCGGGGGCGCGCTGGGGGGGCGGGGATTCCGACCCGCATGTATTTGCATATATTATAATGCTGACCAATGACTGGAGAAAACACTGACGACGCGGCTGCGGTCACGGACAAACTTGCACGTGTCTGTTCGGGAATGGCAGATGCTGAGAGGTCCAGCGTTTACATTACCGACTATTTCAAAGTGACAGCCTGAGGTAAATTCTTCTTCAGTAAATTGGACTACCGGACAGGAGGACCTGAGACCCCACCGCACTATTTTTGGTAAGTTAAATGTGTTTGTAAACTAATCCGTAATTTAGGTCCTTAGCTAGCTAGCTAGCTAGCTAGCTAAGGACCTAGCTACGGACCTAGCTAGCTAAGATGAGCACTTGGCTGTTGGGGAAACTTGTTTTGTAAAGTTCGTTTAGCTAACCCGTGCAGGTGAATGAATTTACCCTGACTAAAGAAATCAAGAGAAACGCACCAGGCTGCTCAGTGACTAACCACGGTTACTGTACTTTTATATGAGTATTATACTGTAAGAGCAACAGGCTGGACTCTGCTTCTGCTCCTGTGCAGAGCTGATTATTAAATATGTGCAAACAGCAGCATGTTTTCTGTCGCTTTCCACATGTGGAACGACATTAACGCCAACTTTTAAAAACCTGGAACTTCAGTAACCCCTCATTAGTCAATAGCTACGAATTAAATAGCAAAGCCCTATACTTATGTACTGAAACCAACTACTTCCGCTTGTCAGCTTAAGTTAAAATGTTACATTTTTCCTCTGATTATTTTTTTAGCATTTTTTTTTACTCAGCTTGTTACAAATATTCAGGTTAAAAAACTGTCCTAATTATTTTTAATGAATTATGTTCACAAAGTCACATGTGCAGTACTCTGTACAGCTTGCATCCTTTAGGACAAATAATTTGAAGCATTAATATTTCTTGTTCAATACTGAGCTGATAACACCTCTGTATGTTGTGACCAGGATGCAGCAGCAGACTGAACCTCGACTGAAACCTGCTCCATCATCTCATCTTTGCAGATGTCCATTTATAAAGCATCAACAACTCAAAGGTAAACATGATATTAGAAAATGTGTTAGTATATAAGGCCTTTAAAACAAATAAAAAATAAACAGCTGTCGGCAGAACTGTAGGACTGGACAACTTCAGATCCCGAGTGTGTGAGGACAGAAGGATCAGCTCTATTTCAGATTTGAGAGATAATCTTTATATTTCAGTTTGTGATGATTCTGTTCTGTTTGTGATTACAGGAGCCGTCCTCAGATTCAGACCTCAGCACCACCCAGTGACAGCAGACAGATCTTATATCTTCGATCTTTGTAGTAACTCCAAAATTAACTGAAGAAAACAGTACAAAGGTTAAAGTACCACATGTGCTGTCAGTGAAAGCTGCAGCTGTTTTATTGATAAATTTAAAGACAAAGTCAAAAGGATTAATCACTCATGTAACTGTGTCACTATACATCAGCATTAACAGTACATCAGCATTAACAGTACCTCAGTTTGGTGTTTCAGAAAACTGCTGATCTCAGACCTGCACAACTTCTGTTTTAAACACTGAATGTACTCAGCTACATGAAGGGCACATGATGTTTTCTCTGACACAATTAAATAAAACCTGATTAAAGTCAAAGGTTGTTACTTGTATTTGAACTAAAAACTTGATCAGGAATTCTTTCACTGTTTTTTGACAATAGTGTGTTATTTATCATAAAGTAGTTCAGAGTCATTCATACCAGAGTAACCAGAGAGCACAACATATATTTAACTTTCTACAGGACTTAAAGCTATGATATTATGTAAAAGTCCAGAGCCTCTGAGGATTATCTGAGTACTTCTAACATTACACAAAGCAAAGGTCTCCATCAGTGTTCATGAAATGCTGGGTTTATCCTTCTTGTGAGGGAGCTGCTGGTGAAGATCACGAGCCCTGCTTGATCCCGGCGATGAGTTTCAGTCTTCCTGGTGTTTCTGAAATGATGCCTCTCACTGTGGGGCAACAGAACATCTGGCACAGGACAGCTGTAATGAAAGAAATTGAATTAGTTTTGAAAAAAAAAAATCTTGGAAATGCCCTATATGTGAGAAGCAGATTTTGTATTTACTTTTCTTTTGCCAATCAAGATAACTAGAAGTATAATTTTCACCATACAATTACTAACCTTGTCATCTCCTGCACTGTCTGTTTTGGGCTCTGGGCTTGTCCTTCCCAGCGCTCATGAGACTGCTTTGCTGCACTGTGGTATGAGGTGCTAACCTGTTGACAGTGTTGGGAAGGTTAATTTTAAAATGTATTCCACCAAAGATTATAGAAGTAATGTATTCTGAATACTTTACAACTACATGAATGTACTATTGCTGTGTGATTTATTACTCTTACTGAAGGCTACTCGCCATACCAATACCAACTAGATGTTAAAATCTTAATATAAATGAGTAACAGTAGGTGGACATTAGGTAAGGCTGCACTTTTTGCAGCGATCTCGTGTAGAAAACTATTCAGTGCATATATAAAACAGGTCAGCGGCTCCGAACCGTAGTAGAGGGACCTCTGGCTAATACATCATGTCGGGCTCGTAGCTGAAAACTAGCTTTACTTTGTTGTCTGGGTCAACTTTGCTAGCGAGAGAGAGAGGCGTTGAAAGGCTGCTTATTGTTTCGGAGGAAAACAGGAACACAGTGTACAGTCCAGTCTTAACAGCTTTCTTACAGCTGGGCTCGTCAGGCTCTCTTCTTGGCTGCAGTGGTTATTATTATATTTACATGCTTCCAGCTCCCGTTTCTGCTCAGTGACAGCTCGTACTTTTCCTTTTTCTCCCTCCCTCGCTCACAGACACATAACGGGTATGGCAGTCCATTCTCCCTGCAGCACAGACTACACTGCCCATGAGGCTACATTGTTTAGGGCGATGCCTGTAACACTCTGCTATAGCCTTCATATTAAATCATTTTGTTTGGGTTTCCACCAGCGTGGAATTACCAAAAATAGAGAGACCATAGCCTAACATATGAAAAAGGAAAATACCGCCATGTAATCCATTTATTTCAACAAACTAACTGTGTTCTCAATATCACCTATTGAACAGTAATGGATACATTTACTCATATTTTGTATTTTAAATACGTAACGCCGGTGCATGTATTGCGTTACTGCCCAACACTGCCTGTTGATGAGATCTTGTGCCGTTCCTAAAACACCGGCCTCCAACTCCTAAGGAGACACGGGTGTACCTAAATATAGCAAATATTAGCTTCAGGCTAGCTTGCTACGACAAATAGGCTAATACCAGCACTTTACCACAACTTCACCAGAGCTAAAAAAAACTAAACTAATGTCCAGTCCAGTGGGACAGCAAGGAAAGATGACAAAAAATGATTACTTACTTGCGGTTTGGAGGGTCAAGCTGAAATTGAAGCAGCCATTGAAAGAGAGAAAGATGGCAACTTGGTCAGCACTAGCGGCCTCTATAATGTATGCAAATATATGCGGGCCGGAATCCCCGCCCCCCTCCCAGCGCGCACCCGGATGCCAAAACAGTGCCAGCAGATTGAAACTGAAAAATGGTTTGAAACCGAAAAATGGTTTGAAACCGAAAAATGGTTTGAAACCGAAAAATGGATTGAAACTGAAAAAAAATGGATTGAAACCGAAAAATGGATTGAAACCGAAAAAAAAAATGTAAGCAAAAACAAAAGAATTACAGTTTCAATTAATTGTTTTTCACTATCAATTTTTTTTTTCGGTTTCAATACAAGATTTTTCAGTACATTTATTTCAATGACAATATTTTTTTTCGGTTTCAATATTTTTTTCGGTTTCGTTTCAAGGTGGCATCGTTCTGATCCCATAGGCTGCGCTATGAATTCTGGGACACAGCTTCTTCTTCTTCGGGGTTTAACGGCAGCTGGCATCCTTGTACATGCAGTGCTGCCATCTTCTGTTTCAGTCCGTTATTACACTCTTAAATCCTACTACTTATTCCTGCGTCTTTCAGGATCTTACAAAGCTTCAAACGACGCGTTGACTATTAAATCAGTCGTCGACGCTTTTGATAGTCGACTAATTGTGGCAGCCCTAATGTGTGTGTGTCTGTGTGTGTTGTCAGCAGGGATGTTACAGGTCAATGTGTTTTAATGAAGGAGCTGTGGTCTGGGGCATAAACAACGCCCTTTTTTCAAGGATCAGTTCCCCGACCAGGCTCGATGAGATATTATTCTCCTTTTCTCTGCACAAACACGTCGAGTCCCCTCAGAGTCAGTGGCATTTCCAGAAAAACGAGAGAAAATGCGCCCTGTGCTTTGTGAGAATAGAATGTAATTAGCGCTATCACAGTGCAGGGCACCGCTTTGCATGCGCGTGAGCACGGGCCGACATATAGACTCATCCTTGCGGCCCATCAGGCATTCCCAGCGCTGAGACTCTTATCACGTTCAGCACTCTGGTGAATCCACTTGCCTCCTACCCATCATGCAATTCTCCTAAGGAACAGGATTCTTTTCACACAGCTAATGGCTACCAGAAAAGGAACATTTTTATTTTAATTACGCGTTCAGCTCGAGGGTTCTTTCGGTATTCCCACACCTCGTGCCCTTTCATCATGCTAAACGATGGCCGATCCTGAAAGGAGAGCTTTAAAAAAGAGCACACACGGTTTCTATGTCAGCTCCAATCCCTGTACAGTATGTGGGGCACGGCTCTCTGCTTTTCCCATTAGGTGGCAGAACAACTATTTACAAGCCAGCTTTTTATTGGCTTTGAAAGGAAACCTGCGGCATCTGTCTCGTCTCGGAGAAGTAGCCCGGACAACAGTCGCAGGCTCGAGCGGGGAATGTAGACCCCACCTTCTCCCACTGAGCTTTGTCTCCCAAGAGTCTTTTATTGTTCTCCAGATTTTGAAGCATTCGCACGCTCACAGATAGCCACGTTGTCCTCTTTATTCTTGTCGTTTTGCTGCATCTTGAACAGAGTGTCTAGAGGATGACACTTGCTGAGCTCCTGCTGCCTCAGCATGTGGTGTCTGCTCGGGAAGGACGGTGGCTCCATTTGAAGGTTCTGGAGGGGTCTTTGTCCCTGTTCTCTATTTCGTGGGCTGAGAGGAGTTTCATACTGTGAGATCAGATGGCGTCTATCTTTGGCAAGTGGAGTGATGGCTACCGAGCGGGCTCAGAAACATGACAGATTTACAGAGACAGCACTGCAGCTCCTGCCAGTTCTCACATATTTCTGCACCAGTTTCTGAGGGATGCCGATCCGTGCGCGGCTCTAAAGTGCACGTTAACACTCTGTGTTTAACCCTTGTTCTCTTTGTGTTTTTGTAGCTGAAGCCAGGGCAGAACAACTGCAAGGACAGCGACAGTGAGAGTGTAAGCGAAGAGTCCAAGCCTTCCTTCAGGAGCAGCTCCAGAGACAGACTGACAGACGTAAGAGCACCAAACAGACACACCTGCTGCTCGCCGGCTGTCACAGCTGTTCTTATAGAGTGCAACATATTTCCTGCATATATGCAGATGGTCATTTAATTACAAGCACATATTAAAAAGGCATTTACCTTGAGCTGTAAAGCTACGATCTACCAGCCTTACAGAATGTTTGTGGTTACTGATAATATTTCTGTTTAAACAGATTAAACACAGCAGAAACTGTTTAAACGCTTACGTGTAAAATGAAAGCTGTGCCTGCAGTTTCACTTTATTTCATTACACTTGCACTTTCAAAGAACTGCACTGTATTACTGCAAAGCCAGTTCATGTTGCAATAGCAGCAGTGCTACAGTTGAAATTTATATTGCAATGAACCAGCATTTTTCACCCAAACTAAAGGTAAGTTATTGGGTTTGACTGATCCAGGCTGGACCTCAGAAAAGCTCTTTGTGGTTCTTCTTAACCCTTTAAAGCCGGTCAGAGCAGCACGCTCTGTTTTGCGTAACTATTTTTAAATCCCGGTAGCTCTGCAACCACGTGAGCTAGCGCAATAATTTTTTTGCATATGAAACTGGAGGAGTTGTACTTACATCTTATGCCATCAGCTCGTCCTCGGTCACAGTTTCCTTCCACATATAACTTTGCAAAAACTGCATAAAAAGCACTTGCAGCAACAAAAACATAATATTCCAGAAACACGCTTTGCTGATCCGATCAGCTGTTTGTAACACTTCCTACATCCATCAGCGTGAACTATCGCATGTCCGCCATGACCTGCCCGAAACCAGAAGTGACGTCATTTTTGCGGAAATGTAGTTTTTTTTTACCATCAGGGCCTCATGAGCCTATACTGGTGTTTTTAAAAGTTATGTTTGACTTCATGACTTTCTGTGTGGTTTCTGGGATGCTTAGGACTCATATTGCACTGCTGGAAATAGTTTATTTTGATGCATATGCTGCTTTTTTGCAAATTTGCATTATAATATTTATTTTTGTTTTTCCTGCAGTGTATAAAAATTGGTGTATTTCAAAAATAAAACTATGAAGACACTCAAAATAAATTTCCTGTGGTGGGAAACTATTTTGTGCAACTTTTTTGTATTTACAGTTTTGAGGGATAAGCCTCTTAAATTTCTCTAACTAGAAATATATGTTAAAAAACAAAAACGATTTTCAATTTTTTTGTAGTTTATTGCACTTTTTTGCAATTTATGTAATTACTATGCACTTAATGCAGACATATTATTAAAATTTGGGCTGTAATGGTTGTATTGATGTATAGCAACTTGAAATGCTCCCAAAAATGGCTCCACAGCATGTAAACATATAATATAAGCTCTGGCGGACTTGGTTCTATGGTAGGTCTTAACTCAAGTCCAGTCTCTGTTTGCATTCTGCTGTGAAACAAACACACTTACTCTGACATGTTCTTGATGTTTAATGCACCACAAACGCTCCATATTCATCGTGTGCGAGCTGAAGGCAAGTATAACCTGACAAAAGGACGAGCAGCCGCGTGTCCCTTCGCCCTGCGACATATTCTGAGATGTAAAGCGAGCGGACTCGTGGGACCTCGCTGCCGCACACCCACCCCTGCTCTTTGATTTGTGTGCAGCATCTACAGCAAAGCGATCAGATATGTGGCCATAATTAAAGCTGTCAGTAGGGAGGCGAGCTCGTCTTTGAGAAAGACACGGCCGAACGACTGAAGCAAAACTGATTCTGCGTGTAGCTTTACAGTGCTTGACTGGGCATGAAATGAAATGAGTAATTTGATGTTGACAACAGGAATTGAAATGATATCTGCTGATTTCTGTCTGCACTTTAGTGACAGTGCTGCAGAGTGATGGGACACATTTTGCTTAAACAATGGAGGTTTTAAATCTGCTCACCTGAGATCCAACGGTCGACACGTAAAAAGTATGGCAGCTTTGCCGTGACCTCTAATGACCTCGTGCTACACCACAGGTTTGAAACAAGAACGCAGAATAAAAGTTTAGTTCATGTGTAAGTTCTGATTTAATCATGTTTCCTGTTGTCACACAGAATGCTATGAATCGGTTTATCATGGTATCGTGTTATTGCTCAGTATCATGAAGAAAAAAGTTGATGTCATTGACCAGATTTGAATAAAAGGGCAGGAATCTGGGTAACGCTTTATTTTTTTATTTTTTTATTTTATTTTATTTTTTTGTGTCCCATTTGGATCTTTAGCCGTCAGAATTGTTGTCTTAAGGCCAAGAAAGATGCCAAGTGGATTTATTTTACCAAGTAGATCATCGTGGCCTTGCCTTATTGGTCCATTTGATTGATCATAATTATGAATTTATTTTATTTTCGGTTGCTACAAACGGGACAGACATGACTGGGGGATAGGACAGGGAGAAAGAATGAAAGAAACAGAGGGAGAGAAAGAAAACCAGAGGAGGGGAGAGGAGACGGTGAGAAAGGGGGGAAGAAAGAAAGAAAAACAAACAAAACACCTGGATCACCTGTATGGAGAAAAAAAACAGAAGAGAAAACAAACAAAAAAAGAGCAACATAATAAAAACAACACCATCACAATAAACTAGCTAGCAGTAGATAACAGTAGATACTAAATATTAAACGATATTGTGCAGCACGCGAGATCGACAGCGCACAATGTGCTTTGATATTTAGTATCTACTGTTATCTACTGCTAGCTAGTTTAGGTTTAGGTAACGCTTTATAATGCAGCCTGCAGGCTGTTATTCCTCTGCAATTAGATGGAATTTCAACACAATTTGTTTGAAATGTCAATGTAATTATATTTACCTACAGATATGTAAAGGCAGGCGAACCAGAAAGAGGCTTTAACAGGTCAGGTTTTTACAGGAAACAGAGAAATAATTAAACTGTAACTAAATTTAATTAACTTGATGTTTTGTCTAATTTTATTGTAATTTTTCAGAAAAACAATATTGCACCATCAACATGTAAACAGGCCGTATTATAAAGTGGAATAATCTGTCCTTTTTACATAGTAGCAGTATGCTGACGTCCATGATGGACGTTCTTTTATTTTACAGTGTAACTGTGGTAACGACTGTTCCTCACTAACTTACAGTAAAAAGTAAATCAAACTATGCCGGCCGGTGTGATCTCATAATGACTGAGACAAACTTCTTTTCTTTCACTATCGCTGTTTAAACATCACTTTCAAAGGAGCGCACAAACCCGAGACGTTAGGACAGATTACGCTGTTCCATAATATGGCCTGCCCCCCCCCCCCCCCACAAAGATTGCCAGAGGGGGAAATATTTTTTGTTTTTCTGCAATCTTTACTAAAAGATTATGTACTACTTGAAAGTACTTATGCAATCCTTCATTTCAGTCTGCAATAAACTTTATCGTGCAGTACAGTCATTTTTCCTGATTCGTTACCTCCTTATTCTAGTTTACCTCCATTTAAGTATTTGTATGGAAACATAATCATCTTGTAATTTCAAATGAATGATGGAGATTTCATTCAATGAGTCATAAATCGCTGTTCCCAGTACGATCTGTCTCGACTTCAGTGGGTAAACACTTTCCTCCATTCAGACTCCATCCCTGCGATGATGTGCACTGCACACTGTGTTCGGCTCCACCTTTGTTTTTCAGCGAGCCATTGAATTGAATTAAATTGCATTTAGATATATGAAATAAGCCCTCGAAGTTAATATCATGAGAGGTGTTAGCATATGTGTGCATTTTATTGGGACTAAATTAAAAATGATGTTCCCAGTTTGTTTGTCGTTGCATCTTCTCATGTAGGAACCTCATGTGTGCTTTGCTGCAGCGCTGCTTCCCACTGCTGCATAAAGACCCCCACGTCACCTTAGTCCAGACCTTCCCAAAGTGTGGGGCCCGCAGAGCCATTGCAGGGGGGGGTATGAAAAGGGGGAGGGAACAAAACGCTTGGACACTGCTCGCACTGTGCGCCCACAGAAACGCAAAGCAGGAGATGAAGCATCACTGAATATGTTTCCAAAGACTAGAAAATATGATGAAGCAAATCTTCCCTTTGGCTTCACCTGCACAAGTGCCGAGGTAGGTGGGGGTGGCTGTAGCTCAGGAGGTGGAGCAGGTCACCTACTGATCGGTAGGTTGGTGGTTCAATCCTTGGCTCCTCCAGTCTGCATGTCAAGTATCCTTGGGCAAGATACTGACCCCAAGTTGCTCTCCGATGCGTCCATCGGAGTATGAATGTGTGTGAATGTAGTTAGAAAGCACTAAGTATAGATAAAGTGCTTGTAAGAATGGGTGTGATTGGGTGAATGAATTAGTTGTATAAAGCGCTTTGAGTGCTCAGAGTAGAAAAGCGCTGTATAAGAATCAGTCCATTTACCATTTAGGTCTCCCTGCAGGATTGGTTTTCCCTTCGTCAGGATCAGCGCTGGGCTGTTTAAATCACGGACAAACAGGATCCCACAGCTGTTTATGTTTTTAAACCTATTTTGCACAGAGAGACATTTTTTGAAAAATGTATTGTAACTACATGTAAAATAATGACACCGTGACGCCTCTGCCTTTGTAAATGGAGGGACAGTAACTGCGTGTAAACCTGCAGACGGTCAGATTAACAGTATTTTGTCTCTATCATTCTGCAATTCATCTCATGTAAACAATAACGTGGCCACAGCGTGACGTGAAAAAAGGCACATACCTTTGACGCTGCGTGATGAACTCTGTATTCCTCGTCCACATGTAAACGCAAAAAAAGAGTTTAAAAACTCTCAGTTTTCGGTGATTTGAAACGCCGTTTACGTGGACGAAACAGCTGCGTGTTCAAAAATACCTGTGTAGGTGTGGACGCAGCATAAAAGAGTTAGTAGTTTATTTTCTTACTACCTGTAATTTATTGCAGATTACTTGTATTTGCTTAATTGTTTACTAAATGTTTGAGGTGTGAAAGAAACCGCAATGGAGCAAAATATGGGCGTGTGTGATTGGAGGATGTGTGCGAGAGGGGGGGGGGGGCACGCGAACATTTTTCTTGTAAAACAAAGGGGGGGCCCAGCAAAAAAAGTTTGGGGACCACGGCCTTAGTCGGTCACACAACAGGGTCTTCACCTCCTGTCCCCACATGCTTCTTCAGACTTGTTGCCATAGCGACATTATTTGAGTCGGTCAGTTGCAGAAGGATTTAAAAAGGTAAATTTACTTGTTAATGTTATTAAAAGTTCCTAGTGAAGCTACCTGCCTGCAGCTCGCTCCGTGTGTCTACAGAAGTCTGGCTCTGTCCTGCTCGTGCCGTCCTGCTGCACAGAGGCTCCATTGCAACGTGAAAACAAAGACAAAGCATCTAAGTCACTCATTAGTATCAGGGAGCAGTGTGAGACACGAGCTAGCTTTGACCCCAACTGCTCATTAGACCAACAGCTCGCTAATGATATTTGCTGTAGCACTCCCTTCCCCTCACGGAGGGACTTCACTCCGATGAAGCAGATGAACTGAGTTTGCCGACCTGGCGCTGGCTGGCAGGGAGACGGAGGCCAGAGGAGGTCAGGCCTGGCAGCCTTTACTCTCCCGCTCGCCTTCCCTCCTCACTCCATCCTGCCAGCTCATTAAGGCCTACAAATGGCACATCAGCTCGGCCGTGTTTGCCTCAGCCCCAAACCCCAGCTAAATTGGCAGGCTTAGCTGCGTTTGCTCTGAAGCTCCGGGTTCCCTTTTGGGTTCGTTTGAAGCCGACATGGCAACTAACCCCCGCATCCCCCGCCGCACCCCACCCCTTCAGTCTGGGTGGCAGGCATTCAGGCAGGCAGCAGTCCTGAGCAGAGGGAGTTTGCTGGATCGGGGAGGGCAGGGAGCTCTGGATGAATCACTCCCGTTTAGTCTCTGCGGCAAGGGGTGAAATGCCATCATTACCCGGCTGCCTATCAAATAAATTGGCAATTACGGGCCTGGGATTGCGAGTAAACAGCATGTTACTCCATTTTTTCCCCACCCAAGGCTCTTGATGAGAGGCGGGTGCAGTAGAGAGGAGTTGCGCAGTACTGGGTCAGAGCCCGCCAGTCAGCATTAGCCAGCTTGATGAGAGACACAAGAGGGAGACTGTAATGAATGCACCCCGATATTTCAGCCAGCCAAGCTTCCTGTTGTGCACATCAGCTGCATTTCTCAGTGAATTCTGTCACATTGTAACAGAGCAGTGCACTCCAGCCCTGTGTTGTTGTAATGTAGGGCAGTGATTTGTGTATGTTGTAACACCATTGGCTCCATTGCAGTGAAATTCATTGCAGTCAGTTTTTCTGACTGCAATGAAAATGTGAAAAATTGCGGGTTCTCAAATCCTGGCCCCTCTCCGACTTGAAGCTTTTCTTTAAGCGAGCTCTTTGAAAGTTGTTTTTAATGAAACATCTGGAAGTGATATTGTTAAAAGTCGAGCACACAGTCTCCCTGAGCTTTTGAAGCGGTTTCAGTCCAAACATAGCTGAAGTCTCTCTTACAGCTAGTAAAACTGAACTCCGTTATTACTGGCTCTCCGACGAAAGTGCGGCGTCCTGTTTGGAATCCCACATGCATGTGGCGAAACCATTTCAAACGCTCAAATTGCAGCTTTTGGAAACCGATCGATGTCATAAAGCGTGCTTGTTGTTGTAAAGATCACTATGATGATTAGATTTGCTGCACCGTGTTGCGTCCTTGACCCTGCAGCGAGGCCTTTTCCCTTTGAGCTCGATGACCAAGTTGACTGCTTATGTAACGCGACCGGACCAGTCTGTCCGTCCCACCTCCTCAGTACATTCTCCAATTATTTCCTGACACTCTGATGTAAATGAGGTCACAGTCCCCCTACATGTCCAGATATGCTGGCCAATTTGCTCCAACACAGAACTTGTAATTGCTTGCATCAATTATCTGTCTCTCTGTCTGCCGCTCGATAATTTGAAATGTTTCTTATTAGAGACAAGCATTTAGATATGGAAGTTGGAATGTTGTACCTATAATTAGCTCATTATCCTGGGATCGTACTCTGAGGCTTCGGCGTGTGCATGGTGATGCTGTGAAATGCAGTGCAGGGACCTTTTCGACTCTTTAAAGACAGACACTGTGTTTCCTGTAATCCAGATTGTGAAGAACAGCAGCAGAATAGATGTAGCGGTACTTTGGGCGCCGATAGGAAAACAAACTCGTCACATTTATGTGGACAAAAAGAAAATATTTCAGGACTTTTTAACCCTTTAAGACCTACCATAGAACCAAGTCCGCCAGAGCTTATATTATATGTTTACATGCTGTGGAGCCATTTTTGGGAGCATTTCAAGTTGCTATACATCAATACAACCATTATAGCCCAGATTTTAATAATATGTCTGCATTAAGTGCATAGTAATTACATAAATTGCAAAAAAGTGCAATAAACTACAAAAAAAATTGAAAATCGTTTTTGTTTTTTTAACATATATTTCTAGTTAGAGAAATTTAAGAGGCTTATCCCTCAAAACTGTAAATACAAAAAAGTTGCACAAAATAGTTTCCCACCACAGGAAATTTATTTTGAGTGTCTTCATAGTTTTATTTTTGAAATACACCAATTTTTATACACTGCAGGAAAAACGAAAATAAATATTATAATGCAAATTTGCAAAAAAGCAGCATATGCATCAAAATAAACTATTTCCAGCAGTGCAATATGAGTCCTAAGCATCCCAGAAACCACACAGAAAGTCATAAAGTCAAAGATAACTTTTAAAAACACCAGTATTGTCACGGCTGGCGGGGTGAGCCGTGTGGTGTGGAGGAAACGGAGGACCCAAAATGCAGACAGCCGATATGATAAGAGTGAGGGTTTAATTTACAGTGTACAAATAACAGAACTGAGGGCAGGACAGAACATAAACCTAAACTGGGTGAGCTAAATAACAAACCGGATCATACAAATGGGGTGGGAGGCAGAGAGACACAGACACCATGAAACACAGACGAGCCGACGAGGAGCACAGGCAGACACGCACTATAAATACACACACCAGGTAACTAGGAAATGGCAGACAGGCGGGGACACAGCTGGAACTAATGGACATAACGAGACACAAACCTACAAAGTAAAACAGGAAACACACAGACTGTTTTACACAACCAACTGGGGACACGATCAGAACGCAGAGAGACACAGGTAGGGATGATAGAACACACAACTCAAACCCTAAGAACAAATACAAAATCAGAACAAACTAGAAAAATGATAATAATCAACTTAAAGCGCTGGGTCACCGACCCAGGACCATGACAGTACCCCCCCTCCAAGGGCTGGCACCAGACAGCCCAAAACAAAAACAGACAACCAACCCAGGGCGGGCGGCGGGGGCCCAGGACGGAGGGACCACAACCAAACAAAAACAAGCTCCAGTGGGCCAAACGAATTGTCCAAAACACAACACAGACTGGAGTTCCCGAACAGGGTCCCAAAACATGGTTCAGGAGGCCGGCCCGGAGGCTGACAACTCAGGTCCAAAAGCCGACCGCGCGGAAGGCAGCAGTGGCGAAGTGGAAACAGTTCAGGAGGCCGACCGTGCACACGGCAGCGGCGGCAAAGTGGAAACAGTTCAGGAGGCCGACCGTGCACGCGGCAGCGGCGGCGACGGGGAAACAGGTCAGGAGGCCGACCGTGCGGACAGCAACGGTGGCGACGGGGAAACAAGTCAGGCGGCCGACCGTGCGGACAGCAACGGCGGCGGCGACACAAGTCCGGAGGCCGGCCGCACGGAAGGCAGCGGCGGCCTTTGGGAGGTCGTCCATATCGATGATGACACCCAACAAGCGGCCTGGCAGATGACCGCCGACGTCGAGGCGGCAGTTTGGGACCTGAAGGCTGCGTGGCCTTTGCAGCACCAGACAAGACGGAAGCTGAAGCTGGACCAGGCGAGGCGGATGCAGAGGCTGGACCAGGCGAGGCGGATGCAGAGGCTGGACCAGGCGAGGCGGATGCAGAGGCTGGACCAGGCGAGGCGGATGCAGAGGCTGGACCAGGCGAGACGGAAGCAGAGGCTGGACCAGGCGAAGCTGTTGCAGAGGCTGGACCAGGCGACGATGAAGCCGGAGCTGGACCAGGCGACGGCGTGGGTGAAGCCGGAGCTGGACCAGGCGACGATGAAGCCGGAGCTGGACCAGGCGACGCCGTGGGTGAAGCCGGAGCTGGACCAGGCGACAGCGAGGATGAAGCCGGAGCTGGACCAGGCGACGGCGTGGGTGAAGCCACGGAGGCTGCAGCTGGCGAGGATGAAGCCACGGAGGCTGCAGCTGGCGAGGATGAAGCCACGGAGGCTGCAGCTGGCGAGGATGAAGCCACGGAGGCTGCAGCTGGCGAGGATGAAGCCACGGAGGCTGCAGCTGGCGAGGATGAAGCCACGGAGGCTGCAGCTGGCGAGGATGAAGCTGCTGCTGTCGGCGGTGTGGATGAAGCGGCAGCCGGTGAGGATGATGAGGCCGCAGCTGGCGGCTGGACGGGCTCCTCGGGCCCTCCAGCTGACGAGGCAGGAAGCTGGCTGGGTTCTCCTGAACCTCCAGCTGACGACTCTTGGGGCTGGACGGGCTCCTCGGGCCCTCCAGCGGACGGGTCTTGGGGCTGGACGGGCTCCTCGGGCCCTCCAGCGGACGGGTCTTGGGGCTGGACGGGCTCCTCGGGCCCTCCAGCGGACGGGTCTTGGGGCTGGACGGGCTCCTCGGGCCCTCCAGCGAGAACAGTCTCGGGACCAGCGGGCACAGGGGCCCCTGGCGGGTGCAGAACAGAACCAGCAGGCGCACGGGCCTCTGGCAGGAACAGATCAGAACCAGCAGGCGCACGGGCCTCTGGCAGGAACGGATCAGAACCAGCAGGCGCACGGGCCTCTGGCAGGAACAGAACAGAACCAGCAGGCGCACCGTCCTCTGGCAGGAACAAATCAGAACCAGCAGGCGCACGGTCCTCTGGCAGGAACAAATCAGAACCAGCAGGCACACGGTCCTCTGGCAGGAACAAATCAGAACCAGCAGGCGCACGGTCCTCTGGCAAACACAAAGCTGACTGCAGCTGCACCGAGCATTGACTCAGCTCAGGCAGCGACAGCCGGGTGCAGTCCTCAGCTGGCTTCTTTACCTCCAGGGGTCCAGAGTCTGCTGGGGGCTGAAACCCAGCCTCTGGGGAGGCCCTGGAGTGCATCTCAGTCTCACAACTGGCCAGCTCTTGAGGAACGTTTGCAGGATTGTTTGGTTTGTCTCTCTGCCTGGAACAGATGGGTGAACAATAGTTTCTTTCGGATTGAATTGGCCTAGCTGGTTGTACAGGAGGAGTTGGTGAAGATGATGGCTGAATTGGTGGCTGAGCTGATGAGTCTTCGACCAACTGAGCTATTGACTGGGCTATGGGTCGTGAGGCTGGATGTGACGGAGGTGACGACTGAGCGGCTAACTGAGCTGGTGGCTGCTGTGCAGCTAACTGAGCTTCAGGAAACACAATCTTATTAACGACAGTTGCAGGCGAGCCAGGGAAAACACCATTATCCTCACTGGCAGCACAGAAAACGGCCCCAGAATAAACAGTCCTTAAATTTGAAAGCTCGTGATTATTGTCTTTTCCACTCACCACAGCCTGCAGTGCTATAGTCCTAATATCCAGCTGTGGGGTGACGCGCCGACGGCGCGATCGTCGCCTCCTCCCTGCGGACGGCTCCGGCGGGCCGGGCAAAACCTCCGGCGGGCCGGGCAAAACCTCCGGCGGGCCGGGCAAAACATCCTCTGTCGGAAGTGAAGCATGAGTTGCAGGGTGGGTGGTAGCAGCCGGGGGGTGAAGACGGAGCTCGTTCAGAATGAAATTCTGTGCGAGCGGGTGAAGTGAGTCCAGTAGCCAGGAGTGAGCAAAGATTAATTGCTGTAGCCTGGCTTCTACAGCGCGGTGAAATTCCTCCCCCTCATGTTCCAGCCACAGGTTAACTAACCTTGAAACTGAGTCAATCACCCCCTCCCGAAACTCTTGGGAAGGTGCGGATGCTGCTGGGTCCATGTTTGGTTGGCTCGTACTGTCCCGGCTGGCGGGGTGAGCCGTGTGGTGTGGAGGAAACGGAGGACCCAAAATGCAGACAGCCGATATGATAAGAGTGAGGGTTTAATTTACAGTGTACAAATAACAGAACTGAGGGCAGGACAGAACATAAACCTAAACTGGGTGAGCTAAATAACAAACCGGATCATACAAATGGGGTGGGAGGCAGAGAGACACAGACACCATGAAACACAGACGAGCCGACGAGGAGCACAGGCAGACACGCACTATAAATACACACACCAGGTAACTAGGAAATGGCAGACAGGCGGGGACACAGCTGGAACTAATGGACATAACGAGACACAAACCTACAAAGTAAAACAGGAAACACACAGACTGTTTTACACAACCAACTGGGGACACGATCAGAACGCAGAGAGACACAGGTAGGGATGATAGAACACACAACTCAAACCCTAAGAACAAATACAAAATCAGAACAAACTAGAAAAATGATAATAATCAACTTAAAGCGCTGGGTCACCGACCCAGGACCATGACAAGTATAGGCTCATGAGGCCCTGATGGTAAAAAACTACATTTCCGCGAAAATGACGTCACTTCCGGTTTCGGGCAGGTCATGGCGGACATGCGATAGTTCACGCTGATGGACGTAGGAAGTGTTATGAACAGCTGATCGGATCAGCAAAGCGTGTTTCTGGAATATTATGTTTTTGTTACTTCAAGTGCTTTTTATGCAGTTTTTGCAAAGCTGTATGTGGAAGGAAACTGTGACCGAGGACAAGCTGATGGCATAAGATGTAAGTACAACTCCTCCGGTTTCATATGCAAAAACCATTATTGTGCTAGCTCACGTGGTTGCAGAGCTACAGGGATTTAAAAATAGTTACACAAAACAGAGCGTGCTGCTCTGACCGGCTTTAAAGGGTTAAATGACTTGGCTCCATAACAGCTGAGCGCAGATTCAGCAGCGTAATCTGAACAATGACGAGTCGAGAGGCACACAAGATATTTTACCGTTAGACCTAAATATCTGCTTCAATGATCATAACGAGAATATGAAATAGAAGCTTTCAACAGGAGTCCTGTTCTGGGCTTTAATACAAAAGTGTCTTCATGTCCACAGTCAGAGCCTCCTGCCTTATTTTTCTTTTTCTGTCGGGTTTGTTGCTCAAACGCAGCTTGGCAGAGGATTTAGACATCACTTGATTCGTCTGCTTCTACATCGCCCTGATAGGCTCTCTCCCAGGAAGTGCTCTTCCCTTTGTTGTTCTTTCTTCTCATTGCCTTCAGTCAAGTCACGCAGGCAGATTATGACACTTTGTGACGTTGCAGTCTGGCAAAATCACGACGCGCCTCCATCGCCCTGCCAATTCCCGGCAGCCGAATGTCCGTCAGGGACCAGCGAGAGGTGCGTCTGGACGGCTCGTCACAGCAGCCTCTCTGCCTACATTACAAGAGTTTAGCTCTGCCATCTCCTCTTAAGAAATATAATTAGAATGAGAGATGCACAAGGTGCGTCGCTCATGTCTGAGCAGCCCTCGGCTGGAGAATACACGGCGCTTTGATAATGCTTTACTACTCCCAGAGGCCTTGACAGAAAAATCAGAGCAGCCTTGTGACCTCTGCTGTAAATATATTCCTGTAAATCCAGCAAAGTGAGGCGCTTTAATTGCTGAAAGTGACACGCAGAGATGTCGGCGTGGTAACAAACTGTTGGCTTATCCTGACTGAATGCAGTCTTTCACTGCTGTGGATGATAAATCTATTCTCATGGAAGATTAATGGACTGGAGAAGTGGTGTTGAATGTCATTGTTGAAGGTTGAAAGTATCGAGCGCCTGAATCCTATCCATATGTTTTCAGGAATGACATAAATAGGCTCAGCCGGAATCCATTTTGACTTATCAAGCTTAAACCGGTGCCAGAGCCATGCGATACTTGCCAAGTATTCAGGCTCTGAGGCTTCCAATAACAAATCCTATTCCACATAATTTGAACTGAAATTGGCTATGGCTACGCGCTGCCACCCTGTTTTTGCTTTTGCAGTGCATCCCGCTGCTCTTGGCTACATATTACTTCCGCATTCCCTGCAACCCGACCCTGTAGCCCCAATTTTTTATGTCATCCCAGCTCTGGTGAGGGAGTCTCTCCTCTCTTTGTTCCAGCCTTTTCAGTGCGGAGGCTGTTCCGGTGGGGTAAGTTGAATAAGTGAAGCCCGGAGGAATCTCTACAAAGGTCTCACTCTGATTGGATGCATGCAGAGCCCAAGGAGAGAGCGCCGGTTGCCATAGCAATGAGAGCAATGTAGGAACTGACTGCATGAAGGAGAAAAAGGGAAGTGGTGCTTTCTTTTGTGATGGGAGGTCTTCATCGACTGGCGTTTCTTTTTATAAGCACACACTAGCCAACGCGCATGTAAACACAAATATGCAAAGGCTCACAAACAGCACTACATGCACCTTTTTTACCCCCCGCCCGAGGAGAAGCAAGACTCGTACTTGAATCACAGTGGCCTGGTAGGGGTGTGCTCGCACCCAAGCTGGGAACCAGAGAAAACACAATCAAACGCACTGGGAGTCCAAGAGCATCTCTCCCTCATGACTGGCCATTCGTTGCTCATCACTTACTCCTCTGTGCCAGCAAGGCTCATCATAACAGCTTTAAACAAAGACGTGATGAAAATGCCTCTTTGTTTTTCTGCACCGCTTCGTGTGCAGCTTTCAGCTTTAGACCAGCGTCCCCGACCTTTGTTGCAGGTTTATGTCCGACAGTATTTTCACGGACCGGCCTTTAAGGTGTCGCGCATAAATGCAACAAAATAAAACCAGTTCTGGTACCAAGATTTATTCATAGCTAGGGATGGGTATCGTTTAGGTGTTATCTGATACCGGTGCCAAACCGGTACTTTTGAAACGGTGCCGGTGCTTAAACGGTGCTCAAACCGGTGCTTAAAGAATGGAGAACACAAAATTGGTCCAAAAACCTCTCATGTTCAGCTGTTTTTTTGTAAAAAGATAACAATGTTAGCCTTTTCTGCAGCTATGGGGCATATATGGGATCACTCTTGGCTGGAAGCAGCTTAAACAATGGAAAAAACACAAACTTTGTCCAAAAACCTCTCATGTTTAACTGTTTTCCACTTTTTCTTTGGTCATTTTAGCCTTTTTGTCCAGGGTGAAGGGAGTATCTGCCATCAAACAAGAAGACAGCCGCATGTAGCTATGATGATGTTTGCTAGTTCACCTTACATGCATTAATGTAATAACGTGGTTAGCCTACTCAACGTAAATTACACACCAACAACATTAAGCTACTCACGCAGAGAAGAACGGCTGCTGCATCATCATCCTCATCATTTCTGCTACACTGGCAGGGCTAGGGGCCAGGACTCTCCTCTTCGGGTTTTTTGGGGATGTTGCTAACTCCGGGTCGATAACAGGCACCACACCCGCAGTAGATGTGCTCGGTGTGAGGTCTCGCAGCAAGCTATCAAATACGGCGCATTTCTCGGCTTTTAAAAAAAACGCTATGCGTCGCCAGGTGTTTCATCAGATTTGAGGTGTTACCTCCTTTGACAGTATCACAGTATCACCTTAAAGCACTTGTTGCAGATGCTGAGTTTGCATCTTTTGCTGTGAAGTACAGCCAGACTTTGACGCTTCGCCTTGGACATTTTTAATCTGTAGCTCTGCTCTAAAAGAACGTACGTACCTGGACCCGCCTACTATCCTCGGAAACGTAAAATGATTGGCTAGAATCTAAAGTGTATCACAGCTCAGGAAAATAAAGCACCGAAATGTGCGCTGCTTTTCGGTCTGGTTACTACCGTTTATGTCAGAACCGGTACCCATCCCTACTCATAGCAGACCCAGGGAAACCGAGTTAGCGATAAAAGCGATAACAGAATAATGATACAAACCCTGAAAACATTAAATTTGAAGTGTGGCTGATCGGATTGATGATTGGAAAGCTACACGCCTTTCGGAAATGATTGGCAGACAAACTTGGGGGGGGGGGCAAAAAGCTTCACCGATGCTTTGATCCTTTCACATGTTATCATTCTTGAAAGAAGTGACCTTGACAACGATAATAAACGACGTACAGGTTGCAGCTTTGCTTCTGTGCTCGTTGGTTCATCAGTTGGGTTTTGCTTTAAATTGGTTGGACTTCAGTAACGATGGCTAACGTGGACACGCAGAGACAAACGAAGAAAAGGGTTAATAATAATAATCATTCTACGACTGTTGGAAGGAAAAACACTTACAGGAAATGCTTCTCATCAAAAGACTCAATCAGATGAATGAATTCTCTGGTTTTCAGTTTCAGGACTTTATCGCGATGAACGGTGCAAACACAGCTTTAAAGCCATTTTCTGTACAGGGATGTTGTCAACAGTGCCGCAGCTATTTCGGTGGTTATGCCTGTTATGTACAGTGGAAAACGTGTCATTTAAAAAAACGACACTACTTACACGATCAAAAATACTAGAGGAGTGTTTCCGAGCGCAGAATGACGGCGCTCCGTCTCCAAGCAATATAGTGTTTTTCTTGGCAGGCGTCAGAGCCACGCTTCGTGTGCCGGTTTATTCTCTTATTGAAGACCTCTGTGACTGACAGCGCCACTGTCAGACATCGGATGTCACTCCACATCTATTTCTAAAGCTAGTGCAATTTCCCTTAACCCACAAAACAACAGTGCCATCAACAAACAAGCAAATAGATGCTGTAGATAGATGGACGGACACATATATGTACCAAGGAAGGCACCAAGACGGTGCTCCTGGAATTACAGCTGGAGAAGATTATTCCAGAGACATTATTTCCCTCAAGTCGTGGGCTTAAGTCAAATTTGGAAGAGAAATGAAATTGCCAGCAGTGAAAAACCAGACTAGGTAGGAGTTCATGAGCAGAGAAATAACATTTTCATTTGTTTCTGCCCCAGTGGGAGACGAGCAGCCTTTCAGTAAATAGAGACAGCTATGAGAAATGATTTTTGTGGTCGGTGGGATATTGTTTTAACGTGCACTTATCCATCTGCAATCTAGATGTCAGGCCCCAGGAAGCCGCAGAATGGCCATTCTACTGTTGTCTTTATGACACGCGAGCGCTGGCCTCGCCTCGCCTCCGATCGTCTCCCTTAGCGTCCCGTTTCCACTGTAGCGTTGGTCTCACATGTGGGCTTCTTTTAAAGCCCACTTTGTTAAGAACGACCAGCTGATGCTTCTCTTTGGAATTCTGGAGTTTTGCTGTGAATTGAAATGAAAAATCCAATCCTGGCTTCTCAGACAGTCGTCTCTCTGTGCCCAGCCTGGATGTTGTGAGTGTAGCTGCATCATTCTTATTTTTCCTGCAATAATAATCAGAAAGCATGCTGCATTTTTACAAGAGTGGCAGAAAGCGCTGCTTTAACCCTTTAAAACCGGTCGGAGCAGCACGCTCTGTTTTTAACTATTTTTAAATCCCGGTAGCTCTGCAATCACGTGAGCTAGCGCAATAATTTCTTTGCATATGAAACCGGAGGAGTTGTACTTACATCTTATGCCATCAGCTTGTCCTCGGTCACAGTTTCCTTCCACATATAGTTTTGCAAAAACTGCATAAAAAGCACTTGCAGCAACAAAAACATAATATTCCAGAAACACGCTTTGCCGATCCGATCAGCTGTTCGTAACACTTCCTACGTCCATCAGCACGAACTATCGCATGACCGCCATGACCTGCCCGAAACCGGAAGTGACGTCATTTTCGCAGAAATGTAGTTTTTTTTACCATCAGGGCCTCATGAGCCTATACTGGTGTTTTTAAAAGTTATCTTTGACTTTATGACTTTCTGTGTGGTTTCTGGGATGCTTAGGACTCATATTGCACTGCTGGAAATAGTTTATTTTGATGCATATGCTGCTTTTTTGCAAATTTGCATTATAATATTTATTTTCGTTTTTCCTGCAGTATATAAAAATTGGTGTATTTCAAAAATAAAACTATGTTGACACTCAAAATAAATTTCCTGTGGTGGGAAACTATTTTGTGCAACTTTTTTGTATTTACAGTTTTGAGGGATAAGCCTCTTAAATTTCTCTAACTAGAAATATATGTTAAAAAACAAAAACGATTTTCAATTTTTTTGTAGTTTATTGCACTTTTTTGCAATTTATGTAATTACTATGCACTTAATGCAGACATATTATTAAAATCTGGGCTATAATGGTTGTATTGATGTATATCAACTTGAAATGCTCCCAAAAATGGCTCCACAGCATGTAAACATATAATATAAGCTCTGGTGGACTTGGTTCTATGGTAGGTCTTAAAGGGTTAAGCAGTCGTTCCTCTTCGTGTGTTGTGTGTGTTGTGTGTGTTGTGTAGTCCAGTTTGCCTGAGGTTGTGATGTGTCACCCTCTGCTCTCCTGTTGTTGTTGTCACACATTTACACTTTGATTAATTTCTTTTCATAATTGCAGTAAAGTGATTTTTGCCCAACAGTGTAGATGCACCTGGAAAAATGGTTCAGTGTTATCTTGTTTCTAAGAGATTTTCAGCGGATTATTATGGGATTACTTTCACTTTGATAAACTGCAGCTGTCAACTTTCGTTACCTGTCTGATCAGTGAATATGTTTCTATATTCTACGACGTTGTAGTTATTTATACGGTGCATTAACAATCCGAGATTAATTTGCAGAAGAAAAGCTTTGATCCACAGCTGTCAGCAGCGATGTTCTCCCAGGTGGTTACGTCTACTTCCTGTCGTGCACTGTCAGCAGCACATAAAGGACTCGTCACATGGCACGTTCTGATTATTATTGATATTGAAAGTGGAATTGAATAAATGTGTGCGGTAATAAGATTAGGGTTTCCCAAGAGGCACGTGTCCCCTGCTGCATTTGTTCTGAAGAGGCTTGGCGATCGTTTTCAGAGGCTTGTTTTTCATTCAAGCAAATTTCCATTTCAAACAGCACAGTACCTACATCGAAGAAACCCAGACAGACTGAAACGAGCATGGTTGGCCGTCTTAAATGAACAACAGTGATCTAACTGTGAAGAAGGGTGAAATTGCACTGGAGCTATTTGTTTTGCATTATCAGAATTTTGCTCCACGTTGCTTTGCATATGTAATATCTGTCAATCCTGCCACGACATATTACACAGCCATGTCCTCCACATTAACTGCTGCGATTAGCCCTCATGGAGGAATTTGTAAAAGAATATAAGGACCAGGGTCTGTCTTCATTTTGCATTAGTGTTAGCTTTCTCTGCTTAAAGTTTACGATCGTAGGAGACGATATCGTCATGTCGCAGCGTTACATGTTCAGCAAAAAGCTTTAAGCAGAGCGCTTGCATATGACATGACGTGTGTGCACGCTGTGCATTTGTAAAATCGCTGGTAAACCAATTAGACTTGTTCGAAAGGAGTCACATCAGCTGTGTTTGGGTAGCAGTAAGGTCATAGGGCAGTGAATGGGTGCGTAGTACAGGGGATTGGATGGGATTAACCTTGGCCTGCCCCTTTGGCCCCGGGCCCAGGCGGCCCAGGAAGAGTGGAATTAGCCAAGCCAGGCAGGGCCATCTGATTCCAAGCCCTCATCCAATTACTGCCTTATCTCTCGGCCAAATGAGATCAATGCATGGAGGGCCAGGAGACCTGGCAGCCTGGTGAAGGTGCGATAATCAGTAGTAGGGAGCATGGCACTTAACTCCCTTGTGTCCCTGAAAGAGCCAGAGTGTGTGTTCGCAGCACCATTCGCCGCCGTTAGCTCGCGGTGCCTGCTGCTGCCTGACCTACACTTTGCATAAGGACAACCTGGTGTGATGCATTTAGGCTTCTTGGCTTTTTGCATTCGAGTGCTGCACTTAGGGAGGTGAACGATGTGCATAATTACAGTTTTGCCTCATATCCTCGGTGGATCTACTCTGCAGATTACGCTGGCTAAAAGGTGCTAGCAGAGAGGAGGAAAGACGCATAATTGCTTTTTACATGTGCACCATATAAAAGGCACTTTTAAGCGTTTTACTCTGGCCTAATAAAGTCCGCTGTTATTCCTTCTGCCAATTAGTTTGGAAAACAAATGTTTGACGTTTGCTGGTGTAATTATAAAAAGAGTTAACCTGTTGTGCAGTAAAAGCAGGCAATTGTGCTCCGCTCCAGCGCTTCTTGAGATGGAGTTGCATTCAGCCGAATTAGATTCTCCAGTAGTTTAATTTCATTAATTGTTTTCTTGTGTTCTCATTCAATAAACGTAAAATACTGTTTGTAGACATCAAACCTTTCATAAAAATGACGAAATCACGTTTTCCTGCTGCACCAGCAGATCCGCGCGGAGGGCAGATTGTCTTTCAAAAATATATCATCGAAATGAAAGTTTTGGCCGAGTCTTTATATGATCTAAAGCTCTTTATATTTATTTCTGGTACTTTTGCCATGCTAGTGATTGTATTGCACCACTGGTGTGTCCCACAGCCATCTGGAGGACCATTCTGTGCTCACAGTATGGCCGGTGAGGGAGCCATTCTGCTGAATTTATGCTCGACTGTTTCTTCTCATGCTTGTGTTCTGGGCACGCGTATCCATCGGAGAGCCATAGGTAGCTCTGAAAGAGTGCCTGTCCTCAGCTGCGGCCCTGCGATTGTACATCTGTATCTGCCCTGCAGACCCCCTCCTCCCACCTGTCCCCGACTGCGTCTACTCTCTTCAGCCCAGTTGAATTAAAGTCCTCTTAAATTCACCGCAGCAGACCAGCCGCAGAGGGAAAGCTGGCATCACAGGGGCCCTCTGACAATCAGCACCCGGCTAGAAAGCACTAATGAGCGCTGGGAGGAGACAGACAGTGTTGGCGGCCTGCATAAAGGCGGCGGCGGCAGTGGCGGGGGGTGTTAGGGAGGGAGGCGGCGGGCTGGCGCGTTGCTGGGATGGGTCCGGCACAGCCCTGACTAGATTAGCTTCCAGGGGGCAGAGCTGCAGTCAGTTTTGGAAAATATCACAGCCCATTAGTTAGGAGCAATGAAATGGAGTCAACTTCTGGGACTCCATTAGGCACGCCGCGCTTAGGCAGACAGCGTCCCTCGGTGTGATGTTGCTATTCTGGAAGGATTGAGCACAGAGATATAATTGGACTGGGGAAATCAAGCAAGTTTCAGTAGTCCTGGTGGGGCTCTCAGACAGAAAATGAGAACACAGGCCTTTGTATTTTCTCTCCCTGTTAGCTTTGCAGGGTTTTGAAAAACACGAGTGAAAAGGCAGCCAGCGTTCTCGCTCCTCTCTGCCTGCGTCCTCCTTCTGCTTTGCTTATTGGGTTTTACCATCTGCTTTAAATTCATTTTTTCTTTATTCCAGGCTCCAGCTCCGGCTAACCCTAAGCTAAACAATATGCATTTATTCATCCGTGCTTTTCTCTAAGCATTGATGAGGCTGAGGATTGTGCTTGATAATAAACATGGCTTAGTCTAACACAGGCTGCTTGCTAAGCCTCACAAGGCTGTTTACTGGAGATCAGCGCCAGCTAACTCCATTAGTTTGGAGTATACAATAGCACTGCCCGAGCATATTCTCTTTCTTCCCTGACGTGACCTCCTTCTGGATAGCGAGCTCACATTTTGGTTCTTTAGGCAGAGCTCAGATGTAGATGGAGCAGACAGGCCTCAGTGCTTCAGGTAATTGATGTGCAGTTTTTAGCACCATCCTGGGAGATTTTCATCCCTCCAATTTCTAGTGGGCATGCATCACTTGGTTTGCCCAGAACGCTTGATAAACTCTGTCCTAAATAAAGGACGTTTTGCCAATTCTCTGAGTTAATATACTTCACAGTCGCAGTCCATCATGTTCTTCTCGTGCCTTCGGTTTAGTGGCGGGTGAATAATGAGATTCTGATGGTGGCGACTGTTTGCTGCCTCGTGACAGTGTAACAGTAACACGGTGGCCAGCGCGTTAATGCTGTGAGGACCCCGGTGTCGAATAATAACGTAGCGTTATTAGCGTTTGGGCCTTTCGTCCACACGTAAACGCCGTTTGAGGCACTGAAAACTGCGATTTTTAAAAACTCCTGCCAGGGTGTTTGTGCGTTTAGGTGTGGACGAGGAAAACATAGATCTACTCAGGCAAAGGTGTGCGCCACGTTATTGTTTTTACACGAGATTAGTTTCTACAATAAAAAATATTGTTGCTGTTAATCTGTTTGCAGTTTTTACACACTTGCATAGACGCACACAGTTACTGTTCATTTACAACGACAAACTGAACAAACGCTCTCACAGCACAAATCCTGACGTTTGTTTTGAATACATTTACTGTTTTAAATTAAACGTATGTATGCTGTAAGTTGTGAGTCTGTCGTTTGAAATGATCTGCCTTTCCAGGAAAACACAAACTTTTCAGAAGGGCACAAAACTCGGTTTAGTCTTTGCCTCCCGGGCTTCTACACTTCTGATTGGCCAACATCTCGTTTGTAGCGTTCACAGTGGACGCGATTTTTTTTTAAATGAAAAATCTCCATTTTCAAAAATACCCGTGTACGTGTGGACGTAGAATATGACTGTTAAGCCTTTAACCCTTTAAGACCTGCCGTAGAACCAAGTCTGCCAGAGCTTATATTATATGTTTACATGCTGTGGAGCCATTTTTGGGAGCATTTCAAGTTGCTATACATCAATACAACCATTACAGCCCAGATTTTAATAATATGTCTGTATTAAGTGCATAGTAATTAAATAAATTGCAAAAAAGTGCAATAAACTACAAAAAAATTGAAAATCGTTTTTGTTTTTTTAACATATATTTCTAGTTAGAGAAATTTAAGAGGCTTATCCCTCAAAACTGTAAATACAAAAAAGTTGCACAAAATAGTTTCCCACCACAGGAAATTTATTTTGAGTGTCTTCATAGTTTTATTTTTGAAATACACCAATTTTTATACACTGCAGGAAAAACAAAAATAAATATTATAATGCAAATTTGCAAAAAAGCAGCATATGCATCAAAATAAACTATTTCCAGCAGTGCAATATGAGTCCTAAGCATCCCAGAAACCACACAGAAAGTCATAAAGTCAAACATAACTTTTAAAAACACCAGTATAGGCTCATGAGGCCCTGATGGTAAAAAACTACATTTCCGCAAAATGACGTCACTTCTGGTTTCGGGCAGGTCATGGCGGACATGTGATAGTTCACGCTGATGGACGTAGGAAGTGTTACAAACAGCTGATCGGATCGGCAAAGCGTGTTTCTGGAATATTATGTTTTTGTTGCTGCAAGTGCTTTTTATGCAGTTTTTGCAAAGCTATATGTGGAAGGAAACTGTGACCGAGGACAAGCTGATGGTATAAGATGTAAGTACAACTCCTCCGGTTTCATATGCAAAAAACATCTTTGCGCTAGCTCACGTGGTTGCAGAGCTACAGGGATTTAAAAATAGTTGCGCAAAACAGAGCGTGCTGCTCTGACCGGTTTTAAAGGGTTAATCAGGTGCTGTGAAGACTTTGAAGGGATCGATAGATACGATCTGTCCATTTAGTGATTGATGAGCACAATTAAAGGTCGCAGGGAGACATTCATTAAAACAAGCTTGTTTTTTCTTTTATGGTTGTTTTAACGTGGAATCACTGAGAAGCTGAAGCATGATAATATATGATTCACTGTGATGGTCCTTGACAGATGGACTGTGCTGCATCTTTTTGCCTCAGCTCTTTGTCCTCTTCGCAGACTATATGCCCAGAGCAGGAGAGTGTTGACATTTGCGCACCTCTTGGGAACACATCACTGTGAATGTTATCAGCACCTTAAAGACGGCCCTCAGCCCTCATACATCCCTAGTAGGTGCTTTCAGCCGGTGCCTCAAAGGGCACACCCAGCCTCAACCTTCCACCCCCGACCTGTCTGGCAGGGTAAAGAAAGAGCACCTAACGGCTTCTGTGAGGGTTAAGCAGGGTTGTAAAGAACGGGTGAAACGGAGGGTAAAAAGGGTGCCCGCCATTTGAAATGTCTCCACTGAGATCTAATCAGGTTACAGCGGCTGTGCCCCTTTTAAAGTAGCAACACGACATTACTGCTGGCAGCCTCTCTGGAGTCCAGACCTCACAGGGCTTCTTATGTCAGCCCCCTTCTCCCTGAATGAGCAGCCCTCTGGAACACATCATCCACCTCAGTCCGAGCTCTGGATTTATTCCCCCCCACAAAGCCGCCTTGACAGGTTTGTTATCTGTTCACCCGGTCGGCAAGCCCCGGAGAGACGCGGCACTGGCAGTTAGGAAAGGGGAATGCTGCGGGAGAAGCAGGGCAAGTAAATGTCAAGTGAACCGCCAGAGATGGATATTATAGCTTCTGGGGACCGCAGAGCGAGCGGGGGAGGGATCTGTCCTGTATGTTTTGCCGTCTACCTCTGTAGGTGGCAGTCTTTACTGAATTTGCTTTTCAGTTCCCAGACTGAGCCCTTCTTATGTGCAGGATACAGCGATGCTGCACAACACATATATCACCACGAATAATGTGATAAGAAATGCTCAAGAGCAAAATACTGTGAGAAGAAGAAGTTGCATGACCATCTGTTCACAACCATGTTTTAACCACATTAGTTGTTATTGTTAAAAAGAGAGAGAGGGATGCATCTGATTAGCAACTGTGTCCAACTGCAGCTCGATTTTACGACACACTGTGACTCGTTTTGACCAGGATCATGCATCGCTTTTATTAGCTCGATGAATAAACGTGGCGACGTCGTCTCATCAGCACAGTTGTGTGGTGCTTTATTTAACAACGAACCAAAAATAAAATAGAAATGCTCATTTTTACTTATCTGGCCGCGACTCTAATTTGAAATGGAAACAATAAGTTTATAAATGTATCCAAAGTGTAACACAAACCTCCTGGATTCACAGACACATGTTCCAAAGATGTTATGCTGAGATTTTTTCATTCGCTGTTGTTATTAAAAACAAAGACTCTGTTCCTGTGACTCACATCCCCTCCAACTACCCAAACTTGATTTCATAATAAAAAACAGAACTCTCTCTGTAAAGCGACTAGTGTGAAAAGTGTGTAAAATGACATTCGTAATCAGTTTAACTCCAGACATGTGACGCGCAGTCTTATTTCATGGAGTGGAATCGTGAGGGTCTGTGTGGGTGTCGTGCTGCTCGGAGACGCCAACGATCAAACATTTTATATATGAAAAATCGCTGCCAAGATGTGAGCTGCTTTCTGTTGTTTTAATATATGTGTGAGTCCTAAAATAACACAACGCCTAAGCTAACAGTCAAACTTTTAATAATAAGAGGCTGAAAGCTGAATTCCCATCATCCACAGAGGGTTCGTTACACCCAGCATTCCTGCATCTCATTTGGATTTTTTTGTTTATTTATTTATTTTTCTGCCTGTTTGATGTTTGTCAACATGCTGAGCAGTTCCAGGTTTCTAACTAAAATGATAGATTTCAGCTTTATTTATGTTTGTGTCACAATAGATTCACAGAAATAAGATAAACTGCACCTCTGGATTTGGAGTGCTGTGCACTGCATATTTCTTTGTAGAGCTGGGAGATATGAGATTTTTTCATATCACGATATGTTTTTTCATTTCAGGCGATAACGATATATATCACGATATAAGCCAAATAACTATATTTGTAAGATTTAAATGTGCCGTTGCTCACAAGTAAAATGTGAAATAATCAGCAGCTTGTTTTGATTTAAATATTTATTTCCCATAATAAGTTCAACAGGGTAGATGTACTTAACATGAGACTGTTTCAGATAAATAAAGGCAAATATTGCAAACTACACAAAAGGCAGCCGCTAAAGCGTTTAAGTTTCAAAACAGAACAAACAAAACAGACTAAATTGTCAATTCCACTTAGAAACAAAATATTAATTCTAAAAATAAATCTTAGTTTGTTTTACAGAAGAACAGACAAAATTGACTAACTTTTGTCAATATCAAATAAACTGAGAACTCAAAGGAAATTCTCAATCTCTCCTTGTTGTATAGCTGAGCTTTTCAAACAGTTTAACAGTTACTTTAGTCTGACAAAAGCCAAATGACGAATTAGCGCTTCCAGTCAGAAACTGAGCATGCACCGCTTTATTGTATTTCCAGACTTGCTTTCGGCACATTTACAGTGCGCTGCTCTGTTTTTGTCAGACTTGAAATAGCCGAAATACCTTCACACTACGGGACTTCTGTGGCTCTTCTGTTCAACAATCTCTCCGGCGTTGGAACCATCATCTGTTTTCTCTTCGCTAACCTTCGGTCACGCTCTCGGTTGATTTTTCTCTAGTCGGTGAACTCATTTCCTCCATTACCCGGGCGGCACGGCGGCTGGCTGCTTCCCAAACAAATACACGTGTGCGGCTTGGCACTTGTGCTGTACGTAACAAGTCACGTGACGCTGCGGCTGTGATTGGTTCGGCTCTGTGCTACTTAATTTGGATTGGCTGTTCTTCTTTTTTTTTATTTAAGAGGACGAGCGGTGAGGTCTATCGCAATAGTTTCATTTTTCTATCGAGAAAAAGTTATTTCGCAATACATATCGTTATCGTTCTATCGCCCAGCTCTATTTCTTTGTAACCCTTTAAAGTGGTCTTGAGCCGTAGCTCTCCGTGCTCTCTGGAGGTTTTCCGATTCATTTTCAGCTCAGCGTTCCTTTCAGTCCGTTTGTACCCGACCATTTTAAGAGAAATGTTTGTTTAAGTCACTTAACAGTGACCCGTGAATCATTAAAGCATAATCAAAGCACCTACAGACTACCTGAGATATGCATCTAGTCCTACAGCTGATCCAACTACTTTTCTCCAAAGCCTCATCAGAAAAGGAATCTCTTGTCAAACGAGATGAACATGGAAAAGTACCATCAGATTCGGATCCACCATCTGGAAAGCATCTGATTGGCAACAGCTTAAAGATCCCAAACGCACTGCACTAAAAGCATACCTGGGTAAATCCCCCACAGAGGAGCACTATTAGTCACAGACCTCCACATTATTGGATCCGTATGGAATCGTCTTGGCCGAGTTAAGAACAAAAGCTGGTCAACATCTAAAAACAGCTTTGAGATCTGCTTTAAGAGAACTATTCCTGTTCAGGCAGTTTCTGTTTCTCTGGTTCTCTTATTGTTCAATTGCAGGGATGACACAATAACAATTATTCCTGAAATAGGAATGACTTTCCTCAGAAGGTTGTAGTCCGAGTCCATGACCCCAACTTTTTATCATCCCAGTCAAAATACAAAATGTTGTGTACACTAGGGCTGTTCGATATAACCATAAAAAATAAACTGTTTACGGCAATATTTTTTCATGGTTCTGATGGTCACTGTAGTTATTATTCATTTCTCTCTTTCTCTTATATTTAATATAACCACACTACGGACGGACAAGCGCTTGTTTTTATGCGTTGTCGTTAGCAACAACGACGGTAACAGCATCGCGTGTCCGCTTGTTTATGTTCCACATAAACCTTTCACAATAAAGCTCAAGATCCTGTTGAGACTTTTCAAAATAAACTGAATCACGTGAAAGATGCAGATTATTTATGATGACAAGTAAAAAAAAGACGCCAGGTGCTAAAAAATAAACCTTAGACTCAAACGTTAGAACAGGCTTTTCCCCGCAGCACGCCGTGTAATAAATACTCTCAAAGAAAACGGCGCCGTTACAACTTATGTCTAAAAATGTATCGTTTCATGCATCGGTTAAAACACTCGACTCCAGCTACATGACGCACAGCTGGAAACACTTCATGCAAGTCGAGATTCACAGAATTTACAGAAAATGTTACATTTTTGTGATTTATATCGTTATCGGACGATAGATGTTTTATATCAGGATATGAGATTTTGGTCGTATCGCACAGCCCTAGTGTACACCCACCCAACAAATTAGGAAAGCGTCTCATTTTGTTTTTGTCATCAACAATTTTAATTTATTTCATTTTAAACTTCAATAACAGAACTTAAGGATAACTACATAAATAAATAGTTTTAAACAAACAAACAAACAACAACAAAACAACAACAAAAAAAAAAACAAAACAAAAACCAAAACAAAGGAAAGTTATCCTATTCTTTCTTCGCACACCACCACTCTGTCATTACTCTTCTGTTCTTCAAGTTACAGAAAGCCAGCTTGTAAAGGACCAAATTCAATCATATTGATGCAATTTGTCTAATAAACCATAAGTCACTTTTTCGTAAGACGCCAACTTAGCCATTGTCTTTAGCCACTCTTCATAGGGAGGGGGGTTCTTTTTTTTTTCCGTTTGGCCATAGTAACAGCCAGAATAATCCATCTCCATCTTTCTGATGGAGATTTTTCCAGTTATACAGAAAGAGTCTTATTTTGTAATGAATTCATCAAACAAACAAGGATCAGAAATTTAAGAAGTGCAAAAAGTCGCGTTTCATGTTGGGAATTGTTACAAAACAAAATTCCAAGATTCACTGTTTGTGCTTTAAGTTCATGAATTGCATTTAGTAAAGTCGCAGTGACACAGCTCTGCAGGTGCTGCTGTGTGAGAACAGATGATCTTAACATTTAACTGTTGCCGTGTCTGTTAATATGTGCACTTTCACCACTTCTCCTATCGAGCTGGCCATCTTTGCAATGCTTGTTTTTCATATATCTCAGCAGGGTGAACAAAGCCTGTTAGTCTTCCACACTGATGGTGTTTAAATGTAGTCTATCTGTAATACTGCACATTGCTCTCATTTTCTTCCTATTGAATGCAAAGCCATGTGGAACGTTTTGTTTCGTCAGTAAGGACGTTTGTGTATTCACTGCCCGTCTCCTTGATTCCCCCACAGCCTGATTTTTACCATATTGCAGAATCTTTTCTTTTGATGAACTTACTCGGGAATAAAATTGTCACAACCTTTCCACCTTTTATCTTTTCTGGTATTCTGCTGCCAGATGACCTGAGCTGATTTAAAGCCTCAGCGTTGCATTCTTCTGCTTGTGTTTGTGATGAGTTTGGTATGTCTCACATATTCCCACGTTTAATCTTGAACTGTTAGTTTTCTGATCCTTTCGTGCTCAAAGAGGAGAATAGGATCTAAATTGTGAGATAATTTCTTTGGCCTTAATTGCATGGCTCCAGCGTAAGCTGTGCAGCTCTCACCAATCCTTTTAGAACTACTTAAATGTTCCGCTTGGATGTGGATTAGTGGATAATGGGCCCAGCAGCAGGCCAGGTACAAGCTATTGAAGTGTTCCTGAGATAGCCTTGGCGGGCCCTTGGGGTAGAGGGGGAGGGTTCATTGTTGGTGTGACAGTTTGGCTGAGTGGATTACATGCAGTTTAGGGACTGTATTGGATTGGGGCTGTGCCCAATTATCCTCTTGGATTGGATTGCAAGTGAGTAACCTCCTATCCCAATTTCCAGTGCACCAGGTGAAGCCTATAGGATCCTGCTGCTGCACATTCTCAGAAACCATTAAGCCAGTGAGCCCAAACATAAAGTAGTCATGTTCACAGCAGGATGTGATAGCAAAAAGTCTTGTCCCCACTATACCTCGTCTCCAAACTGCAAAGCTCAACATAGATTTATGGAGTGGAAAAATACTTTTGCTACTATTCGCCGTATTTTGCCCATCGAACACTTTGACACTGAATTTCACGGAATCCAGAACATGTTTAAGTGTTTGAAAGAGAAACCTGCTTGAAGGTAGTATTACAGGTTTATAAGGTCTGTGAAGAAACCGATCATTAGGTTAATCTGGCTGCACCAACAGATCGTTATTGTGCGACTTTTTGTTGGAAGACTTTTCAACAATAAGGGACTTTTCACTGTGGCCCTGAGAGGCCAAACGGACTGCAACTGAAGAAAACACCAGCAATAAGAAAAACGCTGCAAAAGCACACACAACACAACGGAAAAATGATTTCCAAAAGCATACAGGAAGTGTTTCTGGGGAGACAATAACCCGACGGACCACTTGCAGGAACCAAAATATGCTAGGTAAGTGTGTTTTAACCCTTTAAAACCGGTCAGAGCAGCACGCTCTGTTTTGCGTAACTACTTTTAAATCCCGGTAGCTCTGCAACCACGTAAGCTAGCACAATAATGTTTTTTGCATATGAAACCGGAGGAGTTGTACTTACATCTTATGCCATCAGCTTGTCCTCGGTCACAGTTTCCTTCCACATATAGTTTTGCAAAAACTGCATAAAAAGCACTTGCAGCAACAAAAACATAATATTCCAGAAACAGGCTTTGCCGATCCAATCAGCTGTTTGTAACACTTCCTACTTGGAATAGACATCAGCGCAAACTTTTGCATGTCCGCCATGACCTGCCCGAAACCGGAAGTGACGTCATTTTGCGGAAATGTCGTTTTTTACCATCAGGGCCTCATGAGCCTATACTGGTGTTTTTAAAAGTTATCTTTGACTTTATGACTTTCTGTGATTTATGATTTTCAATTTTTTTGTAGTTTATTGCACTTTTTTGCAATTTATGTAATTACTATGCACTTAATGCAGACATATTATTAAAATTTAGGCTGTAATGGTTGTATTGATGTATATCAACTTGAAATGCTCCCAAAAATGGCTCCACAGCATGTAAACATATAATATAAGCTCTGGCGGACTTGGTTCTATGGTAGGTCTTAAAGGGTTAAGCTGCACTAAGTCTTTGCCTCTGTAGTCCTTGCTGTGCACTTAAAGGGTTAATCTCTTGATTCATATAATACTGATGACGTATTTTTAGGCTAATAGTCAGGCTAACACACTTACCTCTCATATTTTCTTTCCTCACAAAACCGACATTTCTTTTAAGTGTCTCCCGGCGCAAAAAATATTCTTAGCATATTTTGGTTCCTGCAACTGGTCCGTCGGGTTATCTTGTACCGTAACTTTAAGTCTGACAGTAATATTCAACTTAGCTTCTTTTACTGTACTAATAACGTCAATAACAAAACAGTTATGAGTCAGTTTGTGTGACATGGCATTTAAAAAGCATTGTCCCCACACATCTCTGCCCTGATGGATGCCTGGTTGCTCATAATTAGTCATTTGAGTCGTCGAGTATGCGCTGTGGTGCATGTATGCGTTATTATGCGATAAAATAATCACTTGCGTCCATTCTTGACTGCACTGAAACTTCTGGGTGAAATGGCTGATTAATTAGACGAATCAATCGTTTACATGTTTGGTTTGATTAAAAGGGCTGGTCTCATTTTCTTTTGGTCATAAAAGCAACATCCACACATAATAAATAACAACATTTACATACTTTCCTTCAGTAGAAACATTATTTGCGGACTGTATAACATACTACATCATATTGCTAGTACAATTTTAATTCTAAAAAACATTTTTACTGGCAAAAGAGCTTGCACAACCTGCTGTCACCCTCTCTTCTTCTTTACTTTTTCCTGGAAACTGCAAGTGGATAACAGCAGTCCTCTGGCAGTGCTCATCTGATTCCATCAGGAAGAGGAAAAGCAGCACTGGCCCTTGGGAATACTGTGCCTGAAAATGGTAATTTGCCAGCTCTAGCAAATCCTGTGAGAGCAGGGAAGATGAAGAGTAGACAGATTTCACTTGCTTTATTTATTAAATTTGATAACCGGTACAGGCCTCCAGAGAGGCAGAAACATTCTGCTCCATGTCATTTAGAAGGAGGAAGAGAATATGGTGGAGATCCGTCTAAGACCTCCCAATCATTCAGCCCGGATTGCATTAGGCATCACTGAGTCCACAGCCTCGTTCATGGGTGTGATGCAGCTCTTGTCTGTCAAAGTGAAGATATCCTATTCAAAGGCCTTTGTATTGTTTTGGCTTCTCTGTTTGTGGAGCTAAATCTTTCATTGCAGGGTTTAAGTCCATCCAATGCAACAAGACTGACTTCACAGTCGGATTTATTCGTTTTAATAGACCAAAGGTGCTGCCTTACTTGTTTTTTATAAGAGTACGTGAACGTGCCGTGAGCTGGCATCTTGGTAAAGAGGAAGCTAATTGATTAGCTGACAAGCAATGTTTGGTGTCAGGCAAGCAAAGAGACTAGCTCAAGTCTTTGCTTCCCCAGGCTATTATTTAATACAACTGTGTTGTTCTCAGCTTCCTCCCTTTGTCCAGGAAAACTCACTGCCCTCTCAGTCCTCAGAAAGCTCCTCAGGGACACTTCACACAACTCAGAGGGGAGGGGGGGGGGAGACGAACATAGCCACAAAGCCATACTTGAGAGGTATCGCTTTGCAATCTGCCCGTCTCCCAGCTCTGGCGTCTCATTTGTTCTGTGTGCTGATGTGCGTCAGGGCTTCGGGGCAAGGTGATAGTCTCGGGGGATAAGCTGCAAAGGAAAGTTACCTGAGGAGATAAGACAGTAAGGGAGAGGGGGGGAAATCCTTTTTCTGCACTGTGGATCTTTGTGTTTCTGCAAAAGACAGTAGCAGCAGTTTAGCTGCAGAAACTTGGCTGCAGAGCCAGAGGTCCTTGAATGGGTTGGCGTTGAATGGCTCGGGTCCTTTGAATATCCTCTCCTTGAATAAGAGGTCTTTGACAAGAGAGGGCTTTGTGATGCTTCTGTGCTGCTTTGCCGTTATCAGCGCTGCTGGCTCCATGCGCTGAGGAGCTGCAGTGTTGCCAGTGTCTCTGATGGCGCTTGTTTCTGTTCACGTTTGAGGTCATCGTTGAACGGCATTCTCAATCACCTTGTGATTTTAGGTAATAACGACGTGATTGACCACACCGCCAGGCAGTTCCAATTTTTAATCCCTCCCGCTAAATTCCTGAGCCTCGTAATTCTTCAAATTATAGAAGCTCATATCGGTTTTTTTTTGTAATTAACAAATCACAATTTAATCCACAGTGCATGACAATTCAATTTGTTGATTGCCCCCCTCCCCCCAAACCTCCATCTCTCCTCTATTTGGGAGTGAAAAGGAAAGAAAAATAATCTCGCTGAATGTATTAATTCAACATGATGAATCCTGTATTCAAGTCAGTGGAGTGAATAATTAAAATTAGCTGATAAAACTTTCAGCAGAATTACTTTGCCGAAATTGCTGAACAGATGTGTCATTTTAATGAAAATCCACAGCCAAGCTCCTTTCCCCTTCCCCTCTGTTGGATAAAAATATTATTCCCATGGCACATTCTTAATTTGGTGGTAAATACACTCACAGCCGTCTCCGGAAGGGTGGGCGGGAGCGGGCTGAGAGCGAGGAAGAGCAACTTGTCACACTTAGTAACTTGATTTCTCCCCCTGCATGCAGTAACAGCAATCTACAGTAATTCACAGCACTCCATTGTTGCAGCAAGTCCCAAGGAGGACTTATTAAAATGCAATAATCTCCCTATTTAAACAGAAACAATAACCATTAGAATTCCCGCAGATCTAAAACAGAGCGTAAGCCCCCATCTGCTGTGAATGATTAGAGTCTTGACGAGGGAATTTAATTTGCAACATTCAAAGATGGGAATCTGAGCAGATCTCTCCTCCGAGACTCTCACCCTCATACTCATTTGCCTCTCGCTTTATTTGTCTTTTTAATTATTTATTTAGCTGCCACTAAAGTTGCTCTAGAGAGGAGGCATTGGATGCGCCCAGGCTACACAACAATGTACTTTAGTGCAGCCCTTTGTAAAGCATTTGTTCTGTTGTGTATATACATGTGTACATATATCATCCTGCACTCAGTTCAACGTGCAATAAAGTGAGAGGGGAGTGCATGACAGACAAGGTGGCAGTTATCTTTTGTATTTTGTTGCGTGCACACATCCTCTATCACACAGCGCATCATAGAAACTGTCTGCCTACATCTGTGTGAGACGTTCTTAAACAACAACAACAACAGCGTGTTAGTGGCTCTCTGAGGCTGGAAAAACAGTGCTTTAAACAAAATGCTAGCAAACCCAAGTATGGTACATTCATGTCATTTAATTTTATACAAACGACACCTAGGAGTCAAACTTTGTAAACCATATTTTCCGCACTATAAGGCACACTTAAAATCCTTTATTTTTCTCAAAAATCGACAATGCGCCTTATGTATGAATTCTGGTTGTGCTTACTGACCTCGAACCGATTTTATGTGCTACACGGCGTGCAGAAATGTGTCTTAATGTTTTAGCATGACTTTGCTAAGCTACGAAGCCGCACCGCTTGATGGATTGTTGGAGCGTTACAGCTACCGTAGTCAGGAGCCTCGCGGAGGAATCTGGGTCCTAAACTCCGTCTGTTTCAGGTCCCAAAGTCAAACAAACACTGCGGCATCACTGAGAGTTAAAAACTGTCTAAATTCTTTCATCTTTAATAAAATGATATATGAATGATGTAACAATTAAGTTTAACATCCATGAAAACAGGATTTATTACATTTAACAGAGTTAGAAGTTAGCAGGAAGTTAGCTCGCTAGCTTCCACCTAAACATGATATAGCATGTTCTGACTGAGAGATTTTTGAAACAAATTAAAACGTACAGCTCTGCTACCACTTCCAACATAAATAAAGACAGAAAACTAAACAGCAGTGACGTTTGTAGGGTTACTGAAGTTGGACTAGCTGGTATATAATGATGTGACGTGATCGCTAGCGACACAGCTATGTTAGCATAGCATAAACACAGTGAAGCTGGAGGATGAACGCTAACTTTTTTTCCACTCGATAAAAGTTAACGTGAGGGTTCCCGATGGTTAGGGACAAATGCAATCGCATAGCAGGATGCTGTAAACCAGCAGTCTCCAACCTTTTTTGCGCCACGGACCGGTTTATGCCCAACAATATTTTCACGGACCGGCCTTTAAGGTGTTGCGGATAAATACAACAAAATAAAACTAGTACCGGTACCGAAAGAAGAAGATTTATTCATAACACACGTGAAAAGACCCAGGAAAACCAAGTTAAGGATAAAAACAATAACAAAATAACGCTGAAAACCAATAAAACCCCTGAAAACCATACATTTCACACCTGAGCCTCAACTCTCACCGCCCGGCACCAAACGACTCACGGACCGGTACCGGTCCGAGGCCCGGGGCTTGGGGACCGCTGCTGTAAACACACCAAACTTCAGTTAGGAGAACAACTGAGATAATCCATCCACAATACGAGGTTAGTCATTCATATACTGCAACAACATGGGAATAGAGCAGCTGGAGAGAATTCAGCATTAATGAATCAATGGTACGGAAGTGGAATAAGCAAGAAGAATGAGTTGAGGAAAGTTTGACTTATCTGACTGTTTTGTTTCACTTAATGCGCCTTATAATCTGGTGCACCTTATGGTCCGAAAAATATGGTAATTGGTTAAAATGATCTTGCGCACTAGTTTCCCAGAGTTTTTTTTTCCCAACATTGGTTGCTTTTCGCTCATTTTCATCAATCCAGCCATTGACCACAACCAGTTTGGGAATGAGGAGAAAGGACAAGAACACTGAAGCAAAACACAAACTGTTGAAGACAGTAGACAAAAGTTACTGACATCAGCAGTGTCATGTAACACATCACGAGTAAAAAGAGTGGCATGAAGTAGAAATGCTCAGTGCGTCATGGGAAGTCACCCACCAGCCTGAACCTATAGCAGGGTAGCTGAGGGTCATCCGATCCAATCTTAGCTTTAGCAAAAAAAATGACAGTTGGATGTGTCTATCTCCTGAACCCAGACTGGAAGTTGCTGCCTCCCATTCTTAAACACAAACCTTCACACTGTTAGGATCATATGATGCTGTCAGGCATTTAAGTTGTGGTGGGGGTCTCACCATTTGAGGTTATGCATTAAAGGTGGCGGATTTGTTTCAGTGCATTTCTGGATTTAACAGGAAGCCAGTGGCGCAACGCTAATATGGTAGAAAAACTATCTTCTTATGTAGTACCTGTCAGGTCTCTAGTTGCTGCATTTTAGGACAGTCTGATAATAAAGATTACAGTTACAAAGAAGCACTACAGTAATCCAGCCTTGGTCTAACGATGCATAGAATAGTTTTTCAGCATCACTCTCAGACAGGACGTTTCTAATTTTGGCAGAATTGCACAGATAAAGGATGGGCGTACCAAATGTTTGGAGCGTTACTAGAAGCTAAGGTAAAGTATCTGGTATGACCATGTTTCTGAAATACAAAAATTTAAAATAGAAAATTAAAAAAATCATACAGGCCTTTATGTCTCTAAGACATGCCCCTAGTTTAATCTGGTTGATGTTAAATCTGTGAACCACGTGTAGCTCTTTCAAAGGCTGCTTGTCCCCAGCTATACGTTAGCAGTGATCGCTCGATGGTATCTCCGCTAGAATGCATATTTCTTCTCTTTTGTATTAAATGATGATCAGTACACAACCTTGCTCTAACCCTCCCTTTTGGATTCCGAGTGCATCAATCCACTGAAGCAGTAGTTTTTCATTATTTCAAATAAAGGAGAGCTCCACCCTCAGTATTCAGTACCTTAGCAGGCTAAAATGTAGCAGGTGCATTGCTAAATATACGTTAAAAAGTGCCTTACTCTGCAGGTTTCTGTATTCCCGTGGGCTCCTTGTGCTACTGATCTCTCTGCCTGGTATCATCCATTTCTGGCTGAGAGTTCCAAGCGAATCCTAATTCCTGTCTGTGGTTACTGCTACACCCTAGAGACTTCAGATAATGAGCTTGGGGGTTTCAAAAAAGTAGAGTGCCAGTCTCAGAAGGTGTTGTTGAGTTATGGATGGGGGTGGGGTGTTGGAGGGGTTTCCACTGGAGCCTCCAGAGACCCAGTTAGGACCAGACCTTTGGAAGAAGGCACATTAATTCCCAATTTGAAAGGGAAGCTGTGCCATTTTGAATAGCATCTAATTGGCACTCGGTGGAGGAAGACATGAGGGGAAACATTTTACTCATACATTAGTGCCAGCAAAAGGTCTTTTAAATGTGGTAATAGCATAACATTTGTTACTGGAAGAAATAACTTGTGACTTATTGCAACTCGGACTAATATAGAAACGGAGAAAAATGTGTTTGCTCACATTTTACTCATTTGATTTTTGTTGCTTTTAATGTAATAACTTTAGATTCAGTCACACTCTAATCTCGTATTTTTTAATTTGTAACTTTTCTGTTTTCTCAGCAATCACTGCATGCACCATGTTACATTACCATGGCGATTACCATGGCGATTACATGTTAGCTTCATCTGTAGCCAGGTTGGTAGCAAACACAGCTTTTCTGTTCATACATTGTTAGTGACTCTGCTTTGCAGAGAAACAACACTCTGCTCATTAGATGCAATTATCTTTATTATTTCCAAACTGAAGCTTTTTGATTAGAAGTGTTTGTCCCGTCCACCGAGCGCTACCATTAACAGCTACCATGTTTTTCTCCTAGAGAGCAGCATCTCATTCAAAACACGAGTCACACTTGTTTGCTAAAACACTTCTGGGTCCCCGGGTTTAGCTCGAGGAGAGAGGCTAAATTGTTACACCAGCTCAGTAATATGTAAAGATAATGAGCACCATCATTAGTTCACACATTTCTTCTGACAGCAACATGAACAGTGAGACTGAAAGCAATTTGAATATCTCCTCCACATCATCTGATGATGTTCTTTTAGCACTGTCAGTGTCTCAGTCGCTTTGTTGCTGCTCGGTCCAAATTGTTGTTAGAAATCTGTCTGTTCCAAAAAAGCATTAAATAACGTTAATGATAGATGCATAATGTGACGCAGTGCGACGTCCGCTATAGCAATATTGGATTAAATTATACAAAGGAGTAATTTGGGCAGTGCAGGAAACATGTGGACCTGCAGATGTGAGTTCAACTGTAGAAAATCAGTTTTTGATAGAAAATGTAACTGTGTATCAAGTTTGCTTAAACATGAACTTGATGTGATGTTATTCTTCCTATTATAACTCAATTATAATTCATAGTGTAACTAAATAATCTGTTGAATAAAGGGAATTTTATCATGCCACCATATTTCCATTTAAAACGTAAGTACACATAATCTATCTTGATAAAGTTGCGTGAACATGACATAAATTTGTCGGTTACATTTCCTTTAATTATGTAGCTTTAATTTATTAACCTCTCACTGAGTCCAAATAATTGGATTCAGTAAATCCAACAACATCTGTGTTCATTCACTCAACATCTGTCAAATACTTCAAAGCAACAAAATTTGCATTATTACATCAACTATTATGTACTTTGTGTAACAAGTGTCACTCTTGTTGAATGAAGTAATACAGGGTTAGAAAGTATTATCAGATAAATGACATAATTAACACACGTCCAAAGAAATGGAACATTTCTCTGTAACTGGCACCAGTTCACAGCATTATTGTCACAACCAGTTCTTCCCCCTTTAACACCTCTTTCAACCCATGACTCTGTTTATGCTTCATCAGCTGCTGTTTACGCCCCACAAACCACAGAATTACTCAAAGGTTTAGTTTGTGCTGAGGATGTTCAGCACTGTCGTGGATGTGTATGGATGATGCATGTCTGTAAAGCTGTGTCCATTATTGCTCTGGGTTCTGTGGAGGGATGAATTTAAGTGCTAAAACTGGTGAATCAGAATGAAATACCTGCACTGTGTTGTAACAGACACTAGTTTCACTTTTCTTTCTTCCATGTTGAAAACTTGAGTGTTTCTATTTTGTTGCTCTGGCTCTAAACATGCACACTCATTAGCTAAAAACTTGGTAATAACCAGTCGTTAGCAATGATGTGCCAGATAATCCTACTTTCTGAAACATAACGTGACCGAGAGTTGCAAAACTGGCTTCAATTTTCATTCGGTATGACTTGAAATGAGTGACTGAGACCATAAACGTTCTTCTGCAGGACCAGAATATTTTTTGCAAACACGTGTAGAGGCTTCATTTTACACCAGTGGCTTTCCAGGGTTTCTGAAAGTCTTTCAAAGTCTTTATGTTTTGTTTTTTTTGCTTTTTCCACTCAATTCAGTCCATGTGTAGATACAACACGTTACACACAACTTAGCAAAGAACCAATTTTTAACTAAATATATGGAGGTCACCTGAGAAAGTTCAGGCTGAGCTGAAGACAGTTGCTCAAACCAAACATTGACTTTCTCATAAGAATGGTACAAATCTGTTTTTGTCGTTTATCCTGCACGTCCATGTATGCTTGTGCAGTTTAACAGGTCGTTGCACATGTTTCCCATTTTCTTAGCAAAAACAAATAAATGGGCGGTTCAAGACTTTTGCACAATAATAGTCAAGATTAAACATGTTTATAAAGATTCTGAATTGGTTACCTGGTTTTTTAATAAGTGTGTTAAATCAAACACCAAATGTGCTGACTGTTTTGAGAGTTTGTGCCTTGGATGACAATAAATATCTTTAAACTTAGACTTAAGTCCAAACAGCAGACCACACGTCTGTGCGGTGCTAGCTGAACCACTGAGAACAGCGACTGGGCGTCTTCTGGCTGCACATCTGTGTCACGTACGGCCGCATCACTGTTGTCTTCATCGTGCCGTGAGCCCCCATGTCTGAATTCTGTGTGATAAAAGCATAAATCTACTTTTAAAAGAAGAAATGGATCATAAAAGTAGAAACATTTCAGAGTTAATATCAGTTTTCAAGAATCCCACAGATGGATGATCCTGATTTGTCCTGTAATATAGAAAACAGTTTTAATCTTTGGCGATATAACGAATTAAAAATTGCACCTGATGAACACACAGACGCTGCATACATGTGCACAACAGTTTGGTTGCTAATGCTAACATAACCAGACTAACACTCCCACCAGTTTGAACCAAAGGAGACACTTTTGCCATATTTCTGATTGATTTACTAAAGTCATAACTTTACAATGATATAAAATGTAAATGCGTAAGTATGTATCAGTTATTGCATATCTCAGTGTCACCATGCACTGTGCACAGTAGGCTCTAGTGGAGTCCAAGAACAGTAATGAGAAGCTCACAAGCCCAAGTACATAAATGTGCGTCTGCTTTGACATTAGGGCTGCCACGATTAGTCGACTAGTCACGATTACGACTGATTTAATAGTCGACGCGTCGTTTGAAGCTTTGTAAGATCCCAAAAGACGCAGGAATAAGTAGTAGGATTTAAGAGTGTAATAACGGACTGAAACAGAAGATGGCAGCACTGCATGTACAAGGATGCCAGCTGCCGTTAAACCCCGAAGAAGAAGAAGAAGCTGTGTCCCAGAATTCATAGCGCAGCCCAGCTCAGTTTCCAACAATGGCAGCAGCTAGTTAGTTTTAATATTACTCTTATTATTCTTTCTGGGTCACAAAATAAACGTTTAACATATTTTCAGGCGAGAATGTAGCTGTGTAAACCTCAAATATCTGCTCAGTTTATCAGGACACCACATATTTTCAAAAGCGCTCCGACGTTTTCGGAGACGTCTGTTAGCCACTAGCTCGATAGCTAGCCGGGGGCTAGGCTAACTAGAGCCGTGAGAACACCGGACTACTCAGGTTAAACATGATATATAAGTCACTTAGATAACTTAAAAATGTTATTGTTTGGCTTTTTCAGTATTTTATTTGTTCCTGAGTAAATCGGTTTGGCTGAGATTAAAGTTATAGTTTTTACACAGCTGAATAAACGTCAAGCAGACAGCTGATTATCAGAAGTGTGAGATGCTCGAGAATTTACTCCGGTGTCCTGTTATATTTTAGATAGCAAGGAGTTTATTAAACTTCACCGAAACAATCTGCAAATTTCATTAAAATTTAATAAACTATCATCTTGTCTTTATTTTTAGTTAGCACATACCTTAAACACTTAAAGCTGTAAGCTAATGATAGTTATATAAGAGCAGATGCTGCTGGTGCAATAAGCTGTACGTTTTCCGTCCAATGGATGATGATCTGATTAGTCGACTATCAAAATAATCGTTTGTGGCAGCCCTATTTGACATGTGTAAAAACTTACTGTGACAAGCAGATGAAGGACACGCCTTTATTTTGTGATATACATCTATAAAGACAATCATATTGCAACACTTACATTTTAACTGTAAAACACACACAAAGAGCTCTAATTTCAAACTTGAGGCATGTGTTGTTGCTGTAATATTAACCAGTGAGAGAAGTGGGTTTGTTCCGATACTTACTATATTGAAAAGTTGGACAAGGGCATAACCGTGCACTATCTGCCTATGATCACTTTGAGACAGCATGATGTACCTGGAGTATGCTAGAAAACCAAACAACGTATCACAGGGTTGAGTTTAAGTAAAGGTTTATTAACTACATTTACTCATCACTCCTACAGAAATGAATAGACTCAGGTCTACATTTATACACATGCATTACTTACCCTTGATATTAAACAACTGGCAGCTCTGAAGATGTGTCAGCTCGACAACCAATCTGCTTTGATTGGAGCATGTGCAACAGTTAGAGATCCAGTTGATCTAAATCATCTTTGAACCATATACAAACAACATTTAATAACCGTAAACATAATATATTTAGAGTAATCAAGCATTTTTAAATCACATAATCAAACAAGTGCCTTAGTTGACGTTTTTGACTGTGCATATGTGAAATAAGGCACCTTTGGGATGTGCTGTGTGATGCTCTCATGGACCAAATCCTGGGGAATGTTTCCAGCACCTTGTTAAATTTATGCCATGAAGAATTCAGGCAGCCCAAAATGCAAAAAACGTTTTCCAATCTGGTGCTAGCGAGCTGTACCTAATGAAGTGGCTGTTGAGTGTGTTGTATCTGCTGGTGTTGATTAGTAGATTAAGAAAAAGTTGAGAGTTTTGCGATGTAAATGTAAAGTTAGTGCTTGGACAGTCGGGTGATGAAACGCTGCATGGTTCAGGTTTGCATGTGTGCCTTTAGACCAGCTGTGCTGCATCCTCAGAGAGCTCACTTTGATTTTTAAAAAAAATCTTTTTTAACGTGGGTACCTAAATATTACACGGATTCCTTTGATGAATAATTCCTCTTGAATAGCATCGTGTCCTTTGTTGCCTTTTCGTACTCTACTCATCCTTTCCCTTTCAAGACGAGCAAGAACAACAGCCTCCAAAATCAAATAGTTGCCATAATGTGTAAATTGACTGATCTCAGCCAGCGTACCTGCACGTTCCACTCCTCATCTACTAAACCCCTCGCTCCCTGCAGCTTCTGATGCACTTAATTAATGAAGGAAGAAAACTGGAAGTGCTCTCTGCAAAGGTAAGGTAGGGAAACTCTGGTGGCTTTGCTTAATGAGGCTAATTATCCATTGTGGATGTCCAATCCAGTTGGGCTTTATTTTGATTGCTTTGATTAATTACAACACACCGAGTGCTACTCTTACAGCCTATTAGAATGGCAGAAAATGAAAAGCACTGCAGCTAACTGCTAAAGCACCAAAGGACTTGCAATCAGGAGAATATCGAAGGACTTCGGGAGAATCCCAAACGTCAGCTTTTTTGATCCAGGTCAAGTGCAATTTAGTAAACTTACCCAATTGCTTCATTTTACGAGTTAACGTTTTAGCGCCTGATCAAAATCTTCTTCACATATTTACCGTAAAGAAGAAGGCAGAGCTTTATCACAGCTCAGTTTCATGGTATTTAACTGAGCTGTAGAAACTGAGTGTTTTCATTTTGCACTCAGCTGACTGTCACATTAATGCCACCTGATTGGACGAGCTGCCTGCTTGTGTTTCGTCAGCGCAGTATGTTTAAATATCGTGATGAGGTATGCGTCTTTGTGTTTCCTCACCGAGAGGTTGATGTAAATTCAATTCAATTCAATTCAATTTTATTTATATAGCGCCAAATCACAACAAAAGTCGCCTCAAGGCGCTTCATAGATACAGAGAAAAACCCAACAATCATATGACCCCCTATGAGCAGCACTTTGGCGACAGTGGGAAGGAAAAACTCCCTTTAAACAGGAAGAAACCTCCAGCAGAACCAGGCTCAGGGAGGGGCGGGGCCATCTGCTGTGATTGGTTGGGGTGAGAGAAGGAAGACAGGATAAAGACATGCTGTGGAAGAGAGACAGAGGTTAATCAATCAATCAATCATCAATCGTTAGCTTTGGTTACTTTTGCACCATCTTCAGTACCTCGTACGGTTGTTTATGGCATTTTCTTGGATACTTATTGAAAATGGCACAAATCTCATTTATCGTGATAACGATTACGTGATGTTTTCTAATAAACGTGCATAAAGTCCTCATTGGAAATCAACTTCTGTGCAACGTGATGGCCGCTGACAGAAATAACCGAGGACAACGTTATTGCAAATCGTAAAACAGGTTATCAGTCCGTATCGTATTTCCCATGAGCGCCGCTAGTTGAAAGGTTTCACAGCGACTCGTGCATGCGTTTAGCATCAGTGTAGCAGAAAATAGTCGAAAATCTGTCAAGATTTATGCTCTTAAGGAACAGATTGTCTCCACAGCCATTTGGCTCCAACACAGTGTGGAAAATCCTAATGAAGAGAGGCAAGTCGGGGGGAAAAAATCTTGACCTGAATTTTGTTGGTTTGGTGACAATGAGAAAGATAAGTGCTTTTGACAAATGTGAATGATGATCTGCCACGGGCCTGCGAGCTGCACTGCAGCTAAATTACCGCTGTCACACACACTCTCCACGATGGCCAACCCTCCTGCGAATCACCTAATGTGACAAATCACAACCTTAATTCTTCATTAATTCACGGGGAAAAAGGAGGATTTGGTCGTGTAATTTTCCCCTCACGGACGGCTCAAGACTCCAATAACCAGCCGTTTACAGCTGACTGAGCAAGAATTGCTCCACCCCCCAACCTCTACCCTCTTTTCTCCTCCACTTTTTACAACATCGACACGGCGGCTGTGAAACCTAGTGATGCTTACAGCCAGACTTATTGCTGTGGTTATCTTTAATGACTTTGAAATGTATTGGCCTCGTTAATAAGCAGCGAGGTTATCAATTCCTCTAATTAGGCTGCGTGCTCCCCGAAGAAATTTCACATTAAAGAGCCAAAAGATGAGTCAAGCGAGGGTGGGGGGGTGCAGAGGGTTACACAGTGCAGTGGGAGGTGGTGGTGGTGTTCGGAGCCAAATTTCAAAGCCCGTTACCCCGTCTGGGAGGATTAGCATTAAGTTATTGTGCCCCCTACTACCACCCATCTCCCATCCGCCGCACTTCTTCCCTCTTCTCTTGAAAATGACTGTTTCGCTTAAACATTACAGCTAACAGCGGATTGGTCCGTGCGGGGGGGGTTTGGCGGGGTGGGCTGGGTGGTGGTAATGGGACTTGAGCACTGCTGAGGTGTGTAATACGATCAGGAGTTACTGTCGCAGAGCGTTGATGTGCATATCTCAGGCTGACACGTTGAGGCCGCGGCGAAGCTTTATGTGGCGTTACGGGGCAGCGTCGGCCTTTTAGGTCACATGTCTGCCTTCTGTTTATGTCACGTTTCTGTGCTTAGCCTTTCTTAGCATCTGTGTGTTGTTTATTTCAGAAAACGAAACGTCTGAACGTTCCTAATTATTCGTTTAGGCCGTCCCGTGTGATGCACAGGTGAAGGTGGAACCGTTTATTTGTGACTTTCTGCTCATAATGTATTTGTGTGTGTGCACGCACACTTTGTGCACACTCTTCTACTTGTGTGTCACCATTCATGCGCAAATGTGAAAATAGAGATTAGCCATAAATGGTTCTAATTTATTTGTGCCGCAGCCAGACTGAGCTTCCTGCAAATTTATAGCCAAATGTCACTTTTACATGATGGGTTTGTAACAAATATCTGCTGCATATTGTTAAATTAATCTTCCATTTAAAATTAATGGAGTTAGACTCCCTGGGTTCAATGTAATTTGGTGTTCACGGGCAGCGCGTGACGCCGTGTGAATACGGAATGAGTTGCGGCCAAACGGCCTAATCTTCCATCACCTTGAACCTGAGAGGAGAGGACGCCTCATCCAGCAGTGGCTAATGAGATTGTGCTCACCTCCCGGGAGGAAGAGAGACAGGGAGGGAGGCAGGCGGGGTTTGTTGGGAGGGAGGTTGGCTCGACGGAGGAAACGAGGACGGATGCCTTGAAGTACGCCGGTGCGGGGAAGAGGAGAGCGGGAGATGTATGGAGCAGGCGCCTGATAGCAGCGTCCACCACTTGTCTTATTTTGTTCAGCTCTAAGTCGTGGAGGACGCGGCTGATGTATGTATGAGAGCGGCACGTTCAGATGAAATGACTTCTATATCATTATTTCACAATCCTCACCTGGCCGTGACAAAGACAGAGGACATATTTCACAGTTAAGGATGCAGTACTCAGCGGGACTGTGTGTCTCTCCATAATTCATAAAATGAGGAAAGATTCCCCTGCACAAGCCAGGCCGTATTATTGTGGAAGAAACCACAGGGGATAGCTTTCCTCCATCACATGCTTCTTATACAGCAGGCTCACCTTCCGCACCTTCACTCGTGATATTTAAAAAAGTCAATTTGATGGTAAATTCTGTCCTTCTGAGCAAAATCAGAAGCGTGTGAAGTTGTTTAATTCTCATTTCTGCTGCTCTGTCTGCTGCATTGCCCTGCAGCAGACAGAGCAGCACTTAGAGCTCATCTGGTTGGTTTTGGATGAAGGTGTAGCTTTCCTGCTCTGTGGTTTAGCAGGTCTGTCCTGCAGTGCCGTCACAAGATTGTCCCACAGTAAAGCCCGTGGACGTGTACAACACAGACATCAACTCCATGTGCATTACTTAAAAAGATTTTCAGGGAATATTTCCTCATCTCTAAAATATTGGAAATTATGTAGCAAACATTTGTATTTTTTAAGTGATAATACAAACAAAAACAAACTTAAATGCAAAGAACGTCGAGGTAAATTATGCTTATGTGTGAATGTGTCAGTTTCATTAGTGATCAGTGTAGTTTGATGCTTCCTGCTCGCAGCATCCATGAGTATGGATACACTGATTAGGGGTAAGAGGAATTGGCTCTGGATTAAAATACTGTTTACAGATGTGTACAGATACTTCTATTAACCCTTTAAAACCGGTCGGAGTGGGCACGCTCTGTTTTGCGTAACTATTTTTAAACCCCTGTAGCTCTGCAACCACGTGAGCTAGCGCAATAATTTTTTTGCATATGAAACCGGAGGAGTTGTACTTACATCTTATGCCATCAGCTTGTCCTCGGTCACAGTTTCCTTCCACATATAGTTTTGCAAAAACTGCATAAAAAGCACTTGCAGCAACAAAAACATAATATTCCAGAAACAGGCTTTGCCGATCCGATCAGCTGTTTGTAACACTTCCTACGTCCATCAGCGCGAACTATCGCATGTCCGCCATGACCTGCCCGAAACCGGAAGTGACGTCATTTTGCGGAAATGTCGTTTTTTACCATCAGGGCCTCATGAGCCTATACTGGTGTTTTTAAAAGTTATCTTTGACTTTATGACTTTCTGTGTGGTTTCTGGGATGCTTAGGACTCATATTGCACTGCTGGAAATAGTTTATTTTGATGCATATGCTGCTTTTTTGCAAATTTGCATTATAATATTTATTTTCGTTTTTCCTGCAGTACATAAAAATTGGTGTATTTCAAAAATAAAACTATGAAGACACTCAAAATAAATTTCCTGTGGTGGGAAACTATTTTGTGCAACTTTTTTGTATTTACAGTTTTGAGGGATAAGCCTCTTAAATTTCTCTAACTAGAAATATATGTTAAAAAAAACAAAAACGATTTTCATTTTTTTTGTAGTTTATTGCACTTTTTTGCAATTTATGTAATTACTATGCACTTAATGCAGACATATTATTAAAATCTGGGCTATAATGGTTGTATTGATGTATAGCAACTTGAAATGCTCCCAAAAATGGCTCCACAGCATGTAAACATATAATATAAGCTCTGGCAGACTTGGTTCTATGGTAGGTCTTAAGGGGTTAAGCCACGCCCAGTCATCGTGCATGCAGCGAATGACAAAATCAAGGAAAAAGAAAAGCAGCTGTTAACGTTCTGTGCAAGGAAATGTGTCCTTTTGAACACGGACACGGCACCGATACTGGAATATGTGTCATTAGACTTCCTAACAGTTACATAGTTGGGACAATGGGTTTCATAAAATATGGGAGCCATTTATGGTGAACGCTGGTTTGGATATTGGCACTATTTTCTCCCTGGTTTAATATAAGCATGCCACTGCTACCTCACATGTGTGCTAACTTGATCTCATAATCAAAGTGTCTGACTTTCTATTTATTTACTTATTTTTGAGCCGAGTTTCTGTTTTGTTCTGTTGGTTTTGTTGCGTTTAATGTTGGTGTTATTGAAAAAGTTCAATAAATACATGAAGAGAACCAAACCATGCCCAGCACCACGTAGCTTCTCTATTAGCATTAATACACTTTTGGATTTTCTGTTAATGACCCACTCATTTCATCACACCCTCAGCACTTTTCCTCCCTTTGGCTGTTCTTTTTCATTTTCCTGCCTTGCAGATACTAATTCACACACCTACAGTCTCGTTTGTTTGTTCATTTGTTCATTGATTCTATTGATCTGCTCTATTGATCCCTTCCTCTCATGTTCCTTATGCTAGCGTATAATCAGTGCACCTTGGTCTTGCTAGTGTTGTGTAGAAGCTGAGCAACATGTCCAAAGCCTTAAAATGCTGCACGTTATCCAAAGCTGATGCTCTCAGGCCCCGCCTCCCTAAGAGGACATGACATGTTTCCACAGTTCTCAGCAGCTAATGAAACACGCGACGTGCCATCCATCTCTTAGCATGTCTTGGTGATCTTTCGTGTCTCTGAGGCACTACTTCGCTCGGTGACTTGCTAGCGCCGTTTGACCAATGGGCTGCTGCCGTCTCTCCCTTTAGGAGTCAGTGGCTCAGTATAGATCAGCAAATGAGTTGCTGTTGAGCCAGCGTTAAAAAAAAGGTGAAAGATTTTGCATTTGTCTGTAAAAAATTGATCTGCACAGTTTATACTGATAATCCCAGCTGCTTTCATGACTTCCTCCGAGGTCAAAATGTGTTGAGTGGGCGGTGGGTTATAAAGTTCCAGCCGGCAACATTTGTTTAATTACTTAAATCCGTCCGATCAAAGCTTTTGCAGCAATTATCTCAGTGCTTTCTAACAAAGCAGTACATGGATTAAAGCAGCTGGACCTGCTCACAGCAAACATTGCCCTTTACAGGGTCAAATGGGGGTTATTAACGAGTGTGTAGGTGGTGTATTGAAATTGCCAGCAGATGTGTTTGGCACGGATAGACTTCTTAGCAGTCGGGCATTAGACAGGCATTAAAAGAGAATTGCAACCTTAAAATTAATCTTACAGTTGAGGTTTCATTGAGGTCAGCTCTGTTAATGGAGTTAAGTGCATTTATCTAAAGGCTTATAAAGCGTGTTCTCACTTCTCTCTGAGCCGGTCAGAAGCAAAGCTGCGTTCACACTGGGACATGACAATCACAGACAAACTCAGGGACATTAAACTTTGAGTGAATGTAGGCAAAATAATCCCTGAGAACCCAGCACACAGTTTGCAATCAGTCGATCAATCAATCAATCAATTACAGAGCTCACTGATCTGTAATTGGATACTAATCTGCCTAGATACAAGATCCCCCTGCTCAGGAAGGCACAGTCTTAAGTTGGATGGAGGAACATTAAGGTTCTTTATAACTTTTATGTAACGTGATTTTTTCCTGTCTCTCTACTTTAAACTGAAACTACCATAAAAATTAGAGACTAAAAAGAGATCAACTAATTAATTCCTCCATTTATTAAGTGAGTTAAGTCTGGCTGTGATCGGTCCTGGGGTGGCAAAGGAAACCAAGCTTTCCAAAACACGTTGTTAATCAGGTTTGTAAAGCTCAATAAAGGAAGTCATCATTTAAAGTCTGTGTTGTTGTTGTTTGTATTTACTTTTTGATTGTATTAGAATTTTTGGATGATGTGAAATGTGTGTGACAAATGTGCAGAAAAGTAAGAAATCAAGGAGGGAAATACTGTGTATGTTTCAGCATGCATTACTGTTATACAGTCAGAATGATTTCAGTTACAAAGTAATGAAGCATATTAAACGTTAAGCCGTTTAAAGTGTTGGTGGTTTTGCCTCAACATTTATAGTTTATCAGCATGAGGAGAACAACCTTGTCCATGCAGAGCTTCCTGCTACATTTGTTAAAATGCTCGTCAGTCTGGGGAAACATGAACTACTTGATTTGTAGAAAACATCTTGGACTGTAACGTGTTGATCATCTTATTTTGTTAGATGGATTAAACCACTGGGTGGGTGTAACTCGATCTTTCTCTGTGGCTTCCTCTAAGTTCAGATCTCCGTCAGCTCTCTCGCCTATGGGGTGCCTCAGGGCTCTGTCTTGGGACCATGATTGTTTCTGTTGTATTTACTCCCTCTTCTGCAACTTCTTAGCTCTTTCTCTGATATTTCATATCATTGTTATGCAGATGATATTCAGCTATATATCTCTGATGTTTCTAAGCTCCAAATCCTGCAGTCCTGCTTAGATTCTGTTAGAGATCGGCTGGCTGGTAATTACCTTCAACTAAATGCTGATAAAACGGAAGTCATTGTCTTTGTTCCCCTCGTGGTTAAAAATCGAGGCCCTCTTGCTTCTTATATTAAATCCTCCATTAGTAACCTTGGTGTTGATCCAGCTCTGACGCTGGACACACGTTAAATCTTTGGTTCGCTCTTGTTTTTACCATTTAAGAAATATCGCTGAGTCCCATTGTGTCACGTTCCGAATTGGAAATGATTATTCATGCTTTTGTTTCATCTCGCTTACTCTATTGTAATTCCTTGTTTACTTGCTTAAGTAATGCCTCCCTGGAACGACTGCAGAATGCTGCGGCTAGGCTTCTGATAAAGCATCACAAATACTCTCCTGCTGATTCAGCTGCATTGGCTCCCTGTCAAGTTCAGGGTCCAATTTAAGATCATAATCATGACTTATAGGGCCCTGCACGGTGTAGCTCCAACTTACTTAAGTGATCTTCTTCTTTCTTATCACCCCAGCAGGTCCCTGAGGTCTTGTGACCAGGGGTTGCTGGTTAAAAACAGAAGGTGACAGAGCGTTTGTATCAGAGGCTCCCTTTGAGTTTGAGATCTGTGGACTCGGTCACGTCTTTTAAAAATCTGTTTAAACTCGCGTTTGGTTGATTTTGTTTTGTTTTAGATTTTAATGTGTTTTCTGCCTCTGTAAAGCACTTTGTGATTCTATCTTGAAAGGTGCTATATAAATAAAATTTTACTTTACTTACTTTAATGTAGAAGCTGCAGCTGCCGTCAGCTTTCAGGAGTTAAATCTCTGCAACAACATCAGATACAGAAACTTAGCTCCTCACTGTAAGAGCTGAATAAACAGGCCATTGCTGTGCAATAAAACTTTTTCAGGGCCTTTGTATTTATTTGAAGAGTAAAGTTTTATCACACTGCTTCATGAGGCGGCTGTAAACACAGCTTTGCAATGAACATAAACAGCTATAGTGGATCAGCTGTTTTTGTTGCTGTGCCAGATGTTTGTTATAACCGTTACAGTTAAAAACATCAGGCTCAAGAACATCTGGTCTGCATCCTGACTGCTTAAACCATTCAGTACGTAGATGATGTGTTATGGTTGCAAATTGATGTTTACTATACAGTATATGTATCTTAGGAAGTTACATATTTGGATGAGGAAACATTTGATACAGCGTCTACTGATAAAGCCAGTGTGCTATATTTTTACACAAGGAGTTTTAGTTTTGTATATGCATAAATGTTGATATTCTGTGTAAAATGTTTATAAGTAGGGATGCACCGATACCGATACTGGTATCGGTATCGGGCCGATACTGTAAAATGTGTGTGTACTCATACTCGGAAAAGTTAACCGATACCATGAACCGATACTAACTTATTTCATTAATCAGAGGGTGGATTGTCATTTCTGTTGTAGTTTTTTAGATTGGCCACTAGGGGGCCAATTATTATTTTATTTATTATTTATTTTAGAATTTTTTACATTTTATTATTTATTTTATAATAATTATTTTGTTTGTTTGTTTACAATATGGACACTGCAATAATTTAAACGTTTATTTTATTCTCAAACCTAATTTCTATTTATTTTATTCCAAACAGAAGTGTTTATTTATTATTCTGAAAGCTCGAGACAGTGCCAATAGTTCAGTGATATTTTGTTAAATTACAATGTGGAGACTCTGCAATAATTTAACAGAAGTGCTTATTTTTCACTTGAAATTTTTTTGTGGTCATTTTTATTAAGATTTTATTTTTTATCGGCAGAGAATAAAATAAAACCTGTCTTCCAATTAATTGTATTTGTGTGTGTGTGTGTGTGTGTGTGTGTGTGTGTGTGTGGTAGAAGTATCGTTTTTTGTACTCTGTATCGGCAAGTACTCAAATCCAAGTATCGGTATCATATCGGTTTGAAAAAATTGGCATCGTTGCATCCCTATTTATAAGAATAGAAGCAGGGATTTGTAAATTGTGTAAAATTCATATTTAATTGACAGTGGTGCAAAACAACAACTGAAAAGTTGTTTCTCTTGAATTTGACGCCAGCGTTGTCTCACAACTGCATTAACATGTAATACAACCAAGTATAATAAAAGTATGTCAGAGGTAAAGACAGAGCCGACTCCACTCAAGGTCCACGAACACAAGTTTAACAGCTTAACAACCACGAGTTGTAAACATGTTTCTTAATGTAAAATTGCAAAGAATTAGATTTTTATTATCAGGAATACAAAATTTAACACTTAACAACATCCAAAGAATTCTTTGTAAACAATCGTCAAGGGCAGAAATCAAAAACATAAATGATGGTGTAGAAATCTGTCATGTAAAGAAAAAACAGCCACATGTTCTGAGGTCACAGGTCAAAGATCAGCAGTAACTGCTCCACTCCCGCTCATCCCTTTGAGTTAACCTTAACTTATTATTCCAACAAGCTACTAATTTGTTTCCTTATTAGATATAAGGCTGCGTATCAGAGGTGATGTTAGCGTGATCCAGATGTTTTAGCCAGTTATACATGAGTGTGACAGCATCTTAGTTTTGTTGAGCTGTTCCTTGCAGCACTGAACATCACTCGTGATCTCCTCACAGTAGATTTGTGGCCACAAAAATAGCGTTACTGCCCTGCAAATCTCAGAAACAGTGCGTCCAACCAGATACCCAGGATGGCATTACCTTGGCCTGCTGTGAGGAGCCTTGGAGACTTTAACTGGCACATTGCACACATATCTAGGACTGCTTATTTGTGCAGCATTTCCAGAATTCGAAACATCTTGTGTTGGACTGTTGGTGCATTTGTATTACAGTTTTTCTCCATTGGTTTGGCTCATTTCTTTAAACAGAAATTACATTCTCAAAACTTTAAGATCATTTGGCAAAACACTCTTACAGTTTAGCACAACACTATAGCTCACCTGCAAAAGCTCATATCTCTTCCAAAACTGTTCACTCAGGCTTCAATCTAAATCCCTTTCTCATTTAAACAGTCAGTGTCTCCAAAATAGCAAAGATCCTTCTCAATAGCTTTGGCTCATTTCTCGACACAGACCGGACATTCTCATCATTCTTGGTGCTTTTGTCAAAATAAACCTGGATGGTTGATCACAACAACTTGGTCCACCTGCAAAAGCTCATATCTCCCCTAAAACAGTTCACTCATGTGTCAAAACTACATTTCTTTCTAATCTGAATAGTCAGTGCCCCCAAAATGCATCGTCCCTTTGGCATTGTGTGAGTACTGCCATACAAAATGTTTAGATGTTTTGTCACTATGGCAGAGGACCAACAATATACAACAGAAAAGAGTAGCCTCCAAGGTTTGACATCACAGATTGCACTCACACTACCAAGGAAATGATAACCATTTTTTATTCACACGCAAAGAAAGTTTCATACATATGTAAAAAGAAAATGTACATTACAGTAGTAAATTGTATGAACACAAAATCAAAAAACAAGGACTTATTCAGTGGTCGCTGTACTCATTCTGCACAGTGACTGGAATACTTCTCTAAACTGTATGAATTATGTAATTCCATAGTTTACAGTAATTTGTTCAATATATTTCTTGTCATATTTAGTATCAAAACATTCCACTAGTCCTCTCCACCTGCTAGTATAGACCTACCACTGTAGGCCGATGCACACAAAATCTCTACAGTAAGTTATACATTTTTTGCCTCACGCACAGTGACCTGTCCTATACAACATATAATTCCATAATAGATTACATAGAGTACATATCTGTTTTCCCTGCGAAAGGTTTGGATGATGGAGGAGACTGTAGAACGAGGCACATTAGGCTGCACTCGACGACCTGCCTCTGCCATTGTGAGGCCATGGTTTATGACATGGTCTATAATTGTGGCCCGAATTTCATTCGGGACAGCACAGTGTCTTCGCGCTCCTCTTCCCCCTATTCCTACACCACACATTCTCAGTCCTCCTCCTCCTCTTCTTCTTCTTCTTCTTCTTCCTTGAGGAAGAACTTCCCCTTGTCCGTTTGCTTGGCCTTGTCTATCCATGTTCAGAAATCGGACTGGCTCTGGTCAAGCTCTATATATCTGTGTTTGGCAGCACACAATCATGGAACACACCTGTGTGTGACACGTAGTTTCACCTGACTGTCAATGACTGTCATCAATTTATCAAATATTCAAAGAAATTCATATATGGTATTCATGGTATTATGTTCTTGACCAATTTTGACAATTGAACAGACGGTTGTGCGTGCGAGTACTTATACAATGAAATCATGCTGACATGTTTTGGAGAGAATGATCATTAGACTGAGAATCAACTAATCAGTTTAGATCTACAAGATCTATTCATTTGTGAAATGTGCTACATGTGGGCTAACTGTATAACTGTAGGCTACTTGTGGGTGGCTGTAGCTCAGGAGGTAGAGCTGCATGTCAAGTATCCTTGGGCAAGATACTGACCCCAAGTTGCTCTCCGATGCATCCATCGGAGTATGAATGTGTGTGAATGTAATTAGATAGCACTAAGTATAGATAAAGTGCTTGTGAGAATGTGTGTGATTGGGTGAATGTGGCATGTTGTATAGAGCGCTTTGAGTGCTCCGAGAGAGTAGAAAAGCGCTATATAAGAATCAGTCCATTTACCATTTACCATTTACTTGTACTTAATCATTTGCAAAGATGCATTGAGACAATTGAGACATGTACTAAGGCATTTGCCATTTGATAAAATGAATGAGAAATGCCATTCTGTTGTGAACATTTGCCAAGAGGTTTGGAGGTTTGTCCATGTTATTTTGAGAATGTAATTTCCGTTTCAAGAAATGAGCCAAACCAATGGAGAAAAACTAATGTTTCTGCTTCTACAGTAGGATGGACGATTGTAACTCGTATCAGACTTTTCTAAAAGCTCCTGAAAATCCTTCTGTTGGTGCAGCCACAAGGACCAGACAGAGAAATTGCAGTTTTAGCGCATTAGCTTCTCTTCATTGGCTTCTTGTTAAATCCAAAAATCCTCCTCCTCGCACACACAGCATTGAATGGTCAGACCATCGTATATTAAAGTCCTCTATCCTAATAGAGCACATTGAATTGAGTTCAGGCTTACTGCGTCCGTGATGGTAGAAAATCGAGGGTTTGTCTTACACTGATTTTATTGTGCAACAGTAAAGCAGGGATCACACTGTAGTCCTGCACAGGTTTTAGCTTTAAGTTTGTTTTTTTGTTTATGCTAAAATAAAGAAATGAGGGAATTAATTATTTGAATTTGTACGTTTGCTCACTTACAAGAAATCTTAGGCAGGATATCAAACAAAAATCCAGAAAAACAACACATTACATAAAAATTCTAAATGGATTTGCATGCCGTTGAGTAAAATGAGCCCCAAGCACAACGTGACTTAGTACTTGGTGGTGAAACCCTTGTTAGCAAGCACAGCCACTCCTTTGTTGCCTTGTCGGTACGTTTTTAGTCATTGTCATGCTGGAAGAGTTATCCACAACTCATCTTTAGTGTTCTGGCTGAATAAAGGAGGTTCTCATCTATTATTTTACAGCCCGTTCTCACTCCCGAGGCGTAACATGCGGACGTTTTGTCACGTCCCGCGGCGTTCCTGAGGAACGCGAAAGGAGACCTTTGGCGTTCTTATGGTACGCGGCGGGTTATGGGCGAAATCCAGTGCAATGACGCTTCCGCGGTAATAGACGTTCCAGCCCTGTATTCCAGCCCTAAACCTAACCTTATCCCTAGCCCTAACCATAACCTTTTTCCTGACCTTAACCAGGACTTTAATGATGTTAAATAGCGTGTTTCTAAGCGATTTGAAGAAAAAGTGCGAACATGTGTAGATTCAGTCCATACGGTTCTCATATTTCCTCATTTTTCCGAGGTCGTCATTTAGGAACGTGGTGGGTAGCCGAAAACGTAATTTGTTGACGATTTGTCACCTAGCGTAAAATGTTACGCTGTGGGAGAACGTGTTGTATTTTAAGTTGTCCTGTGACCCCATGTGATGGCAGAGAGCTACTGCTGCAAGATTTAAATCGATTGGTGTGTTACCAGTGCTGGTGGTGACCGTGGTCCTAACCTCCCTCAAGTCATCGACGAGCTCCTCCTGTGTAGTTTTAACAAATGAAATCATCTTCACCCTGTGAGGCAGATCTTACATGCAGCTGCAGACTGAAGGCGACTGATGATCATTTTGTATTTCGTTCATTTCTGAACAGCTGCTCCAACGTTGTCACCGAGCTTCTTCTTGATGCTCTTGTAGCTCGTTCCAGCCGTGTGCAGGTCTACAGACGTCTACAGACGTCTACAGACGTATGACCTTTGTAAGCTCTTTGGTGTCGCCCTGAATATCATGGTGTCTGTGGACAAATGTGCTTTATACACATTATGAGTTGGATCCAGAATATCTGTGATTGCTTGATTGTGATCGATGGGCACACATAGTCAGTCTGTGGCAGCCAGAATTCAAATCAATTTCTAATTTTAATGTAACAACTTTTCTGGATTTTTGGTTTGTTTTCTGTTTTTCTTCATTAAAATTAAACTAATATGAAAATTAGAGACTGTTCACTTCTTTGTAAGTTCAACAATCAATCGAATCTCCTAACTGTATGTTGCTGATACTGAGTACTGCTATTTCTTTATTTAATTTTCCCAAATGTACGTTAAATCTCTAAACTTCACTTAGACCAGGGTTATGTTTTAGATAAGAAATATAAGTCAGGAGTAAGAGCAGGTGCTACTCATTTGACTGACAGAGCTGTGGAGTTTGAATCGTGCTTTTCTGAAAATTCAAAGAGTCTCAGAGTTAAAGCTTCAGCAGCCTCGGCTCTGCTCAGTATTAAGTCGTCAAAGCTGTTGTTTTCACGTTTCCTGGAAGTGTTACTCGTCATGTATTCTGGAGGATTCCAGCTGAAGGCTTGGAAAGTTTAAAAGGCAGACAAAACAGTTTCCTTTGATGTCTCCTTCGCTGGCACCTTCCATCTTTTTAAATGATTTGAGAACTTTCTGTTGATGTTCAGCGTTCGTACTGAAATGTTTCTTTCCACAAGCCTTCAGCTTATGACTTTCACCTTGTTTCCCCAAAAAATCACCTTTGACTCTTCCTCTGTCTTACATCTGCACAGCCCTAGGCTCTACCCAAGGCTGTTTTCAAAGCCGTGTGAGCAGTATTAAACCCACTTTAACAACTGAAATACGACCAGAGCTATCCTGGAAAAAACATGTAAATAATACAATTTTTGTCTCTCAGCAGGTGCACAGTTGACCTTTCCTGTTAGATTTCACTGTTTTCTGAATCACTGTTTGTATTAACCCTTTAAAGCCGGTCAGAGCAGCACGCTCTGTTTTGCATAACTACTTTTAAATCCCGGTAGCTCTGCAACCACGTGAGCTAGCGCAATAATGTTTTTTGCATATGAAACCGGAGGAGTTGTACTTACATCTTATACCATCAGCTTGTCCTCGGTCACAGTTTCCTTCCACATACAGTTTTGCAAAAACTGCATAAAAAGCACTTGCAGCAACAAAAACATAATATTCCAGAAACACGCTTTGCCGATCCGATCAGCTGTTCATAACACTTCCTACGTTAGAATAGACGCCAGCACGAACTATCGCATGTCCGCCATGACCTGCCTGAAACCGGAAGTGACGTCATTTTCGCGGAAATGTCGTTTTTTACCATCAGGGCCTCATGAGCCTATACTGGTGTTTTTAAAAGTTATCTTTGACTTTATGACTTTCTGTGTGGTTTCTGGGATGCTTAGGACTCATATTGCACTGCTGGAAATAGTTTATTTTGATGCATATGCTGCTTTTTTGCAAATTTGCATCATAATATTTATTTTAGTTTTTCCTGCAGTATATAAAAATTGGTGTATTTCAAAAATAAAACTATGAAGACACTCAAAATAAATTTCCTGTGGTGGGAAACTAGTTTGTGCAACTTTTTTGTATTTACAGTTTTGAGGGATAAGCCTCTTAAATTTCTCTAACTAGAAATATATGTTAAAAAAACAAAAACGATTTTCAATTTTTTTGTAGTTTATTGCACTTTTTTGCAATTTATGTAATTACTATGCACTTAATGCAGACATATTATTAAAATCTGGGCTTTAATGGTTGTATTGATGTATTCTGTGAAATGCTCCCAAAAATGGCTCCACAGCATGTAAAAATATAATATAAGCTCTGGCGGACTTGGTTCTATGGTAGGTCTTAAAGGGTTAATATAGCATGTAAATGACTCTATGTATTGATGGATCCTGCTTTTTACTGACAGCGTCTGTTTTATGTAGCAGCGAAAGACTTGACCAGATTAAAATCTCATCGCTGTATAAGAGTGTCTTTATTAAATAACACTGAACTCAAAATCAATGTCACAGCCAATGGCAGCATTCAGAGGATGATGTTGTCAACTGCTCGAGATTCCCCAAGGAAACATGTCGAACATTTCAAAAGCCTTCCGAGGGCGTACGGGGACGATGAATAATTGCATCTCTTCACCAAGTGAACGTGTGATAACATCGACTCCTATCAAATTTAACTCGCTTCCTTTAACTCGCACTCTTTTCCTTTCCGAGCTTCACAACTTGTGATTCAATGACCTGCTTAATGATCAGCTCTTGGGAGTTTCAAAGACTAAGCACAGATTCGCATTTTGAAACGCAGGCTTAGCAGTAGCAGTCTCCACTGCCAAGAATGGATTTTCCCTGGTGCCCTGACGGTGAAGTAGTTAAGCTCCTCGTTGTAGCATATCCAAGTCTTTATGCTGCGGTCTGCATTCCTCTTTTTTCGTTCAGTCTTTCTAATGAAAACACCAAACGAAATCACAGAGTTTGTCTTATCCCATCCTGTCTGCTGCTTTGTGCTGTCTGGTTATTGGAAAAGAACTGGGATGCTGTTAATTGCAAGAAAGTCAGAGCTAGTGACACACCAGAAACACCGGTTATTGGTGATCCCACACTGTGTGTCAACTCCCTGCAGAGGATCCAGGTATTCCATTGCATAACGTGAGGAAATTGTCCTCAGCTTACACTTGAACCAAAAGGAAACAGGAGGAAGAGGCCTTGAAACATTTATGAGATGTGACGGATCCGACCTGTGGGAAAACATCCCTGATCTGATTGTCGAACTTGGAGTGGACCTACTGTGCCCCGAGATGCATGAAAGGCTGCCATTAGACCGTGAGCCTCAGTGGTTTTCCTAATTTATATCTCTTGTTGCTGACGCATACTCCTGTCCAGTGGAAAATACTGCAGCCTTCCCAAGTGAATAGCCTGCGGGTGACAAATAGCTCCTGCTTTACACTCCATTTGGTCTGAGGCAGCTCACGCCCTCCTCCCTGTCTTCCCCCACTTCCATCCTTGAGCTTCCATCATACCCTGCCCCTCCTGTTTCCTCTCCAGGCACTGACCTTTCAGATGATGCCTCTCCTGGCCTCCCTGGCCAGCAGCTCCCCTGGGAGCTATAATGGACTCAGTGTTAATTGCCTGTTGAAGGACAGAGGCAGTCCTGCACAGGCTGATTGCAGACTCCCTCGGGAGTACAGATGTCTGTTTGTGTGATCGCTGCTCTAATGCAGCACGGCTGGAGAATCAACCCAGCATGTGCTTGCACACATATACAGTTCAGCTCACAGTGTGTGAGTGTAAGATGTAGGGATGGGTATCGTTTAGGTTTTATCCGATACCGGTGCCAAACCGGTACTTTTGAAACGGTGCCGGTGCTTAAAGAATGGAGAACACAAACTTTGTCCAAAAACCTCTCATGTTCAGCTGTTTTTTTGTAAAAAGATAACAATGTTAGCCTTTTCTGCAGCTATGGGGCATATATGGTATCACTCTTGGCTGGAAGCAGCTTAAACAATGGAAAAAACACAAACTTTGTCCAAAAACCTCTCATGTTTAACTGTTTCCCACTTTTTCTTTGGTCATTTTAGCCTTTTTGTCCAGGGTGAAGGGAGTATCTGCCATCAAACAAGAAGACAGCCGCATGTAGCTATGATGATGTTTGCTAGTTCACCTTACATGCATTAATGTAATAACGTGGTTAGCCTACTCAACGTAAATTACACACGAACAACATTAAGCTACTCACGCAGAGAAGAACGGCTGCTGCTGCATCATCATCCTCATCATTTCTGCTACACTGGCAGGGCTAGGGGCCAGGACTCTCCTCTTCGGGTTTTTGGGGGATGTTGCTAACTCCGGGTCCGATAACAGGCACCACACCCGCAGTAGATGTGCTCGGTGTGAGGTCTCGCAGCAAGCTATCAAATACGGCGCATTTCTCGGCTTTTAAAAAAACGCTATGCGTCGCCAGGTGTTTCATCAGATTTGAGGTGTTACCTCCTTTGACAGTATCACAGTATCAGCTTAAAGCACTTGTTGCAGCTGCTGAGTTTGCATCTTTTGCTGTGAAGTACAGCCAGACTTTGACGCTTCACCTTGGGCATTTTTAATCTGTAGCTCTGCTCTAAAAGAACGTACGTACCTGGACCCGCCTACTATCCTCGGAAACGTAAAATGATTGGCTAGAATCTAAAGTGTATCACAGCTCAGGAAAAAAAAGCACCATTTTTTGCCATCATGGCACTGGATACCAGTACCCATCCCTAGTCAGATGTATGGTTTTGGATAGAGACATCAAATTGTTTTGCTGGTGCAGGGTCTTGTTATATTGACAGACACTCGCCCTTTTAGTTGTTTGCTTGTACCTTTTCCCACAGTGTGACCCACTGCATGGATTTTAAAAAAATCTTTTATTTGGGTGAATTAAGCTGGATGTGAGGTCGACTTCTTCAGCGCTCTGATTCTTGAGGGTCACTGAATAATGCTTGTCTGCTGAGCTACAGCCTCGGGATAAAGACATATTAAAGGGAAATGAGTCAACACTGTAGCACTTGCAGCATAGCAGGTGAGAGGTTCATTTTAAAATAGCTAAAAATAGCTTCACCGGACGTATGACGTGAGGTTATCTGTCAGCCTGGAGAAGGAGAAGTCTCAGTATTGAGCTTTTAAGAAAATGTCAGGAGGAGCAGCCAGGTGAGAACTCTCCACGCCGTCCCCCCACAGCTGAAGAACAGTGTGTGCGTGGCCTATGGCTGGACCTTGATCTTTATGGTTTGAAGTTGAAAGTGGGTCCCACGGCCCGGCGGCCAGAGAGCGATTTCTGCTAGATAAGGACTACCTTTCATCCCGTGTTCACGTCTGAGCGTTGCTGTCACGATGAGGCTGATTTGCATGAACAGCCTGCCTCCTGGGCAGACGAGCTCGGAGATGCTGTGGATTTATTTTGCCACGCTGCTGATTTTGAGCTAGCCCGTAAAATTTCAGAAGAATTGAGATCTCAATATTGACCATGACAGCCCTTAAATGTTTTGCCACAGCCACGAAGCACACGATGTATGTTTATTCGTCTTAGTGAACCCTGTATTTCTGTTCTGTGCCTGCGAGATGTTATCACGGCCTTCACTCAGTGTCATCATTTTCAATATGCGTATCTTTTCCAAGCAGAGCAGTGGTAAGTGCCTAAAAACAAGCTTCAGTTAACTAGAGATGCTTAATGCTTTTAAAATCCGTTTTGGTTAAGTGGACATGATAAATCATTTCCATTACACACATGACTAATTTTTTTTAATTTAGCCAGGGATTCAATTAGCTGGTGTCTGATGGGAGGACTGTGGGTGGAAGAGAGGTCCAGCATGCTACATACAGCAGCATAATCACATTAAAAAGCCATGAAGGGCCCCTTGTTAAGACCAGGAAATCAGCTTGAGTTAGGAAAAGAATAATTTCAGACGTCATAAGCCTCATGGGTAAATTCAGCCACGAGCAGGTTTAGACTTGAAGCTTACTGTAGATAAATTTTTGCAATTATATCATGGACACGGAGAGTACTCGGTGTGAGAATGGAGGGGGCGGCTTAATTTAAACAGAGTGCATTTGTTTGTATTTGTGCTTTATGCACACCTGAGAAATATCAATGCTTTCACATTTTCACACCCTTTTTTGCCTTTATTGTCAAAAATGTTAAACTGTGCTGATTTATACAGTTTTAACAGTTTATCTGCATCTTGGTGAAACATTCAGCAGTCATGGTGTTGCTGGGTAGGAAGATTATCAGCTCGTAGCCGCAGTATTTACCTGATGCGCTAGTTAGTTGAATTAATACCTTTCTTAGTTTGTCTGCTTGTCTCAGTGTGACACGGTGCTCACAGTGTTTTGTGTATTTGTGTTTTATTCTTTAACTATTGTATGTTCTCAGCAGAGATGGGCAATAACGCGTTACAAGTAACGCGTTACTGTAATCCGATTACTTTTTTCAAGTAACAAGTAAAGTAAGGGATTACTATTGCAAAAACAGTAATTAGATTACCGTTACTTTCCCGTAGGAACGCTGCGTTACTGCGTTACTAAAACCGTGATTTTTTGCGAGAATGTCTCATGACAGTGACGTAAGCGAGTGCGACGTTCGTGACAACAGCTGTGTGCAGATCAACAATGGATCATATATCGAGTGCAGAGAGAGTATGAGCGTGCAGCGTTTAAAGCGTGGAAGTACTGACCTTACTTTGAGTTTGATTCCATAAAAAGTGACAAAAACATTAGTGTCCGTTGTGCGTGGGAAGAAAACTTCTTTTTACAGCGAAAAAACCCCTAAACTTCCAAACAAGCACCGAGTAGCTACGACGTAATGGGAAACTCACAGAGAAACTCGCGGATTCTTCCACTGACCGCTGCACACCTGCACCAGGGTAAACCTCCGCCTACCCCACTCCTGCTTTACAGGTGAAAATAGAGCAACAGGACCGCTAGTCTTTGACTTTATTTATTTTCTGCTGTGTTTTACTTGCATCTATTTGAAAGACTGAGTGTAAACACACAAAATATTTTATTTTATGAGCTGGAATGTGCAGAAAATAGGTTTAAATGTTAAACTAATTTCTTCCAGTCAGAGAATGTTGCAGATAATTAAATTTTTGCTTGATGCATAAAGTTAAAAGATTAAAACTAATAAAACAAGTTTTAAAAAGAGACTTTTCCATTTGATTACATTTTGTATGATGATTATGCAGAAAAAGTAGAATTGGGCTGAAAGATCTATCACTTTATCACCTATTCAGGTTGTAAATTGTGTTTTTAAAAAGTAACTAAGTAATTAATTACTTTTGAAAATAAGTAATCAGTAAAGTAATGGGATTACTTTTTTGGGAAGTAATCAGTAATTAGTTACTGATTACTTTTTTCAAGTAACTTGACCAACACTGGTTCTCAGTGTTTCCTGTTTTATTTTGAAACAGTCTGTGTCTATATCATTGTGCTTAGGTTCACTTCCCTGTAATGTTGTTGGGGTCATTAGCTGTGTTTAGTCTGTGTGTTTCTGTGCACTCGTTGTCAGGTCGTCTGTACTCAGTGTAGTCTTCGTTTTCTGTTTTCTTTCTTGTTGTTTGCCTTCATTCAGCCCAAATAAAGGCTCGCGTTTGTTTCCAGCTCCGCCTCCTGCAGTGTCACCCCGCCATCACACAATGTTTCAGCTTCACTTTAGAACAGTGGAAAGAAAGTGTTACAAGTCAACAGTCTTTATGATGAGTGTGTGGTGTCTAAGGCAGCGGTCTCCAACCGTTTTTGTGCCACGGACCGGTTTATGCCCGACAATATTTTCATGGACCGGCCTTTAAGGTGTCGCGGATAAATACAACAAAATAAAACTAGTACCGGTACCGAAAAAAAAGAAGATTTATTCATAACACACGTGAAAAGACCCAGGAAAACCGAGTAAACGATAAAAACGATAACAAAATAACGCTGAAAACCGATAAAAACCCTGAAAACTATACATTTCACACCTGAGCCTCAACTCTCGCAGCCCGGTACCAAACGACTCACGGACCGGTCCGAGGCCCGGGGGTTGGGGACCGCTGATCTAATGTACATAACATCTCAGTCCAGTCGAGCATCTGTGGGATGGACGAACAAGTTCGATCCATGGAGGCCGCGCCTCACAGCTTACAGGACTTACAGGATGTTGGTAACATCTTGGTGCAGCTACCACGGCACAGCTGCAGGAGTCTTGTAGGGCTGCCACGATTAGTCAACTAGTCGCGATTACGTCGCCGACTAATTTAATAGTCGACGCGTCGTTTAAAGCTTTGTAAGATCCCAAAACACGCAGGAATAAGTAGTAGGATTTAAGAGTGTAATAATGGACTGAAACAGAAGGTGGCAGCACTGCAGAATTCATAGCGTGGCTCAGCCAATCCCAGTTTCAAACAAATGGCGGCAGCTACTTAGTTGTAATATTACTCTTGTTATTCTTTCTTTGTTTATTTTTTATTATTTATTCTTTATTATTCTCACAAAATAAATTTCACATATTTGCAAAAGCGCTCCAACGTTTTCGGAGACGTCTGTTACCCACCAGCTTGGCTAGGCTCATTAGAGCCGGTGAGAACAGCGAACTCCCTACTCAGGTTAAACATGATATATAAGTCACTTAGATAACTTAAAAATGTTATTGTTTGGCTTTTTTTAGTATTTTATTTGTTCCTGAGTAAATCGGTTTGGCTGAGATTAAAGTTATAGTTTTTACACAGCTGAATAAACGTCAAGCAGACAGCTGATTATCAGAAGTGTGAGATGCTCGAGAATTTACTCCGGTGTCCTGTTATATTTTAGATAGCAAGGAGTTTATTAAACTTCACCGAAACAATCTGCAGATTTCATTAAAATTTAACAAACTATCATCTTGTCTTTATTTTTAGTTAGCACCTTAAACACTTAAAGCTGTAAGCTAATGATAGTTATATAAGAGCAGATGCTGCTGCTGCAATAAGTTGTACGTTTTACGTCCAATGGATGATGATCTGATTAGTCGACTATCAGAATAATAGTTTGTAGCAGTCTTAGAGTCTGGTGGTGTCCACGCCGCGATGGCCAGGGCTGCTTTGGAGGCAAAAGGTGGCCAACACAATGTTAGGCAGGTGGTCACAGCTGACTTATTCAGCTTTCTACTGCCCGTTGGTTCTCAGTACATGCTTACATATCAAACATACAATTCCTCGTCTGTTGTGAATACACTACCTACGAATCAACCCTGTGGTTGCTCACATTTCTGTCTCCTGCTCGCAAAGAAAACTTGTGTAACGGTTGTCGATCATAAGAAATCGGAGCCGAGGACGAGTTTGATGGCTTTTTGTGATTAATAAGAACCGCCACGCCTTTTTAGGTTTTTGTTAAAAGTGTGGAATCCATTATCATCCTCCCATAAGAACGATAAGAAAGCTAATAGTAGGTGGTGGTCGGTGTGAAATGAGCCTTTGGACTGGGCAGGCACCAAAGGGATAATGCAGCCATTCAGACTCTCTCTAGCAGGGGCTCCCTTTGTGCCCAGAGCAGAAATGCTGCCTCACTGGGGCCCCTGAAAGCTTCGATTTCGTTCAATTTGTCTAAAAGCTGCTGACTTATGTGACAATTTAAAGACTCGGGATGTTAACGTTTCTTTAACCCACCGACTGCTGAATGGCTATTTTGTCGCGCCCTGCGATCGGCCCGTCGTTCCTCACATGGTCACACCAGAAAGAAAAGGATGAAGAAAGCGAGCTGAAGGCTTCACAGAGGGCACCCTGGTGGGAGCTCCTCACAGATGACCAGGGCGCTCTGAAGAGGCCCACGTGACTTTAATTTTGGAGAAAGCGTGAGAACTGGAAGGTTTGATTTGCTTCCCGGTTAGTGCTGGCAAATGTATTCATTCCTACACGAGTTATGCTTTATTCAGCGGCTCTGATCACTAGACTGACTCTTAAAGCACGCCAAATGTGACACTTGGCTTCTCTCTTTTTATAGTTCACAGGGATACATGATAAAATCCCAGACAAGGCTTCCACGTGTCTCACTAGATTGCATACATGCTCTAGTGGGCACAGTAAAACTGTACAATGGAAGATGTTTACCATAAAGTTTATTGTTAACACCGGTTTGTTTCTTTCTTTATTTCCAGAGTAATAACTGTCAGCAGCGCCAGAAATGTCGTTCCATAATTCTGAGGCAGGATGTAAAATTGATATTAGTCTTTTACAAGTCAACAATGGAAAGGTCCCTGTGCACGCAAGCATTTTGACATAGATACAGCACACACACACAGACACACAAACAGGGTAGACCACTTCTACAGAGCTGCGTTTGATTAATCATTGCCAGCTAACCATGGAGCTGTCCCTGATGCACATGCAGAACAAGAACCTCACAATGGAGGTGCAGCGAACTGTTAAAAGCTATTATGTCTTTGAAATGAAAGTCGAGGTAACGCACTGTCCTGAAAAACAATGCAGGAGTTCAAGGTTTAAATGGTGCCGAGCACTCCGGGGTGATTCCTGGCACTCTTTAAAGGGCAGCTAAACAAAAAAATGTCCAGTGTCAGGACAGGATAATAAAACTGAAACAGCCTTTCAGAGAACAGCTCTCCAAAAATCTGCAATGACATTTAATATTGCAAATACTAATTATGCATTGGGGTAGGGTTCAGACAAAATGGACTGGACTTGAGTGTGAAGATGGAAGTAAATCTAGGAAGGCACAGAGACGTGACATATCCCAACGTTTTCTTCCTCTAAGACATTTTTAGACAATCATTATGGCACCTGTTAGTGGGTGGGTGATATTAGGGAGCAAGTCAACATTTTGTACTCAAAGTCGAGGTGCTGGAAGTGGGAACAATGGGCAAGCGTAAGTTTGACATGAGGCCAGACTGTGATGGAGGGATGTCTGGGTCGGAGCATCTCCAAAAATGCAGCTCTTGTGGGGTGTTCCCAGTCTGCAGTGGTCAGTATCCAACGAAGGAACAGTGAACCAGCAACAGGCTCATTGAAGGGTGGCCTGCATAGTTCGAGACAGCAGAGAAGCTGTAGATCAAATTGGGGATCAGCTGGCACCAGGATGCACGATGGGAAGAAGGCAAGCCAGTGCTGTGGATGTTACTTCGACACCTACCTAAGCATCGTTGCAGACCCGGGGTATTGCACGTTGCCAAATGGCAGAAATGGTTCAGGAATAGTTTGAGGTGTCCAACATCAAGACGTCTGATCCATGGAGGCCTCGTTGCTAACATGTTGGTGCAGTCGCCACAGCACAGCTTCAGGGGTCTGGTGCAGTCCATGCCTCGATGGGTCAGGGCAGCAAAAGAGGGACCAGCCCAATATTATGTAATTTTATAATTCATCCATCCATTCGCTTCCGCTTATCCTTTTTTTCAGGGTCGCGGTGCTGGAGCCTATCCCAGCTGTCATAGGGCGAAAGGCGGGGTACACCCTGGACAGGTCGCCAGTCTGTCGCAGGGCCAACACACAGAGACAGACAACCATTTGCACTCACATTCACTCCCAGTGGCAATTTGGATTATCCAATTAACCTATCCCCACAAGCTGCATGTCTTTGGACAGTGGGAGGAAGCCGGAGTACCCGGAGGGAACCCACGCAAACACGGGGAGAACATGCAAACGGCCTGATGGTGGAATTGAACTCAGGACCTTCTTGTTGTGCAGCAGCAGTGCTAACCACCGTGCTGCCTTGTTAACTTTATAATTATTATGATAATTTTATGGATTATGGAAACGTGTTGTGGTGATGTGAAGAAGAATCCTGAACAAGTGACAGAAAATCGGACAAAAATCTGATTAGTGGGCAGATTAAAGCAAAATATTCCTAATATTGCACTATAGTTTTAAATGTATAAATATTCATTTACTCTTCTGCGTTAAGCTTAAACACAACGGAATAACAGATGGTTTAATACAAGAGGAATAATTAACTTTATTAATCCACTGAAGTTGCCAACATTAGTAGGTACAATTAAGTGTTAGCTGGCAATGCTCCTACCACTACAGTGTGTGTGTGTGTGTGTGTGTGTGTGTGTGTGTGTGTGTGTGTGTGTGTGTGTTGAAAACTTCAGTTGGTCATGAAAGAGTTAACTTGGCAAAGACCTCGCTTGCTCTGTGTGACACGCTTCATCTCGGAGGCTGAATATTTCATGTGTTAATTAAAATTTGTAGGTCAGGTCTCCTATGACACCTATTTCTCCCGCTATAGGGGGAAAGCAGTGCTGCCCCTCTTTAATTTGCCTTCTTCACCCAGCTGGGATTTAAAGGATAAAGGGTGACATTTTCTCCCATTTTGTAAATGAATGCAATTGATCTGTCTAACAAGAACAAAGTTAGGTTTCCAAATACTGCATGATAAAGAGATTAAGCCTTTAAATGGCTTTCCAAAGGCAATCTTTATTGCAAGCCCTAACGTAAGGCCATTGAACTTTCAATTAGAATTTCTAATAGGCTATTGACTGGAATGTATTAAATGTTGCTGCACAGCTATATAGATCCCGAGACGGGATTTTTCCTGGATCCAGAGTGCACGACCCCAAAATCCCTCAGCGTGAGATGCACAAACACCTGAAGGTTTGTTTTTGAAATCATCTGTAACTTTTGGTCTTTTTTGTAAATGCATTACACTGGCCTACCTTTTAATCTGTGGTAATTCCATTAAAGCCTTTTGATCCTCGTATCCTTTTATTTGTGGTCTGGATTTTTTCATCCCCATCAGCTTAGTCGATTCTCCTTTTTTGCACTAAGCTTTCATGTTGCTCCAAGATCCTCTGTTAGCCTTAATTTCCTTCGTATCCAAGCATGTGAGCTGTTTCTAATTTTCAGTGATTGATCTCCGGGTCGAAATCTTGTCTAATTGCCTCTAATTCCGTATTAACTCTTGTCAAAATATTTTTAAATGTCATCCTGATTCAGCTCGCCGCGACGCACGGTCAAGGAATGCTCCATCTGTTGTTCATCCTCTGCGCCGCTCACTTTTTCCATCTCTCGTGATTTTCTCTCTTTGTTTTCGCCAGCCTCTTTCTCTGCTCCGCACACATTGTAGCTGCAGGTGATTATAAGCTTTGAAAAAGCTGCATCAGGATACAATTTGTCAGGGCCTAACAGCCCATTCTGTTCTGAGGGGTTAACATTCTGTTTGTGTTACAGTGCATTCAAACTCTAATTAAAACAACATTACATTCCCCATCTGCCAATCTCCCATAATCTTCTTTAATTGCTGTAATTAAAGTATATTTACATGTGCAAAATACTTGTAATTTAGCAAATTGCACTCTACACTCTGCAGATTTAATCAGCGGCGCTGCAGTGGAATGGAGCGATTTCAGTGTTGTGATTTCAGCGGTGGGCTGGTTCTGACGGGGTAAGTGGACCTCTGCCTGAGGTCTTGCGGAGGTTAGGAAAACAAGCCATCGCACAAGTATTGTCATTGGACTCTGATTGCAGCTCGTGTGGCTAATTACAAGCCTGAGCTCCCCGGTGAAGCCAGGCAGAGCTTAGGTATGCGCCTGTTTGTGCGAGTTTGCGTGCACATTGTGTGTATTCAAACAAGCCACTGTGGCCTACTTCATTTGTGGCTCCGTGTGATTGACATCACTTATCCCCTTTCATCTATTAAAAATGCAAAGTGAATTTGCAGAGTTGTGTTTGGTATCCCGACGAAGAGCGCCGAGACGAGGAGGTAAATACCTGGGAATTAAACCTGCAGCTGGCTGAGCAACTGCTCCTGTAATGAAAGCGTTGAGGAGCGGCTCTGGCTGAAGGGGAACGGCACGCTTGCTTTCAGATTAATGGCATTAGATGGGGATTAATCTAGAAGAGGGAATTTGTCGAGCTGTAGTTGTATATTAGCATCGCTAATAAGCTAGCTTTAATGTGCCACGTGATGACACCGTAGGCTTCCCCTGCACCAAGTTCACCAGCTGCCTCCAGGCGAGCCGGCGTTTGTCCTCGCCGTTATTAGAAACGTCTCGGTTAATGTTCTGGTCTCGTCAGTGAGGTCAGCGGGACGGTCGTTTCCGGAAAGGGTCCCTGGCTTTCCCTGACTGTTGCTCGGCAACCAGCATTACCCATGTCCTCCTGCCCTAATTACATTTGTGTGCTCGGGTGAGAAAAGCCCCAATCAGGCCAGATGGAAGCAGATGTAACAGCTCAGCAGTTTAGAGTCGGGGGTCCCGCCCCGGATGACCTCCCCTCCAACCTGCAGGTACCGTCAGGTGGAGGCAGGTGGCAGCGGATCTGGTGGGAACTGCCACCATCACCACCAACTAAGTAATTGCTGTTTCCCCGAGAGTTTTTCTGTCCAGCCAGAGCTGCTTATTAGCGTCACGGCAGCAGTATGCACATCATTAGGATCTGCCACAGAGGAAAGTGGGAGAACTGAAGGGAGATTTTGCAGAACAGGCTGCCTGCAATCGATGCTCTCCTAGTTTTAATGAAAACTTTCCTCTAGATATTCATTGTAACAGACACATGCGTCGTTCCTCTGACTGAGGTGTTAATCGCTTGTCCTATTAGTGCCGCAACTGACGTTCAAATTACAGTTTATCTGATTGGTACGGATATAAAAGGGCCAATTTGGAGAAGATATTTTCAAGAAGACCAGAAATAGCTGGTGGGCAGTGGAGTGGAAATTGTGCTATAAGATGGACACAGCCCCAAATCCTCATTAGCTGACATGTAGTTCCTCTTAATTAGTTTCCATTCACTGTAATTAGCATGGATGAAGCTAATCATCTGATGTGAAAGCAATCTAACGCTTGGGATACGACGTCCTTGGCCTCACTTTCATGTCAGGGATGCAAACATTCTTCATTCAGGTGCTTTTCCTGCAGTTTTTCAAAATAAGACACATTACTGTTTTTATTTCGCCTCTTCTTTTAACCCTCTCAGGCTCAAATTATGTTTTTGTTGCTAATGCACAAAAGAATACCTGCAGTGGTACTTCTGAGTAAAAAAAATCATAAGATATGTATGTGGGGTAATCAGGTTGTTGCAAATCTGCAACGCCTGCCTCGAGAGGGTTAAATATAACAGTAGCATATTCAATTTCAATTCAATTCAATTTTATTTATATAGCGCCAAATCACAACAAAAGTCGCCTCAAGGCGCTTCATAGATACAGAGAAAAACCCAACAATCATATGACCCCCTATGAGCAGCACTTTGGCGACAGTGGGAAGGAAAAACTCCCTTTTAACAGGAAGAAACCTCCAGCAGAACCAGGCTCAGGGAGGGGCGGGGCCATCTGCTGTGATTGGTTGGGGTGAGAGAAGGAAGACAGGATAAAAGACATGCTGTGGAAGAGAGACAGAGGTTAATAACAGATATGATTCAATGCAGAGAGGTCTGTTAATACATAGTGAGTGAGAAAAAGGCTACATTGTGTCGACAGCGCTGCGATGTTTGAGGCTGGTGTCCCAGATCAAAACATGTTGTGTAACACGGTGGAGCAGGACCACTCGCAGGATAAAAGTGATGGAGGTTTGTATTGTTGGAAGTGGCTTCTGTAGATGATTGATACTCTCTCTCCTCCTGTCAGACCCTTGAGAGAGATCTTCCTCCCACTGATGTTGCATCTGCTGCCACTCACCCTTCGTCTTCCAGTGGTCACAGAGCTCCAACTATTTTTTTCCTTTGCTGTCATGTCTGTTTTAAAAATACATGCGGCTTATCCAGAGTCTTAAATGTATGAACCAGTTGTCTAAGTGTGATATTGGGCGGCTTTGTATTTGATTTTCCCTTCTGTGTCTTTATTAACCCTTTAAAACCGGTCAGAGCAGCACGCTCTGTTTTGCGTAACTATTTTTAAACCCCTGTAGCTCTGCAACCACGTGAGCTAGCACAATAATTTTTTTTGCATATGAAACCGGAGGAGTTGTACTTACATCTTATGCCATCAGCTTGTCCTCGGTCACAGTTTCCTTCCACATATAGTTTTGCAAAAACTGCATAAAAAGCACTTGCAGCAACAAAAACATAATATTCCAGAAACACGCTTTGCCGATCCGATCAGCTGTTCATAACACTTCCTACGTCCATCAGCGCGAACTTTCGCATGTCCACCATGACCTGCCCGAAACCGGAAGTGACGTCATTTTTGCGGAAATGTCGTTTTTTACCGTCTGGGCCTCATGAGCCTATACTGGTGTTTTTAAAAGTTATCTTTGACTTTATGACTTTCTGTGTGGTTTCTGGGATGCTTAGGACTCATATTGCACTGCTGGAAATAGTTTATTTTGATGCATATGCTGCTTTTTTGCAAATTTGCATTATAATATTTATTTTCGTTTAAAATAAATATAAAAATTGGTGTATTTCAAAAATAAAACTATGAAGACACTCGAAATAAATTTCCTGTGGTGGGAAACTATTTTGTGCAACTTTTTTGTATTTACAGTTTTGAGGGATAAGCCTCTTAAATTTCTCTAACTAGAAATATATGTTAAAAAAACAAAAACGATTTTCAATTTTTTTGTAGTTTATTGCACTTTTTTGCAATTTATGTAATTACTATGCACTTAATGCAGACATATTATTAAAATTTGCGCTGTAATGGTTGTATTGATGTATATCAACTTGAAATGCTCCCAAAAATGGCTCCACAGCATGTAAACATATAATATAAGCTCTGGTGGACTTGGTTCTATGGTAGGTCTTAAAGGGTTAACACCAAATTGATAGCGAGCGATCTTAAATGTGCGTGCACTGCAGAATATCATCAAAGCCTAATCCTTTGGTCTCAGACTGAAGGATCTGAGCTGTGGCCCAGCCAAGAGGCGGCTCTCCCTCATTCAGACTGTGCAGCTATGCCTGTTTATCTCCTCCTCTTAATGCTGTCATGACACTGATTATTAAAGTCTGAGGATATCTGGATGGGCCGGTGATGCCTGTACAGCAAACTGTGTCATATTTCTAATACTTCTGACTTTGTTCTGTCATTCGCTCGTCTCTTTCGCTCTTATTCTTTCCTAATATGCTTTTTCTTTCCCACAGGCTGTATCTTTTTGTGTGTGTGTGTGAAATAGAGTATTTGGCATGAACTTTTGCCATATGCCTGTAGATTTGCCAAAAAATATTCAGAGCAGCTCTTTTCTCGCGCCAAGCATTTGGCCATCTGCTTAAGTCCTTAACCAGCAGCATCCAGGGACTTCATCAAGCTTGAACTGTGAAGTCAAATGGTTTTCTTCAGCTCCCAAATCAAGCTAGGCACTGCTGTGCAGATTTACTGCTTTGGCAATTCCAGGCAATCAAACATAAATTTTATTATTCAGTACATAGCCACATTTATGGGTTCTGCACTTAATGACAGCAAAGGTTTTCCCAGAGCTGTTTCATGCCGTTAAAATTAAAATATAGTTAAATCGGACGAAGTAGTCTCGAATCCTTTTAAATCACTTAACTTTCAGCAGTCGAGAAATCTATTTGTGTTAGTTTTGGTGTAAGTGTTAAGTATCTGCAAATAAGGCTGCAGACAAACGGCTGAAACAGCTGCAGCTTTCCCACAGATGTCTTTGCTAGCCGTGGCTCGTGCGTCTCGGCTTCTGTGGGCCACACTGCCGCTTGCAGACGGAGGCTTTTAAAGCAGGAGACTGCTGAAGAACGCAGTGCTCGTCAAACGGCGAGAGCGGGGAGATAGCTCTCCTGCGAGGGTGGGGTTCATTATGCGGCGCACCGGACACCATTATTAGCCCCATTACACACACTGACAGCCGCACATTCATTCTCCTATACCTGCTTTTTAAAACCTCCCATAAATAATGAGGGCTGCGGCTCGGCTCGTGGCGGAGGAAGGAAAAAAGGTCATTATGAAGCGGGCCTCCATTTGTCAAAATTATTTCATAATCTCGTGTCTCGAGCAGGGTTTTTGCTTTAGTTAATTGTAGATTGGACCAGCGAGCATAAATTTCCATTAGCGATCGATTTGTTACTCCGCAGATTGTGACCCTGTCTGCTCTTCATTGTGACCGTCAGTGACAGCAGGGCCAGCAAAGACACATAGGATTAGTCAAGTTTAAGCAGCCGGCGTGCACGTTAGTTGACAAACAGCCATTTAAAAAGGTGACAACGCTCATTACAGAAATCCCCTTCACAATTAAAAATTCCGCACGCTTCGATGATCCTATAAATTGCTCCCTATTGATTTTTTTTCATTGATGAGCTTCAGTCGGTGTGGATTTACTGCCGATCTAGAGGTCACCGTGCTGTCCTGGTTAAATGTGCTCTGACTGGTAAACGGGGATGCTGTGCAGTATAATTACCCCAGCTTTTATCAGAGTGACCTCTCTGACAAACTTCCCTAGTGGAAGGAGACACCTGAGAGCTTCCACACTTCCTATCTGCCCTTGTTTTATCGAAAAGGCCCCGCCTGAATGGATAATAGAGCCCCTGTTCTCCCAGCAGACGGATAATGGAGGGTGGAGTGGTCCTCTTTGGCAGACTGCTGCCTCTTCCCTGCACTAGAGAAACCAATACCAGGCCTATCGGCTGATATATGACACTAATACACAGGCTGACTGGGGCCCTAAACAGAAAAGAGGGATTGTTCCGACTTTCGACTGGCTGTAGGATCCATGACTCACAGGTACCACACTGTCTGGCCCCTGAGACCGCTCTAATTGCTTTACATCTGTACAAAGGTTTCTTGTAATCGGGCCTTCTGCCTCCATTTGTCTTCCTTTCAGTCTCCTAGTGAAGGCCTTAATTGGTCTTAGTGGGGCTTTTCTTTCAGTTAGCTCCTGGGCCTGAGCTAGTAGAAGATGTTACCTCGGGGGGCAGTGGGCTTTGCTGGCTGCTAGTGGTCGGGGAGGTTACAGGAGAGAGGAAGTCGATACTTCTTTTACCTTTAACACTTTAATTAATGTTCTCCTGACAAGCACTTTGTCCCATAGCTTCACATGGGTGGGGGGGCGGGTGCATGTGTGTGTGCGCAGGTGGAGAGGGAGGGAGGGAGGGGCACTCCACAGGAGAATCAAGACGTGTACAGCTTAGTGAGAAAACCTCCCGTGTAGTCTCCGGTGGCCAATCGACATTTGCAGAGAATCCAGTTCTTCTTCTGCTGATTGTTGTGCACATTTCTCTGCCTGTCTGTGTGACACTCGTTCACTTTGGCTCTGGTTGTTTTTTAGTATTTGCCGACACTCTGACACCAGTTATGAAATGTTTCATTTTCTTCTGAGCTTTGCGCTCTTATGAGCACTGCCTCCTGTCCAGGTGCAGGTTATGTCGTAGCCTTGCAGTTTGCGTTTCTCACGAAAACGTAACGAGTGTCGATCCTGAGGTCAGGACCGTGATATGATATGGTTGATTCCTCATCATTGAGAATATGGCAGCTCTTCTGAAAAGGCATTGCTGATGCTCCGAAATGTTTCAACTTGTAAAATAAATACGGAATATATGGAAAAAACGATACAGTTACAAATATGAGTGCATGACGACAGATGCATCATTTGGAGGAAATAGTCCTCAAACTCTGTTTGTTCTTCTCAAACTACTGGAAATGTTTACTCAGAGTTAACTTTGCATGACCTGCTGCTCATGTGAACTTGAGAGTGTGACATTACACCCTGTTCACACAGACAATCTTTAATTCTTGGCTTTATGAATGTCTCTTCACACAGGCTAAAGCACAGCAGCCTACATCTTTCTGTGTAACACATTCAGAACTACGAGTGTCTTTATTAGAGATCAAGTGTTAAATGTTGATTAGTTTTCCACCATGGCTGGAGGACATGTCCATGTTTTTTCTATTTCACTAAATTTGAGAAAAGTTTATCAAGTGAAGGAATTTACTTGGACTTAATAATGAACTTCTTAGCATCTGTTTGTCAAAATACACAAAAACGAATGCACTGACACGATTTCACCTGAATATCTATCATATTAAAAATAACATTACAAAGTCACAACGCTTTAACTTTATACAAACAAAACTTCAAAGGTAAATTTTGCTCACATTGTAATGTTATGCAAAAACACTTCTGAGCATTAGTTGAAGCACTGCTGCTTCACCTCTCATAACAGTTAACATTTCTGAACATAAATACATCCTGTAACAAAGTCACAGAGTTAGAAGTTGTGACTGTTTCACATTTTGTCAGAAGACATTGTGACATTATTTATTTTATTATTTATTATTTATTTTCTGGCCCCCAGTTTGAAACTGGTGACTGCATACATCATATAGATCATCTATCTATCTATGTATGTGCATATATATATATATATATATATATACATATACATATTAGGGGTGCAATGATACACAAAATTCACGGTTCGGTTCGATACTTTGGTGTCACGGTTCGATATTTTTTCAATATAAAAAAAATGTTCATGCTTTTTTAATTTCTCATTTATTAAAATTATAAATATATATTTTAACTCAGAAGTACAGTTTTTAAATTTAATGTTGCTGAAACAACAAAGTAATAAAAAATAAATCTATCTGATGGAGGAATCACTCATCTTTGGAAAAAAGAGTTTATCACAGAGAAATGTCTCTTTCCAAAATAAAAGCTCTACTATACGCTTCTTCTGGGCTATATTCTCAGCAGCATATTAAACATATCAGGTCCCCATAAGGAGAATCATGTGCTAACAGCTGTCTAAATGACTCGGGTAAAGTTTGTAGCATGCGTGCTTGTTGTTTTTGTCTGCTTCCACTTGTCTTTGCACTAGGATGATGTCGGAGTAAATGTGCAGTCATATTCGTTGTGTTCCCACTAGTGCTGTCAGCGTTAATCTGAAATGACGTTAACGCCACAGCACGGCAAATCTCTGTTAACGAGCTACCGCGGATCGCCCCGTGCATGGGGCTGGACGGCGTCAACACGTTAACAAGCTAACTGCGCTAACGCACTAGTTCCCACCATGTAATTGAGCATTGCTGGCACATCCGACATACTGTTTTACTTTTGTCCATGACACGCTTACCTTCAGGGTCATACGTCACATGAAGACCAAAATAGTTCCAAAGGCCAGATCTGAATGAGGGTGGGGGAGGTTCAATTTGCCATGTTGCAACGAGCTTAGCTTCTGTTTTGCTAGCTTGCGCTGCGCTCAGTGCAGCCTAGGCGGAGTAGTCGAGCGCAGATCCACTGAGCGCTCAACACAGACAGCATCGTCAGAAGGAAAGTTGATAAAATAAATAAAAAAATTTGTATTGTTCGATACATATGCGTACCAAAAGCACTGTATCGAACGGTTCAATATTGATACGAATATCGTTGCACCCCTAATATATATATATATATATATATATATATATATATATATATGGATTATTTATAGCTCCTAGTCATGATTAAAACATTTAACATTTAACAAGTAGTCTGTACTCCAGGCTAGTTCATCTGTTTTGATTGTTTTTCTGCATCCACAGGATCGGAGATGCAGTGTTGAGAACAAGTATTTGCCCCTTTCCCCAAACCAAGTAGAAACAATTTTAAATGTTGATTTGTTTGATTAAAGGAAAAAAGGTGTCCACACCTACCTGGCCCTGTGTAAAAATGTAACTACTAAACTAAACCTGATAAGTAGTTGTGCCACACTTGACAGCAGAAACTGCAATCAGGTGTTTGTGATAACAGGCAGTGAGACTTTCATGTTGCTCTGTTCTGCTTTGCAGAACTTTTAATTCATCTATGCTGTCGTTTAAGGTCACGCCAAAACATCTCGATGCAATTCTTGTCCAGCTACTGGTGTGTTTTAGAGTGGTCCTGAAACAGGTCCTGAAGCAGCAGCTCAGCCCCGGACCATCACACTACCACCTCCACGTTGGTGTGATGTTCTTCTTTATGAAATGCTGTTAGTTTTACACCACATGTAATGGGACGCAACAGTTTTGGTCAGCAGTGGTTTTCCCCTTGGAACTCTGCCATGATGCCAGTCTCTTTCTATGAACTCTGACCTTAACTGAGACAAGTACGTTCTGCAGTTCTTTAGTCACCTTCTGGATGAGTCGTTGATGCGCTCTTGGAGTAACTTTCGTTGGCCGGCAATTTCCGGGAGGGTTCATCACTATTCTGTTTCCTCCATCGTGGATTATGGCTCTCACTGTGGTTCGCTGGAGTCCCAAAGCTTTAGAAATGACTGTGTAACCAGACCGATTGATGTCTCTGACTCTGTTGATGCTGCTTCACTTTGTCAGACAGATTCTATTAACCCTTTAAGACCTACCATAGAACCAAGTTTGCCAGAGCTTATATTATATGTTTACATGCTGTGGAGCCATTTTTGGGAGCATTTCAAGTTGCTATACATCAATACAACCATTATAGCCCAGATTTTAATAATATGTCTGCATTAAGTACATAGTAATTACATAAATTGCAAAAAAGTGCAATAAACTACAAAAAAATTGAAAATCGTTTTTGTTTTTTAACATATATTTCTAGTTAGAGAAATTTCAGAGGCTTATCCCTCAAAACTGTAAATACAAAAAAGTTGCACAAAATAGTTTCCCACCACAGGAAATTTATTTTGAGTGTCTTCATAGTTTTATTTTTGAAATACACCAATTTTTATACACTGCAGGAAAAACAAAAATAAATATTATGATGCAAATTTGCAAAAAAGCAGCATATGCATCAAAATAAACTATTTCCAGCAGTGCAATATGAGTCCTAAGCATCCCAGAAACCACACAGAAAGTCATAAAGTCAAACATAACTTTTAAAAACACCAGTATAGGCTCATGAGGCCCTGATGGTAAAAAACTACATTTCCACGAAAATGACGTCACTTCAGGTTTTGGGCAGGTCATGGCGGACATGCAAAAGTTCGCGCAAAGCGTGTTTCTGGAATATTATGTTTTTGTTGCTGCAAGTGCTTTTTATGCAGTTTTTGCAAAGCTGTATGTGGAAGGAAACTGTGACCGAGGACAAGCTGATGGCATAAGATGTAAGTACAACTCCTCCAGTTTCATATGCAAAAAAAATTATTGCGCTAGCTCACGTGGTTGCAGAGCTACCGGGATTTAAAAATAGTTACGCAAAACAGAGCGTGCTGCTCTGACCGGTTTTAAAGGGTTAAAGTGAACAATCCAGGGTGTGGCCAGTGAAATTACATCTTTCCCACATAGTTTCGGAAAAGCTGGTCTTTTTTCCCGTCATAGCTTTGTCTAATATTAATGTTAATTTGATTTGAAACCAATCACAGCAGATGGCCCCGCCCCTCCCTGAGCCTGGTTCTGCTGGAGGTTTCTTCCTGTTAAAAGGGAGTTTTTCCTTCCCACTGTCGCCAAAGTGCCTGCTCATAGGGGGTCATATGATTGTTGGGTTTTTCTCTGTATGTATCATTGTAGGATCTACCCTACAGTATAAAGCACCTTGAGGCGACTGTTGTTGTGATTTGGTGCTGTATAAATAAAATTGAAACATGCAAAAAATGATTGCATATGATGCAAATGATTACATGCATTGCACTGTAGTTTTTTCTGTTGCTGACTTTTCAGTCTTCTGCAGTTTTCGATGTCATTTTCGTGTCTTTTTCCTACTTTTTAAAACTCTGTAGGGTTTAGTGAATGAAAGACGGAGCAGCTTTATGCCAGGAGTGTCGAGCAGGAGCTCTGTGTAGCGAGCTCTCATCTGCTAGGTTCTGCTCTGCTGTGCTCCCTGCATTTCCTGCTGACTGACTGATATGAAGCTCAGTTGCCAGGGCTTAAATAGCAGCTGTACGCGTCCAGCTGCTCCCTGCCACGCTCCACTTCTCCCCAGATGGCTCCAAGACATTCCAGCAGCCCTCCGGAGGAGCGCTCATGAGGAAAGTGTTATGGAGTGGCTCTCTGAAACACCAGGGAGCTTCCCTCACTGCACCCCAGCCACCCTCCTCCTCCTTCAACCCTCGGGCCAAACGCCCAAATCAGGGGAGGGCTGCAGCCTCGTTTGCCAATTTACCAACAGGAGGCAGCACAGATGGTGGTGTCTGCAGCGTAGGCCAGTGTGCAGCAGGGCCTAGGGTGGGATGGGGAGCTCTTGGAAGGAGCACAAACCATACATGGCCTGGGATGCTACTGATATCCCCCAGGAAGAGCTCACACTGGCTCTCAGCAGATGACCAGCAGAAGCCCAGCAGCTCTGCTCGGCTCTGAGCGGTTCCAGTGGAAAGTTTTTCTTTATTGACTCGTTCATCTTTGATAAGCCAGTGCTGCTAATTCCACAGGGAGTGTAGTCTTTGTATGTGGTAATTTTCCTTGAACGTTCACTCTTAATATACGATGCTGAGTGCAGAGCTGCGGGGCAACAGTCTCTGACCTTGGCTTTGTGTGGAAGTGATGAATGGTCCATCAGCTTCACACCGCTGAAACAAACCTCAGGGGTCACTTCAACCGTGGCATTTGTTTAAAGGCACCCCGAGGGAAGTTGACCAATAGTGGTGCTGGGATGTGTTAAAGGCAAAGGAAAAGAAGTCTTTAATAGAGATAGCTTGTCTAAATATTTCATGTCCTTATTCTGGTGGGAAGTGTTGAAGTTTTACTCTCACGGTTTCCTGTTACACAACAGGTGGATTATATTTTAGTTATAGGATGAAGATCCATTTTTAAACTCTCTCTGTCACTGACTTGTTTCCTTTCCTCGTTACTTTCTTACTCCCCGTGGTCAGAACAAAGGGGTGGGGGTATACTTCAGGGATGGATGGCGTTGCTGACCTCACTGTTATCCTTGTCATGACAAGAAACATACATCACAGCAGGGCCACTAATGTGAAACACATTGTGCCACAACTTGATCAAAGCCAGACATCCTGGACAACAAAGTGCCTGTAATGACATATTTTGACCATATAATTGGAGAGTAATTACAGCTAACAAAATACTCTGTTTTTTTGTTGTTCTCCCCTCTGCAGTGTCTGTGGATTGTAAGAAAGCCCCACTGAGGCCTGTCATAAACTATATGTTGGATATTGTGCTGAGCAGGCTTGAAGGTTGGGGAGTGTGTGAGGGTCAGTTTGTGTTGGAGCCTGGTTGCTTATTCAGAGACGCTAATTGCAGAGCTCAAACCGGTGGCTTAGAAAAACACCGGTGGGCCTTGTGACAGCTGACCCTTACTCACTGACACGACACCAGGTACCCAAAAAGCTGCGCTCCACTCTTTTGACTCGAGATGGACGGAGTCTATTTCGCTCTGACGCAGTCGCATTGTGATGATTAGCCTCATAAGTTCTCATTATTTCACCCAGATGGATGGTTGAGGGCTGACCCTGAAATAAATCTGCAGACCAAGAATACTGTGATGGAAAAAAAAGTTAAAATTGTCGTGGTGGTTCCAGATAGCTGAGCAAACCTGGTCTTTCATTAAGTTCTTCTGTAAGTGTGACGCACAATCCCAGCTGTCTTTTTGTAATAATGTTGTGTAATCCAGCCTGGTGACAGAAACTGGGATTATTTTTAAAAGGTAGAATTACAGCCTGGGAAACATCAGCAAATTTGACATTTTAGTTGTAATTATGTAGGGCTGCCACGATTAGTCGACTAGTCACGATTAGTCGACTATCAAAATCGTCGACGACTGATTTAATAGTCGACACGTCCTTTGAAGCTTTGTAAGATCACAAAAGCCGCAGGAATAAGTAGTAGGATTTAAGAGTGTAATAACGGACTGAAACAGAAGATGGCAGTACTGCATGTACAAGGATGCCAGCTGCCGTTAAACCCCGAAGAAGAAGAAGCTGTGTCCCAGAATTCATAGCGCAGCCCAGCTCAGTTTCCAACAATGGCGGCAGCTAGTTAGTTTTAATATTACTCTTATTATTCTTTCTGGGTCACAAAATAAACGTTTAACATATTTTCAGGCGAGAATGTAGCTGTGTAAACCTCAAATATCTGCTCAGTTTATCAAGACACCACATATTTTCAAAAGCGCTCCGACGTTTTCAGAGACGTCTGTTAGCCACTAGCTCGATAGCTAGCCGGGGGCTAATCGTTTTCAAACCCACCGCCGTCTTTCACTACTCAGGTTAAACATGATATATAAGTCACTTAGATAACTTAAAACTGTTATTGTTTGGCTTTTTTTAGTATTTTATTTGTTCCTGAGTAAATCGGTTTGGCTGAGATTAAAGTTATAGTTTTTACACAGCTGAATAAACGTCAAGCAGACAGCTGATTATCAGAAGTGTGAGATGCTGGAGAATTTACTCCGGTGTCCTGTTATATTTTAGATAGCAAGGAGTTTATTAAACTTCACCGAAACAATCTGCAAATTTCATTAAAATTTAATAAACTATCATCTTGTCTTTATTTTTAGTTAGCACATACCTTAAACACTTAAAGCTGTAAGCTAATGATAGTTATATAAGAGCAGATGCTGCTGATGCAATAAGGTGTAGTTTTACGTCCAATGGATGATGATCTGATTAGTCGACTAATCGCAAAAATAATCGGTGATTAGTCGACTATCAAAATAATCGTTTGTGGCAGCCCTATAATTATGTCAGCGAGATGCTGTGGCGGGTGCTGTTGTTTTAGTCTGAACCTGCATTTGTCAGGAAATGAGATGAGGCCGTGACGGCTCGAACCGCAGCCATAATGATGCTGTACCGGTGCTGTGGGAGCTGCTGGATGTCAGGTGGCTGTCCTTAGGCTTTGGGGCTGCTATCGTGCTCTACCATTTAGCATGCTAATTAATCCTAACCAAAGGACCATGTCAGTCACCCCGCACCCCGCCAGGGATGCTCCCACTGGGCTCATCCTGCTTTAATTGAGCACGTTTTTCAGGAGCCCGCTGTCTGTGGGATTACATTAGATCCCTCTAATTCACCCAGCCTGCCACCAGCATGGGCGACGTGAGTGAGAGAGAGGGAGGGAGCGGGACGCGGGGCTGGGAAATGTATAAATAAAGCACACAAACAAACAAACACAAAAACAGACAGAGTGTTTATTAACACCCCTGGGATGAAAAAGGAGGTGAGTGCAGGAAATCATTAGCGCAGGAGAGTCAAACTAGGCTCGTTTGATCTCGCTGATGGAGGAGCAAATGTAATTTAGCGTGCTGCGAGTAATTTGTTTTAGCAGTTAGCATGGGTTCCTTTTAATTTCATTTTGCCTTGCATCAGTCTTTCAAATTAAATATTTTTATTTTGTACAAAGCGCATCTTTGTGAGCCTCGCGGCTCAAAGACCAGCCCTCGACAACAACTAATGTTTATTCATCTTTGCTTGTTTGCATGTGTGGTAGACAGATTCCTGACAGGAGCGTGCAGTGTCTGCTTTTATTTGAGTACTTTCTGTATAATGAGGCGACTCAGATGTACACTGTGACAGCTAGCAAATCATAGTAGAGGAAAAACAAAGTGTTTTTGTCACTGCGGCTCTAATTATTTGGAAGACTGTGCTGAAGCAGCTGCATCTGTTAGAACGTCTCACCTTCTGTCCTTGTTTTACTGAATATTGTCAACTGCGCAGTCTGTTTGTCATAGTTAGAGAACCAGTTTCATACTCGAGGAACTAGATTTCACCCAAAGAATTACACAAAATTCACAAAATTATCATAGTTGAGCTAAATGACCTTCAGTAGGTGTTGTGTCTCATTACGTCAAGTTTGTGGATTTATTTTTCCCTGTTTTATGTGGCACAGTGGAGCAGTGGGTAGCACTGTTGCCTCGCACAAAGGAGGTCCTGAGTTTGAATCCACCATCTGGGCCTTCCTGTGTGGAGTTTGGGCTGTGGGAGGAGCCACGCAGACACAAAGGGGTGGAGTCAGAGGGTTCGGTTAACTGGTGATTTTAAATTAGTCGTCCTGTCATTCCAGGGCGTACCCCATCTCTCCTGCAAGCCTGACTTGGAAAAATGGAAGAAGATGGATGGATGTTTTATTCACTGATCAGTGTTGGGGAGTAACGGAATACATGTACCGCCGTTACGTATTTAAAATACAAAATATGAGTAACTGTATTCCGTTACAGTTACAGTTTAAAAAGGTGGTATTTAGAATACAGTTACTTTGTTGAAATAAATGGATTACACGGCGGTACTTCCCTGTTTCATATTGTGGCGGGTCAGGACTGTGGGTTTTGTTTGACAGCTACGTTCTGTTGTTCCAGGCGGCAGCGTTACGGTTGCCATGGTTACAGGGTGACGCTCTCTCTCTGTGTTTCCTGAGTGAGAGAGGCCTTTTTGTTGTTGTTGTGCTAAGCTAACAGGCAGAATGCTACAGGTATAGCTCTAAAGAATGTAGCATCATAGGCAGTGTAGTCCGTGCTGCAGGGAGAATGGACTGCCATACACGTTATGTGTCTGTGAGCGAGGGAGGGAGAAAAAGGAAAAGTACGAGCTGTCATCGCAGAAACGGGAGCTGGAAGCATGTAAATATAATAATAACCACTGCAGCCAAGAAGAGAGCCTGACGAGCCCAGTTGTAAGTAAGCTATTAAGACTCGACTGTACACCGTGTTCGTGTTTTCCTCTGAAACAATAAGTTCCGTTGGAGCAGCCTTTCAACGCCTCTCTCTGTCTCTGCTAGCAAAGTTGACCCAGACAACAAAGTAAAGCTAGTTTTCAGCTACGAGCCGACACAGAACCCACCGTATTAGCCAGAGGTCCCTTTACTACGGTTCGGAGCCGCGGACCTTCAGTAACAGTAATAAATCACAGCAATAGTACATTCATGTAGTTGTAAACAGCATGATAATATATTAAGTAATCCAAAGTATTCAGAATACGTTACTCTCATTGAGTAACGTAACAGAATACGTTACAGAATACATTTTGGGGCATGTAATCTGTAATCTGTAATGGAATACATTTTAAAAGTAACCTTCCCAACACTGCCACTGATGGAGGAGAACCTGCTGGTGCAAATATGTAAATATCAGGCATGAATGCTGCTGCCATTCGTGACAGCGCCAGCTACTCTTAGCTGAGGTGGATGGAGAAGAGGGTGGAGTCTTATCTGTTCACACTGCGTGTAGCCTGAGCACCAGCAGCTGTAATGTGAGATGCTCCTCCTTTGCTAACAGGAGGAACAACCAGTTTGTGAGTGCATGCTAAACAAGTCTAATGTTTGTAAACCTGTGATAATAAACAATAACAATGCTCCGTTCTTGTTCTGTATTACCGGGAAGCAGAAAAGGATCGTTCTCTAAATAAAACCCCTCCATGATCCTCAGACATGTCAGCATCTTGTACACGATTTCAGTCCATTCCAAAGCGCTGCTTTCCTGGCTGCCATTACACACTGATAAACAATGTGTGCTCTAATGTGCGAGCACAGGGAAGTCGGCGTATCTCAGCTGTGTACCTGGCAGCGCCTGCAGGGGTTGTTAGCACTGACAGCGCCGGTATATGAATGAGACTTCCAGGCAGATTGTTGGCAGAGTTAGCCAGTTTTTCTCAGACGGGTGTCAGCTGGCTGCAGCTCTCTCTTCCTCCACCTCCTCCTCCGCCACCACCTTGCTCTCCTTCCCATCATGGCAGAACCAGAAAAAGAGCTTTATGAAGCCCTATAATGATACGTGGCAAATGTGCAGCGCTGGGGTGATTGTTAACAGCGGCAGCTGCACAGACAGCCTGGATGATGGAAAATCAGTGGGACCTCATTTTGGTTTGCCAGTATGAATATTAATGGCTCGTTTCCAGGCCATGGCTAATGATGAGGAAAATTCCCTAATAAAAACTTGATGTGATGGGCAACGACCCACGGGGTCACTGGAGACAGTCAAAGTTAATAGTGTGCCATCAGGTGTGAGGAGTTAAGTGATTAGAGGCACAGAACCTAATCCTGATGTTTTTCTCCCCCCTTAGCGATGAGTCAGTGCGAGAGGAGGGAGGGGAGGAGCTGGAAGTGGGAGGTTAGGGGAGCAGATGAGGTTTATATCTCTCGCCTGCAGAAGGTTGCAGCTCGTACACAGCGCGCTCGCGAGTGCGTGTAAACTGCAAATGTTGTCGGTAATTCTGTATTATGGCTCCATTTTGCGCGATTAATATTAGCAGTTGTGTTATTTCATAAGGGACCGTGTGAAAATTAGTGATGTGATGTGTCATTGCAGCTCATTGCAGTGCCGTTCTTTCTAAAAGCTGATCAGAGAAGCTGTGCCATTGTTTACTGCGTAGCCTTTGTCAGTGCAGTCACTACATGTGCTCTGCAGAGATGGGCAGTAACACGTTACTGTAATCCGATTACTTTTTTCAAGTAACGAGTAAAGTAAGGGATTACTGTTGCAAAAACGGTAATAGGATTACCGTTACTTTCCCGTAGGAACGCTGCGTTACTGCGTTACTAAAACCGTGATTTTTTGTCATGACAGTGACGTAAGCGAGTGCGACGTTCGTGACAACAGCTGTGTGCAGATCAACAATGGATCATATATCAAGTGCAGAGAGAGTATGAGCGTGCAGCGTTTAAAGCGTGGAAGTACTGACCTTACTTTGAGTTTGATTCCATAAAAAGTGACAAAAACATTAGTGTCCGTTGTGCGTGGGAAGAAAACCTAAACTTCCGAGCAAGCAGCGAGTAGCTACGACGTAATGGGAAACTCACAGAGAAACTCGCGGATTCTTCCACTGACCGCTGCACACCTGCACCAGGGTAACCCTCCGCCTACCCCACTCCTGCTTTACAGGTGAAAATAGAGCAACAGGACCGCTAGTCTTTGACTTTATTTATTTTCTGCTGTGTTTTACTTGCATCTATTTGAAAGACTGAGTGTAAACACAAAAAAATATTTTATTTTATGTGCTGGAATGTGCAGAAAATAGGTTTAAATGTTAAACTAATTTCTTCCAGTCAGAGAATGTTGCAGATAATTAAATATTTGCTTGATGCATAAAGTTAAAAGATTAAAACTAATAAAACAAGTTTTAAAAAGAGACTTTTCCATTTGATTACATTTTGTATGATGATTATGCAGAAAAAGTAGAATTGGGCTGAAAGATCTATCACTTTATCACCTATTCAGGTTGTAAATCGTGTTTTTAAAAAGTAACTAAGTAATTAATTACTTTTGAAAATAAGTAATCAGTAAAGTAACGGGAATACCTTTTTCGGGAAGTAATCAGTAATTAGTTACTGATTACTTTTTTCAAGTAACCTGACCAACACTGGTGCTCTGACACCAGGGTGGTTCGGTGATACTCATCAGAACATCTGCCTGCTCGGTCTCGTGTGCTCAGCTGCGTCCACTTCTTCATCTGGGAAATTCTTCTTCGTGTGTGCGTGACCAGATTGCTGTAACGATGATGCCAAATCATATCACTATTAATGCCGAGCATGAGGGGGGTAATTAAAATGCACACCAAGCGGCCTCATCTCGTGGGAGTCGCCATAACCATGCAAACAATGCAATTTGATGTATGTAATTATCTCAGAACCCTTCTATTAATCTTTGATTAATTCAGCATCTGCTTTGAGCCTCAGGCCTCTGTTGGCTTATATAAACAGAGCCGGGCTGAATGGAGGTCCGTGTAGGGCTGCGTTTTAGGCTTTTATCACATGACCCTAAATGCTGTGCAGAGCCTGGAGAAACGCGCTGATATGACTCTCGACGCACCTCTGTTCCTTCTTCCTACCCCGCTCCTTTTGTCAGGTGGTGTTGTGAGCGTGTTCGGTGGGTGGATGGATCAACAGAGAGCTTCACCCTGCTAAGCATCACTTCAGCCCCGCGGTGCCTCCTCTCCAGTAGAGTTAAATGTCCTACCTTCCTCCACACCAAAAAGGGGAAGTAATATACACATGTAGCGCTTGTACGCCTTCAGAGGAAATCTTATCATCCAGGCAGCCGTCTCAGTCTGATTTGACATTATTGGTGATCGGGATGTAAAGGAAAAGAGATCTAACGACGAGGAAATGATAAGAATTTGATATTTGAAAACGAGAGCGAGTCGTCAGATGTTGAAAATTCTCTCAGATATCCTTTCCATACGTTTGGGAACGGCCCGGATAAATAAAAAATAAAAAGACTGTGGTGCTGAATATTGAAAGCAAAGATCAGAGGCTGTAATGTTGTTGTTACTTTGTGGAAAGCTTCATTTTTCTGGCCTCTCTCCTTCCTTTATCTCGTCTGTCCTCCTGACTAGAAACTGGAGTTTGCGGTCGCACTGAATGTCTTCTGGATGAAGTTTTACATTTGAAGGGAAATTGCGTTCAGATGTTGGCCTGCTGCATTTGGCCAGCGTTGCACATGTGGATCAGACCTGCTTATATTAGTCCAGACAGAAATCTGGTCCTCCCTGACGAAGTATTCTTGGCTCCTCGAAGAAGAATTTTCCTGATGTGACTGTAAAGACTGTCTGAAACACTCAGGCTGTGCCTGTGATTTCTTTTGGGACTTTCTTTTCCCGTCGTACGTTCATGCAGTTCGGCATCAAGCAGATGCTGCAGAAACAGTTTCGTCGCCACAGAACGCGGCTTCTTTAAATGAGGCGTGTTTTGTTCATCTTTCTTCCACTCCCTGAACTTATAGGTGTCCTTTATAGGCAACCTTTAATAACTAATGTGTGTCTGGCGGCTAAAGTAAAGCAATCCCAGAGTTTATCTGAGGTTCACTTTGGTGTGAAGTCCCTCAAGCACGATGCGGGTCTGGATGCGTATATGTTGCGTCCTTTCGGGGCTCATTACTGTGAGTCAGTCTGTTGTATAACGTTGGATATCACGGAGGAAACGTGGCTTCTCACAGATGTTCATCAAAACTGAACCAGCTTTCTGTGAGCAAAATGTTCTTGTCAACTTTGATCATTTTGTGTTTATTTAAAAACTGAAAATTTAACTAAGTCAGTTTGTTTTTTGCTGTTTTTAAAGTCTCGTTTTCTAGTTTTGTTTGCCAAAGTAGCTGCTGTGTAGCAAAACCTGAGCTCATCAGTCGCCTCTAGCTCATCTCTGTTTGTTGTTCCTCAATTCACAGCGGCGGGACTGGCAGACTCGGTAATGTGTGGGTGCAGAAGCGAAAGGGAGTAAGAGAAAGAGAGATAAATATGGGAGGTGTGAGTGGGGGATTGGAGAATATGCATGGCACAGATCCGCATTTTACCATCCCGGTCTTTCTCTATTCCCAGTGAATAATGTGGCACAGCCCCTACCCAGCAGTCGGCCAGGCACGCCGCCATATCAAGCTGCGGTGGAGGATGAGGTGTCCAGCTTGCCGAGTCTGGGCTCAGACGCGTTCTAGCCCCAGAAGTCATCCCACCCCCATCCCCGACCTACAGAGAAGAGCACTGGGCTCCAAGATGGCAATCAAGGCTTGATTTGCCAACACATTTCCAATGATTAAAATGTAATTAGCACAAGCGAGCACCTCCTCCCCAGCTAATTTCCACGCACGCTGTGACAGGCAGGCGGTCTGAGGCATCCAGGCCCCAGCAGCAGATGGAGGAGGATGCACCGGGAAGGGAGAAAACCATTTTGCCATGTGACTGTTTGCATCACAAAACCATCAGGACATGCAGCTATATCGGGAAGGAGCCGCTAGGAGGAGGGATTGAGGAGCCCTCGACGACAGCACATCAAATTGGCAGCGTCAGAGCTGACCCTGGCAATGGCTGCCATCCTTCACGCTGTCTTTGCAGCTCCCAGGCTCGCAGGCAGGTTGGCGTCTTCGCTGGGCTTTAACCCCTTCAGCGCTGCTGCAGGACTTGATAAACAGGCCTCTGTGCACTAGTGTGCTTTAATGAAGACTATATCAATGATAATTAATTCCAAGGGCGAGAGAGGTTAATACTGATGGCAGTTTTTCAAGCATAACCCGAGGCTAACGTCACGCAGAGCGCGCTGTTCACCTTGCAGCAACACAGACAGCCAATCAGGAGTTACAAGAGCATGTTAAACACTCTGCTGGACCTTTATTGTTGTCGTGTTATTTTTTTCTTGATTGCTCCAACATCTGTTAGTATTTGTGGACCAGTGGATATCCAGAAGGTTACGCTGGAAAAGAGATCGTGGCATGCTTGCTTTGCACGCAAACACGTGTGATGTGGTTACCTCTTTAGTGCAGACTTTTTCGCTGTGGGTAGCTCTGGCAGGAGACGCTGCCGTGCCCTGCTGTTGCAGACGATAGCACGGCTGCGTCGTTTAGCATTCGGCCCGTGGCTCCTTCTGTTCCCCTTCTACTGGGCCAGTATTGCTCTCAGCTGGAGAGGATTTAGGACAAGAATAATTTACTTCTACTTTCAGACCAATATAAACAAAAGGCTCGATGCTTGGACAGAGTGTAGGGAAATTTGTAAGAGCACTCAGCCAAAAGAGAGGCCCGGGTGAGAGCGGAGCGGCAATCAGAAGTGGTCCGGATACAGGCCAACATCAACAGCTCTCAGAGCTGCAGCTAATGTTTGACATTCCTGTGTTACTTAAACTAAACACTGGGGTCTAGCTGTACAGTATAATGCTGGTCCTGTGTAAATAGCACCGGGCCTGGTAGACTATCACTTTCCTTTGCCGGCCCCCTCCCAGGGCTAATGGTTTCCTTACTGTACATTACTGCTGCTTTAAATAAGACCGGTCGGTGATCTCAGCGGCACCGCTTGTGTTGTTTTTTCTCTGTTCGGTACAATAGATTTGTTTCAAACGCCTGACATATGTCTTTCCAGTCGCCGCGGCGTCCCAGGATCGCTCTAAAGTGTTTTTGACGTAGTTAATCATAGCTGCGGGTTTTTGCTTTTTTCATGCTCGCATGTCAGCAGCTGTTGTATCACACAGAACTGCAGCTCGTGCTAACCTGTGAATGCTCAGTCTTAATGATGAGGTGTACTGATGTTTCCAGCTGTGCAGAGCTGAGACCTCGGCTCCGAATGAAGCGAAACATTCGTTCGCTATGATCACTTATCAGTGAGCGGCAGCTCTGCCTCAAACGTGTTTTTTATCCTTCTCGAGATGTTATTATTTACTACTTCCTGCTCGAACACAGAGTTCACGGGAGCTTTGGCGGCGTGGACGTTCACATCGGCCGCTCTCGGCTGTCAGGCCTGATCTTAGGCTTTTTTACTTTGCTCATTATAAAGGCATTTCCATTTTATTAAGTTTTCCACCCCCCACCCTTTGGCGCTTTGGGAAATTTGCATACCTCTATTCCTAGGGGGGGGAAAGTAATGACAGCAATTTCTTTTCTTTTCTCTCCCCCACTAGCCGTGTGAGGGCTTCGTTTAGCGGCACCTGCGAAAGCGACAGGCTCGGGGATGAGAAGTGAAAGAGAGCAGTTGATTAAATCATCATCAAGTCGCAGCACAGAAAGTCAATTCTGCTCGCCGTCTACAATGATATCCCTTTATCTTAAAGTAATGAGCTATGGCACTTTTGCATCGGGTAATACGATGAGTTCCATTAGCATGTTCCATTTGCTTCACAAGCAAGGGCAAGTCATTCCAGCCGGCTTCTATCTTGGCAATCAAAGCAATTGGCTGCACAGCCGAGCAGCGGGGGAAGCAGGGAGAGCAAAATAAGAACAGAAAGGGAACACGGGGAGGAAAGGCAGGACTCCTTTTTCTCGTGGATCACAACACAATGCAAAAAACTGAAATTATGTCAATTATTTGAACCCCTCGCTTGCTTGCGTCGTGCACAGACGGAGAAGCGGCTAATGAGTGCTCGGTTGCTGTTGCTACATTCTCAAAAGCCGAACGCCGTTGATGTCGTCTGCTGCGTTAGTCTGTGTGGGAGGCCACGAGAGAGCGGTGCAGGCAGACACGCCTATTTACTCAGGAGCTGGAAGAGATGCATAAATGCAGTTTGGAGCTTTTAATATTACAGACGCCGGCGCGTAATCGTGATCTGCCGTCGTCTGTCGTTGTCTTTATTTGTTCTCGTGCCTTCCTGCGCGCTGTCTTAAAACGGGGTTGGGATGTATGGCGGAGAAGGAGTGAGAGCGAAATGGGAACGTCTGAGGAGTGTTTGCCCAGTGCGTTTATTGCCTCTGCATAATTTATGAGCTGCTGGAGCTGACCATCATGGCAGTGTGCCGCAGGCAGCCCCTTGGGCTGTGCGGGACAGGCCTGTAAATTGGATGCTATGCTCCTGCTGAGCTCGCAAGCCCCCTTTTTACCATCCAGCCCGAGAAGCAGATCAGCCACAAACCCAGCCAGCTACCTTTGAGCTCTGCAGGGCCCCGATCGGCAAAAAAAAAGGAAAAAATGACACAGCCTTCTGTCGCTCACTCCGTGGGCCGTCAATCATCCCCCCCCCTTCACTCCTGCCATACTTTAATCGTCACCCACCGACCCCTCCTCGCACTCCTGCACCAGCCCCTGCCCGTATTCCCCCCCAGTGCCTTTTTCATTACTGACTCCAGTGCTTCCCTGCACCTCAGCCATATGCACAACTACGAGGGCCGCCGTTCACCCAGCATCACGCTAATTAGTTGATAAAGAATTAAGTGGACCTTGAAATTGAAATTGGAACAAAAAATTGAAATCTAGCCCCCTTTTTCCTCCCACCATTACAAAGTTCCCCTCTCCTCGTGTCAATCTGCCATCCCCAGCCTGAAGCAGGAACAACATCGCGCTATTAGAATTCCAGTGGCGATTAGAGTTCGGAGATTCCAGCTCTGTCTGAATTTTACATGGTGCCCGGTGTTAACAAGGGCACGGGCGCTCATGAGAAATTCACTTTATGTCACATTCTGCTGCTTGGATCAGCTAATGATCTGATCTGATGATATCCAGGTGCAGAATACAAGTTACGTGATAAATTTGTCATTAAAACGTTGATAAGATGAAGGAGATTATGGTGACCACACGCACTGCAAATGCAAACTGTTTAAAAGCCCACAAACTGGACATCTTATTCCTAATTTGAGCTTCCTCTTTCCCTCTCTTGCAGTGCGACACTGAGAGCGACCAGGACGACAAGGTAAGCTTGTTCACATTAGGCTGAATGTGCTCGGATCCCTTCGAGCGTCTTTTATCAGCGTTTTAAAAAGATCCAAATGTTACTTTAAGACTGAGAATTGAATGTAATTAGAATTAAACATCCTGTTAATAAGTATGACAAAACCTTAATTAGTTGCGCATTAATTATGAATGACTTAATGATGTGCAAAATCTAAATTGAACTGTTCTGGCTTTTTAGGATTTCAATGACATTTAAATGAGACTGCTGCGGCAGCCAGGCTTTCTGTTACTTAAAGCACAGACGAGCATGTCTGCAGCACGGCTGCTATTTCTGTATCCATCCACCTATGTGCTGGTGTCTCTTTGTCTTCACTGCACACTGTAGGTCTGTTTCTGTAATCCCAGCTAAACCACCTCCTCCTGATCTATGGTGTCTTCCTGTGTCGAGAGCTTCGTTGCTTCAGTTTTGGCACTTTTGTTGCAGTTACATTGTTACATTGTTACAGCAGTGATTAGCAGCAAACAGGCTCTACAGATTTAACAAAGTCCAGAAGTGTTTCTGTTAAAAAGCCAAAATAATGTGAGTTATGTGAATATTATGGACTTCAACAGGTTATAGAACATAAGTCATGGGCCATGGTGGGAGAGCTGATGATGCTGTGTTGTGTACAACCTCAGTTTTTCTTAAATGTTTTCATTTGCTTTAATTATTTTTTACTTTAGTGGTTTTTGGGTTAAATTAAACTGACTGTACTGGGAAAATACACAATTACAAGGTTGCAAAAACTATAAACTTTAGTGCTAAATGACTCCAGATGCAGGAATAACAACTTTTCATATACATTTTTTCTCCTGGGAGAAAAAGTGATTAAGCTTTGGTGTTCTCGTGTCCTGGAGCAAGTACTGGGTACCCTGTAATTTTAGAGAAGAAAAGAAATCATAACAGATGTTGGCAAACGTTTAAACGTTACGCAAGTAAAGAAGCTAATGTGCCCGTTTATGGCTGTAAGTAAGAATATAGAGGCGTCGTTTTGAGGTTAATGATCAGATCAGTTACACGTGGAATTCTTGGCCCCGTCCAAAGAGCTGCTGCGAGCTTCTTAACCTATTTTACAAACGCTGAAAAGCAGCTTTCCAACATCCAGAAAGAAGAAGAAGAAGAAAAGGAGTCATCATCAGTGTCAGAACCTGAAGAATCAAATGAACGACATCCGGAGGTTTGTATGCTTGAAGTGACTTTGTATCCAGACACCATAGACATGAGTTTATGAGTATGTGGTTGGAAAGAGATTCAGATCTTGTTTCAGGTCTTCAGATTATAAAAGCCTGATTATATGTCACTCATAACCAGAACAGTAATGCAGTGGTGGAGCTTCTGCTCTTTGTGTGAGAACTGTAAATGTATAAATACTGCAAATCAGGATTAACCCTTTAAAACCGGTCAGAGCAGCACGCTCTGTTTTGCGTAACTATTTTCAAATCCCGGTAGCTCTGCAACCACGTGAGCTAGCGCAATAATTTTTTTGCATATGAAACCGGAGGAGTTGTACTTACATCTTATGCCATCAGCTTGTCCTCGGTCACAGTTTCCTTCCACATATAACTTTGCAAAAACTGCATAAAAAGCACTTGCAGCAACAAAAACATAATATTCCAGAAACACGCTTTGCCGATCCGATCAGCTGTTTGTAACACTTCCTACGTTGGAATAGACATCAGCGCGAACTATCGCATGTCCTCCATGACCTGCCCGAAACCGGAAGTGACGTCATTTTCGCAGAAATGTAGTTTTTTACCATCAGGGCCTCATGAGCCTATACTGGTGTTTTTAAAAGTTATGTTTGACTTTATGACTTTCTGTGTGGTTTCTGGGATGCTTAGGACTCATATTGCACTGCTGGAAATAGTTTATTTTGATGCATATGCTGCTTTTTTGCAAATTTGCACTATAATATTTATTTTCGTTTCTCCTGCAGTGTATAAAAATTGGTGTATTTCAAAAATAAAACTATGAAGACACTCAAAATAAATTTCCTGTGGTGGGAAACTATTTTGTGCAACTTTTTTGTATTTACAGTTTTGAGGGATAAGCCTCTTAAATTTCTCTAACTAGAAATATATGTTAAAAAACAAAAACGATTTTCAATTTTTTTGTAGTTTATTGCACTTTTTTGCAATTTATGTAATTACTATGAACTTAATGCAGACATATTATTAAAATTTAGGCTATAATGGTTGTATTGATGTATAGCAACTTGAAATGCTCCCAAAAATGGCTCCACAGCATGTAAACATATAATATAAGCTCTGGCGGACTTGGTTCTATGGTAGGTCTTAAAGGGTTAAGAGGTCTGCAAGCTAAAGGTGACTGAGCGGGAGGACATTTTTGTTGGTTAGAAGGTAAAGGACCTCCGAGGCTCATGGAAATGCATCATCTTCTCAGCTGTGTAAGGGGCGGGTACGAGAGGCTCGCGCTCTGTCTTTAAAATGTCCCCGAGGTGAGCTCGAGTCACGCCGATTACTTTTGGAGCGCTCTGAGGAGCCAAGATCGAATCCTCAAACGAGACGCTGGACATCGATGCGTAAATTTGCATCGCCCGTGCAGCGTTTCGTCTTCTGGGTTCTTGTTTTTCTTTCATGTGGTGACAGTTGGGTAAAATAAAAGCACCTGTAAGCATTTAAACATTTGTTGCTATTCTGATTGTAAAGCACTTTAAAATCGAGGTGTCAGTTTGAGCGTACTTTAGATTGTAAAAGCAGCCATATTAGCCTCTGAATTCTAACCAGAGAGCTAGATGTGCTCTAATGATTTAGTAATGCCATTTGCTTGTAGTGTTTAGACTCTGCAGCAAATTGAGTCATTACTCAGTGTTGTCGATTTAAATTGCTCTTGTCTCGGTGGCAATTCCTTCTTGTTTCAGGAAGAGAGCGAGAGCACGGTAATCCCCCCAGTGACTGTATTAATTCACCCTGGCTCACGTTACGCTCCTGATGAACAGCACCGACTACACCTTCCTGTCATTGATTAATTGTGTGTTAAAGTAACAGAGGAGTGAATTAGTAAACGGGGACCCCTATGACAGGGCTGACTCACGCGTTCTTCTTCAATGTAAGGAGTAATTGGAGCTCCCACTCAACGGCCCTCCTTAGTCCACGTCACCTGCCACTATCTGCTCCTGCCAGGAGCCTCGCGCTACGCCCAGTGCCGCTGCCGTCATTTGCATTCTGTGAGCGTGGCGGTCTCCTTTGCAACGCCGCGGCAGAGCAGAGTCATTTTAATGGGTCAAATGTATTCAGATGAGGACAAACGTGGCTTATTTAGTTTCCCTTCAAAAGCAGGAAATGGAAAAAGTGTTCCCAGGAGAAATCATGTTCTGCCTGGTGTAGAAAGCCTCTGCCGTGGAGCTGCCGGGCTCTGATAAGAGACAGCTCGTCGCGTGCACACGATCCCGTGTCGCTGTGCGAGTGTGTCTCTGCGTGTGCTGGAAGCTGTCAGAGCATTTGCTCATTACAAAGTGACCTGTAGGACGGGGCCTTCTGCAGCGTGACATGTTAATGGCATGCTGGGAGACAGGTAGGAGGACGCCTATCAGCAGACACTCGCCGCACAACACTGGTATTATTAGCCCTGCATTCGTACTGTTAGCATCCCAGCAGCCAGTGTGCATGAAACTGTCCCTTCAGAGGGCAGTTTTTGGGGGGCTGAAACTATACGTGGGGGGAAGTGAGCCGTTCTTCCTTAATAATGATCTTGTTTACCGTCTGTCATGGCTCGGCTCCTCCTTTGCTCTAAGGTGCAGATTCGAGGTGTCCGAACAGGATCAGGCGGTCACACGGGCCTGGACTCGTAGAGAACAGCTCATTTCCACTTTGCTGAGCTCTGTAGCATCAGGTATCGCTCATATCCATCCTCCAAAGGTCCATAAACAGTGAAGTCTTTTAGAAGCCTCTGAAAGGTCCACATCTCCACTAGGGCTGCCACAAACGATTATTCTGATAGTCGACTAGTCACCAATTATTTTTGCGATTAGTCGACTAATCAGATCATCATCCATTGGACGTAAAACTACAGCTTATTGCACCAGCTGCATCTGCTCTTATATAACTATCATTAGCTTACAGCTTTAAGTGTTTAAGGTGCTAACTAACAATAAAGACAAGATGATAGTTTATTAAATTTTAATGAAATTTGCAGATTGTTTCGGTGAAGTTTAATAAACTCCTTGCTAGCTATCGAGCTAGTGGGTAACAGACATCTCCGAAAACGTCGGAGCGCTTTTGAAAATATGTGGTGTCTTGATAAACTGAGCAGATATTTGAGGTTTACACAGCTACATTCTCGCCTGAAAATATGTTAAACATTTATTTTGTGACCCAGAAAGAATAATAAGAGTAATATTAAAACTAACTAGCTGCCGCCATTGTTGGAAACTGAGCTGGGCTGCGCTATGAATTCTGGGACACAGCTTCTTCTTCTTCTTCGGGGTTTAACGGCAGCTGGCATCCTTGTACATGCAGTGCTGCCATCTTCTGTTTCAGTCCGGTATTACACTCTTAAATCCTACTACTTATTCCTGCGTCTTTTGTGATCTTACAAAGCTTCAAACGACGCGTCGACTATTAAATCAGTCGTCGACGATTTTGATAGTCGACTAATCGTGGCAGCCCTAATCTCCACACACTTTAAATATAATAATAATAATAGTAATGTGGATTTTTTATCAGTGTAAGTGCAGCCTGACTCATTTATTTTCAAACTGAAACGATCCCTCAACATTTAATCTAGCAGTGGTAAATTTCTCCACCTCGTCTTGGATCTCTGTAATATAGTCGAGAGGCTCCGGCTCTGTCTGGACTCACTTAAGTGATTTTTTTCCTTCTTCCTAAGTGGCACCTTGAAACTGCCCGTCAAACATTTTCACACCGATGTGCGCTAATGCTCAAGTGCTTCTGCAATCATGCACTTAGGCCCTCAGCGAAGACAATGAGTCTATACTGTAATCTGCACAACTTTATCGCCGCGTAGCTTTTATTTCTCTCGCCTCCGGCCTTTTTTATAGACCACACCTTCCTAAGTGTTATTTACTCGCTCTATCAGTAGCCACAAGTTGTAAATGCCATTCTGAGAATGTTCTGCGTCTTATTAATGGCCGCGCAGCAGAGCGCTGTAATTCGCTGTGCTTTGCTCTTATTGGAGGCAAGGGATCTAAGCAGGAACCTGTTTGTCCTTGACATAAAATAAAGATCTGAACTAGTAATATATTTGCTGCTTCTCCTCCTTTATTGTTTTGCTGTGTTTGCCCTCGGGCAATTATAGCAGAAGAGTCGTGTTTCTCAATCACTCAGCAGCACTGTACATAAAACCATTTTATATCTTCCATCCCCCCACGCAGCCTCACCCCAAACCCTTCCTCTTCCGCCGCAGTGGGAAGGATGAGTAATAAAAAGGAGAGAGCAACTTGTCAGCGTTAAAAGATTATCTGTTTTGCCCCCTCCAAAGGAAGAGAGTAGTGTTTACAGGCTTGAGTGGGTGCTCGCTAGGCCGAGGCTGAGGCTGATTGCACTAGAGTACCCTGTCAGCCAGTGATTTGTCATGTACTTTATCATCCTTGTCACTCTGCAGAGCGTTGTCATAGGTAACATTCCCGCCTGCCCCCTCCCCGCTCCGTGCTTTGTACCCAGTCAGTGTAGGAAATTTGTATTTACTTTGGGGGAGTGTAATTTGTTCCTCATGGATAATATGACCCTTAGCGGAGCCGGATCACGGGTTAGTTGAAGTGATATTTTCCGGTAATGGTAGTCGTACATCATGGCTGTCAGGCCGGGTTAGGAGGCGAGCACATTACAGCTCCATTTTAGCACTGCAGGCATCTGGGATTATTTTCCATAACCAAGTATGACATGACTGCTCTGCGGAGTGCATTAAATTTTTACTAGCTTTTTTCCCTCCCCCGGCAACTTCTGTGGCTTTTTCCCCCGCTCTGGGTCTCGGGGCTGCCACGGTGATGGATACCCTCCAAGTCCCAGCAGCACTGGCCAAGGTTAGCGGGTGTCACAGACCTACACCGCTCCCCTCCATCCAATAACCGGCAAATCCCTGCTCCCACCGAGGGGCGTGCACCGCCCACCGCTCTGTGTTGCAGCAAACCGAGGGCCGCCGCAAAAGCACAATAGGATTATTCTGCTTTTAGACTTCAGTTATCAAGTTTGTGTGAATGTGCAAATGCAAGAAGCAGCAACAAAGGATAGACGGAGATTTGGACGGCATCCTTGAGCGGCTCGTGTTGGCGCGTCGCGGCTGCTCTCCGGAGCTTCTCATGGCTTTTCTGTTCTTCGCCTGCTCTGCTAATTTTGATTCGGCTCTCCTTGGCAGCAAGGTCAGCGGTGTAAATGCCACCTCTTGCCATTGACAAATGGTCGCCCCCCTGTCTGATAATCACTGAGGTCTCAGAGGTGGACGAGCAGGCGGAGCTCATTAGGGCGCCACAGATGAGAAATTAATGTGGAGATTCCAGGCCTGGCAGAAAGCCGCAGTGATGGGCCTCGGGTGGGGGAGGTGGGGGAGGTGGAGGAGGTGGCGGTGTGTGTTGGGGGCTGGATGGATGGACCCTGTCTAATGGATGACCAGGTCAGCAGCAGCAACACTCCCTAGACACACATGCACACGCCGTCCCACCCGCTACCTCCCCTCCTCTTAGCGCCTGTCGCCTCACACACCCCGCCCACAGCTACAGTTCTGATGGACGTTCTTTACACTCCATGATTTAGCGTCGCTATGCACGTGCTAAACGTGCTAAACATTTCTTTGTCGACATGTTTATTCTGCTGCGTGATGTCCCTCGTACCTTATTTTTTGTAAATGCTAATGCTAATGCTGTAAAAGCGCTAATGTTATTAATGGAGCACAGCCAGTGAGACTTAAAGTGAACTGAGAGTCAGCAGTATGGCTAGCCTCTGGGGTTCGCCCCCCCTTCATTCTCCTTTACAGTCACTGTGACCCATTTACAGTAGCTCATCGTCCCAGCAGGTAAATCCTCATTCTGTCACAGCGTCATCTCCTGCTAGCATTCGCAGCCTCTGAGGTGGACAACGATCAGCGCGTCATTAATGTTGGGATGTGTGAAAGTCAATTTTTACATCATTGTAAGTGTGTCGCTTTGCAATCTTTAGAGTCAGAGTACGAGCTGGAAATGTTTTTCATTTATGAAGCTTTTAAAGTCCACAATTCAAAGTAGTTCCCCGTGAAAGCTTCCAGCTTTTTCAGGAGAAAAATGATCTAAACCTACGTGGCTACATCGCCGTTGCCTTTTCGATTGCCTCCCGATGCTTTGTGATTGCTAATAGTGTGTCGGTTTCCTGTCGAAACACCGAATTGTAGATGGTTTGACTCTTACCTTGAGATGCGATATTATACGAGCCCTAATGTGTGTTCCACTTGCCTCTAGAGTGCTCAACCTCCCCATTCATTTATGGCCAACAATAAAATGTAATAATGCACACGTTTGAATAGGACAAGGTTGCCAAGTCCTTGAAATTGAATGGGGGAAAAACAGTCACAGCAGTGAATCATGTTTCTAAGGCAATGATTCAATTCCCAGTGCGAGCTGAGAACACAGGGGGTGGAAAATAATTCTATCAGCAACAAAAACCATAAATATGCTGTTTGACTGAGATGTTTACTCCCGTGGAAAGAAAAAGCCATTTCCATCTTTCCTGACCTGGAAAAGAAAAATCTCTCAGGCAAATTGTGTCCGTATATCAAAGACTTTATGAGATCGTCCACATACAAAGAGGCTTTAGAGTGGAAACACGAGCCCAGTTAAAGAAAGTCCCGTCTATATTTAAGGATAAGCATAATGAGGCGCTTATTTCCCGCTGTTTCGCTTTTGCACACATGATATAACAGAGAGATTCTTCATCAGCAGAGTAGAGAAGGCGTATTATTCTTGGTAAATGATTGAACTGCTTTTATAACCATCTGTTAAACCCCTCATTAGCTCTCCCCATATTTCTAATAGTTGCACTAATGTTGTTTAAGCAGCGTTATTAAAACTGGCCCGAGTTAAAAATAGCCAAACATGTCGAGTCAAACTCAATTACATACATTTTTAACATCATTGACCTTCCCAATTACGAACCTGCTCCATATGGTGCCGTTTATCAGCCGCCGCGATGCTAACAAAGCAGAGGGCAGCTAGGTAGAAGCGTGCGCGGCGCTGTGCTGCGTATGCAGAACCTTCTGGGTCGTGTTGGGCTGGACGATCAAGAGCGAGCAGAGCCCCGACTCCTCAGGTGTCTGTGCTCATCTCTATTTATGAGGCAGTGTTGCCAGTTACCGGTGTTTAATAAAACATGGAGTAAGACCTTGGGTTCAAACCAGTGTCTCTGGAAACAGGCTGCTTATGAAAAAAAATCGGTTGTTATGCAGGAAATCAGTTTTTCTCACATTCGCTCTTCATCCCTCACTGTCTCCCTGTGAGAGCGGCTTCTCCAGCACAGCAAGGTTAAACTTTCTCAGCGCGCTGGGTGAATGTCAGTCAACGTCTGGCTCACCTGCACGTAACAACTGGGCCGGTGACTCGCCCCCTCTGCCCCGTTATTGCCCTTTTGTCAAGTCGGTGATTCCTGCAGAATTGACTGGCTCTGTGCGCCGTGCACATCAGGATCAGCTCACAGGAAGTGGAATCTTCCCCGGCTTGTAAGGCCGGCGGGTCGTCATATGTCAAGTCCTGTGATATTTGCACCAAATGAACAAGGCTGCAGATTAAAACCACCGTTTTACTGTTATCTGCTTAATAAATCAGTAACAGTTGTTAGCTCGGTGTGCAGCGGTGCTTTAACTGTGCAGGAGATGTTTTCAGGAATCACCTTCAGTGCTGCTGTCACGGCGAGGTGCACCGGTGTGATGAGGTGGACCAGAAGCAGACACGATGGAGACAAAACTAAGGCTACGTTCACTCTGCAGGTCTTGATGCTCAATTCCGATTTTTTGATCAAATCCAATTTTTTTGTCTGCTCGTTCACACTACAAATAAAATGCGACAGCAAACGCGCTCTAGTGTGAACGCTCAAAGCGGCCGCATGCGCAAAAGAAGACGTCACACACAACGCGCTCTGTTTAGACCCAGAGCAACAGTATTGTTTGACTGATGTCCTTAATATAAAGACTTCAGACTTCACGTTTCCCAATTTTTGCTTTAAGTTATTTTGTTATTTACATAATAATGTAAATAACCTAATAATGATCCTTATTGCTGTTTTAGAGGAGCGCTGCTTCAAAGGATAGTTGCAGATTTTTGTCAGAATCTGCAGATTATACAGAACAAATAAAATGTTCACGTTTCTCCAACGTTGTCTTCCCAACAGTTTCACTGGATGGTCAGGAAGCGTTCACGATGTCTTCTCCGGCGCTGATAATTGGCGTCTGTCTTGTGTCAGTGACGTAAAAGACGGATTTAATGCGACATGACCATCAAACAGCAGCTTTCTAAAACATCAGATATGTATCGGATTCAGGACCACATACGAAAGTGACCCAGATCGGATTTGAAAATATCAGATTTGTGCCGTTCACACTGTCACACCATGATCGGATATGGGTCGCAGAGGGTCAGAAAATCGGATTTGATGCGCTTTCGCCTGCAGTGTGAACGTAGCCTAAGTTTCAAAAATAAGACTAATAACACAAATAAATAAAACAAGGCTCAACTATAAACTAAACTATGACTTTTTAAACTACGACCCTAACGAGGGAAACCAGGCGGTACGTAGGCAGACGCCATGACGCTGACGACTTAAATACACTCGTGAGGTAATCAGGGGAAGTGGGGACACATGAGGACACAGCTGACTGGAGTGAAACATAATGACAACACAGGCGAGAGTAAAGTAAATACAACGAGCAAAGAATACCCGACTCTTTCAAAATAAAACAGGAACCATAATAAGACGCAGACATGAAACATGACAGGTGGACACTGAACAACAAGGGGAACCATAGCTGAGAGTACACTGAGGACATGTAGTGAACACAAACAGATACATACACAGTGTTGGGAAGGTTACTTTTAAAATGTATTCCACTACAGATTACAGATTACATGCCCCAAAATGTATTCTGTAACATATTCCGTTACGTTACTCAATGAGAGTAACGTATTCTGAATACTTTGGATTACTTAATATATTATCATGCTGTTTACAACTACATGAATGTACTATTGCTGTGATTTATTACTGTTACTGAAGGTCCACGGCTCCGAACCGTAGTAAAGGGACCTCTGACTAATACGGTGGGTTCTGTGTCGGCTCGTAGCTGAAAACTAGCTTTACTTTGTTGTCTGGGTCAACTTTGCTAGCGAGAGACAGAGAGAGGCGTTGAAAGGCTGCTCCAACAGAACTTATTGTTTCAGAGGAAAACACGAACACGGTGTACAGTCGAGTCTTAATAGCTTACTTACAGCTGGGCTCGTCAGGCTCTCTTCTTGGCTGCAGTGGTTATTATTATATTTACATGCTTCCAGCTCCCGTTTCTGCTCGATGACAGCTCGTACTTTTCCTTTTTCTCCCTCCCTCGCTCACAGACACATAACGGGTAAGGCAGTCCATTCTCCCTGCAGCACGGACTACACTGCCCATGATGCTACATTCTTTAGCGCTATACCTGTAGCATTCTGCCTGTTAGCTTAGCACGACAACAACAACAGGCGCTCTCTCACCCAGGAAACACGCAGAGGGAGAGCGTCACCCCGTAACCATGGCAACCGTAACGCTGCCACGTAGCTGTCAAACAAAACCCAAACAGTCCTGACCCGCCACAATATGAAACAGGGAAGTACCGCCGTGTAATCCATTTATTTCAACAAAGTAACTGTATTCTAAATACCACCTTTTTAAACGGTAACTGTAACTGAATACAGTTACTCATATTTTGTATTTTAAATACGTAACGGCGGTACATGTATTCCGTTACTCCCCAACACTGCACATAGAGTAGCCTAAACTAAACCTGTAACTCAAAGCAACCTGATAAGCCTCCGTACAATATGCCTACAAATACAATAACCTCAAAATGCTGGGTCACACGCCCAGCCCGTGACGACTGTACAGCAATATTTAGTCTGGCGAGCATCTTTCGAGTAGCCGCATTTGTAGTCATGGACTTGAGATTATTATACGCCACAGAAATGCCTGTATTGCAAATCTCCCAAGCAAACAGCTGCTGTAGAGGGCCATAACTCTAATATCCTGCTGTGTATTTCACCACAGGGAGTGAGTCACTGCAGAAGTAGATCCTTAATGAGGGAAACAGAAAGCAAGCCTGTCATAATGACAGCGACGTCCCAGCATGCACGGCGGCAGCCACAAACAATCTTAATGACACGAGGGGCTCTGAAGAGAGGCTGCACGCTGCCGGCTCCTGAGCTCGGCCCGGCTCCCTAACCCCTCCCACATCCTTTGCTTTAAACCGCCACCACCGCATTGCTTGTTAGAGGCAGTGTAATTAGGTGGCTGAGCTTGTTGCGAGTAGCCCAGGTCACAGAGGCATGTCCAACCCTTGTCCTGATTGCTCCTCGGGGAATTATTGACAAAACACGAGGAACATTGCATGTTGGGCTCTAATTATGTGTACAAGACATAGATGGCCCCGGGGAAATTAAATGAAATTCCCCAGCTTGATGGGTCCTCCACACTCGTGGGATCCATTCTGTTTCTTATTAAGCTCAGCCATTGTCTGCTTTTATGAGGCAGCTATGTGGAGCTCGGCACCAGCTAAACGCTTTTAAGTGTCTCTCCCTTCACCGTGGCGATACATCAATGACTCACGGTGGAAAATTGCCTGTCGATTTTGATCTACGCCGAAGAGCATAAGCAATAAACCGGCAAATATATTTAACTAATGCTCGCTAATATCGTAAATGTAGGGTGTGAATCGGAGCACCTGCGTGGTGTTTCGTTGTGTGATCAGATTCTTTTCACTGCAGCTTTGTGTGGACACAAACACCTCTGCTCTAATTCCTGTGCTCCAGATACTGGACAGGAATTGATAGTCTCCTGCTTGTGCAAATGAAGTGATAAGGGGGTCTCACCCAGATTACACAAGGCCTAAGTGGCACAGAGAAAGCTTATGGAGATGAATGAATTCATGAGGCTGCCTGACAGATTCTTAAGAAGCTATGTAATAAGGGATAAATCAAACAGCTACCATTTTGCCTCTGAATGATTTCAAATTAAAGTGAAGGGAGATGGCAGACCTCCCAGGGGTGTTTGAGCTTGGCTGGAGAACTGTGGCTGTTTTTCTCTATCATTAAAACACCCTAATGACTGATGTAAAGAGAAGAGTTTGCATACGCAGTAAATAAACAATCCGTCAGCGCAGCAGGACGTTAGTGGTCGTTGACGGTGGCGCAGGCCTGATCCCAGAGGTCTGATCATTCTCACTCATTCATAGTTCACTGTATGATGTTCAGAGATGGGCAGTAACTGTAATCCGATTACTTTTTTCAAGTAACGAGTAAAGTGAAAACCACACAATGCTACGATGCACACGCCTCATAATATCAGTGAAGCAACTGCAAACCAAACCAAGTGAATAATGCGTCTTACTCGGGAGCAGGCATCAAACCGCCAACCCACTCTTCCACCTGAGTCACTAGCACAGTCAATAACACCAACAGACCAAAGATTTGACACCGTTCAGACGCAACACTGTGACCTCCTAATATTGTGTTGGCCCCACGTTTGCTACCAAAACGGCCCCGATCCATTGAGGCGTGGACTCCACTCCAGCTGCGCTGTGGTGTCTGACACAAAGATGTTGGCAACAGATCCTTCAAGTTTTGAGGGGGGGCCTCCACAGATCCCACAGACGCTTGACCGGATTGATATCCAGGAAATTTGGAGCCCAAGTCAACACCTGAAACTCATCGTTGAGCTCGTGAAAGGGTCTACATCAGGGGTCTCCAACTCCAGGCCTCGAGGACCCTTGTGTCCTTGATCCAACACAGCTGATTTAAATGGCTAAATTAGCTCCTCAACATGTCCTGAGGTTCTCCAGAGGCCTGGTAACAAACTAATCATGTGACTCAGGTGTGTTGACCCACAGTTATATCTAAAACCTGCAGGACACCGGCCCTCGAGGCCTGGAGATGGAGACCCCTGGTGTACATGGTCTGCAGTAATGATTGGGTAGGTGGTATGTGTCAGAGTAACATCCCAGCACTGCCTCTGCTGGCTTACCTTCTTCCCATAGCAAATCCTGGTGTTAGATGTTCCCCAGGTAAGCGATGCACACATACCTGGCCATCCATGTGATATAAAATATATATAAAAGAAAATGTCACTCATCAGAGCAGGTTACCTTCTTTCATTGCTCCATGGTCTGGTTCTGATGCTCATGTGTAAATATTTGGTGCATTTGCCGCCCGTGAAGCTGTCGCGCTTTTGATCGATAACTGGGAGAACTGCAGATTTGGAGATGACCCATAAAAATTTGTCACATTTGCTCAAATCCTTACACTTTTTCCTGCTTCTAACACATCAAATTTCAGGACAAAATGTCCACGTTCATGTTGCTTCCTAACACAGTCACAGGTGCCGTGACGAAGACATAATCAGTGTTTTTCACTTCACCCATCAGTGGACAAAGTGTTGTGCCTGATCTGTCCCTACATGTCCAGTCTGTCATTACAGGGTTCTATACGTGACCTCAGCAAGCAGCATATATGTAGGTCAGATCTTCCTGTGACATTCCCACTGTGACCACACGGCATCGATTGCTCTTATGAAGGTCTGTAAGAGCAGACACCAAAGCTTCGGAAAAACACAGGTCTTACAGGAAAATGTCAGGTCACCTCATTGATACGACCCACATCGCAACAGCTCTCAGGTCAATGAAGCACGGGTCAGCCCTGTATTAGCCCGTTCCTCCCAGTCCCACATCCCTGTGGCTACACAGGCAGCTAGCCGGCTAGCACAGCGAGCGCGCACTCGAAATGTTACCGACACCAGCATCCATAGAATAATTGGCAGAAGATGCAGATGCGCTGCAATCCGAGGCCAGAGAAAAGAATGTGATGTGTTCCGAATGGCAAGTGGAGGTGAGTCATCCTGACACTGCTGGCCCTAATGATATTTCTGCTCGGCAACGCTGCACAGCCAGGGGAGGGAGACCGAATGTCAGCGTGCAAACTAATGTCTGGATGGCATTTGCTGTTAGCTGTCATGTGTCGGCTTGAGTTATGTGCTTTAGCATCTACAGTTGCAGCCCAGACACCAATTTCATGATGTTAATCAGCGCCGGGCCGTGTCTACCCCCGCTTTCCTAAATCCGCCCCCGCGTCCTCATACATAGAAACATGTCACCAGAGTCCACAAAGCACATGCTCGCAAGCGAGCTCGCATGTCAGCCATGAAGTCGTAGGCATGCAGTTCTAAATAACTAAAAGACGTGCCCTTTGGGTGGTGAGATAGCTCATTACCTATGAGCGACCTTCCATCTGCACTCATGGCTGCTCTGGGAGCCATTATGATTATGATGGAAATCTCACAAGCCATTACTGGGAGACAGCGCAGGGCTCACTGCAGACACACTAATGGACTCATTTGTAATTGGGAGAGAGGGAAATGACTGTGAGCTAGCAGTGGCTTTGTTTGATGGAGTATGGGGGAGCGCATTCTAGATGTGACAAATGAAATGGGTTAGTTGTATGTGAACTAAACTCTCGTTTCCTGGATCACTGCATACGTGTGCACGCTTCTAAACATCGCCGTCATCCGTTTCCTGCCTCGACTTCCAGGAGTCTGGTCATATTATCCTTTGGTGAAGGTGGAGCAGAGCTGAGAGTTTAAGGATGATGACGTGCAGGAGCAGTTATTGTTTCTTACAGATGATGGTGGTGTTGAAACTGGCTGGTTGGGCATCGCTGGGTCTTTGTAGATCTTGAGATTTAATGAAAACACTCACCCCTCAGTAGGGCCGGGCTATATCATACCGTTCATGGTAATAGCGGTGTAACGTTGGACAACGACGAGAAAATGAAATATGGCGATAGAATATGGGTAAAACGCGCACGCGCAGTGCCTTTGTTTACATACGCACATGGCGGCGACACAATGAGAAGAGTGAAAGCGGATCGTTGAATGAAACAGATGAACCTGAACTGGTTTGTAAAAATGCTGCAGCTTCACTGGTGTGGAACTGGTTTAGCTTTTGTCTGTCAGATACACAACAAAGCACTATTTTTGGTAGCGCATGCTAGCGGGCCGTCGTTATTACCGTGTTGTTTGGAAAATACGGCGCACTTAAAATCAATCCTTTGATTTTTCTGAAAGTCGACAGAGCCCCTTATAATCCCGTGTGCCTTATGTATGAACTCTGGTTGTGTTTACTGACCTCGAAATGATTTTATGTACACGGCGCTCGAAAACGACTTTGCTAAGCTACGAAGCCGCACCGCTTGATGGATTGTCGGAGCATTACGGCGATCGTAGGCGGAGCCTCGCGGAGTGATACGTACTGTGCTTCAACATAATGTTACCGTATTGTGTGTGTATAACCTCTTTTTAAGTTTTGTGGATATTATACATGGTTATGCTGAGGATATGTCGGCCAGTTTCCACTGGAAATGCCTTTTGGTTAAACAGCGAGGAATTTGCACTGTTACATTTTTATATAACTTTAATGCAGATAAAAAACAGCTGCTTGTTTAAGTGAAAATACATTGATGGGTTTTTTTGCACTAATAAAGTTGTGCAGTTGTAAAGTATTTTGTCTAGTATCAATTATATCGTTATCACAAATTTTCAAATGTATATGGTGACAAATATTTTTGGTCATGTCGCCCTGCTCTACCCTCAGCACGTTGTTCATTTATGACTAAAGGACAGGAGGAGCACAGGAGTGGGTTCACCTATAAGATTAACGTGCTTGTCGTGGTGTTTTTCTGGTATTTGCCTGTTTTGGTTATTATTCTGCGAGGAAACGTGACGGTTACACTGCATTATATTCTTCAACCCATAACTCGCAACTTTCTCACATTTGATTCCAGCAGCGTCGGGAAAGTTGTTGCTGATTATTTCCTATTTTCTTTATTTTTTTAATTACTTGAAATTCCTTGTTTTGTTTTTTATTTTCTCCCCTTGCATTGTCCACACGACGTTGCTCTGCAGATTAGTTGTGATTTGCTTGTTATCCCCCCAAATCCCAGGGGATTAGGATAGCCATGAGTGCCATTGTGGCAAAACATAAGCTCTGCATGTTTTCAGAACAATAAACGTTTTAAAAACTGAGGAAATGACTCTTTTAGGAAATGAAAAAAGTTTTGGGCAAGTAGCATCGAATAATGACGATTTAAGCCAAATATGTTCAGAAAAAGCCACATTTTATTCTTTATTTCATTCCAAATACAACGAATGACTAAAATAACACGAAACATGTCAAATAATGTAGTAAATGTATTAATGTTACAACCCAAGAGGTTTTTGATAAGTATAATATGACCTGTAGGCCTGTGAGATGGACTGGAACACCTCTGTTATAAGATGCTGTTATGGTGTTGGTGGTATTCGAGCACTCTTACTGGTGATCCAACATATCAAACTGGTTTTATGATGGCGGGAGCCAGATTGCTGATTCAGCACGTTTTCATAGAAGCCATGATTTACTTAGCAGTGACATCATCTTGTTGTTTAATGATGTCGTATTCAGGTGAACAAGTGCGCTTCTGCAGAATGCATTGAGTTCTGCATGGCAGGTTGTTAGTCCATGTCCTACATATTAAACCAACAGGACATTTCACTGCGTTTATACGAGGGAGCCCCCCCAGCAGGAGCCTGACGGCTGCAAATCAGCAGGAGATGAGGTTACGTGGGGGGAGGGTAGCTAATAAGATTGCCCCGACCTGTGTGATTTATAGATTCATTTGTGTGCTTGTTTAGAAACCTGATCTGCATTATTCATGTGGAGAGAGGAGCAGTACTGAGGACATTAGCTGGTTAACCTCTGCTTAGGTTAGGCCACATTATTTTAATAGCCATTGCGGGGGCAGGCCTCTCACCCCCGCTCTCAGAGCGAGCGAGGGGGAAGAGGAAGGAGGACCAGGGAGGAAGAGCAAAGCACAGCTCATTTATTCCAACCACGGGAACAGGTGGGACCGTGGCATTATTATTCAATTACATCTGTTAACGGTAAACAATGCACAGCGCTTTAATGCTCACAAGAGACGGATAATTGGTAACCGAATGCCGAGTGACTTTTTACTGCTGCGCATTTTGTTTTTATCCGCTGCGCGCCGCCTCTCATGCATGTCAAGTCACAGCGTTTTCTGCACATGTGATTACTTTCATCGCTATAATAATTATGAAAGTAGCCATGAAATATATTGCAGCAGCTCTGACACAAAGACACATTTGTCATCATCTCTGCAGATTGATGCGTCACAATTAATGGCACGTCTCCTCACATGGATCTGATCCAGGAAAAACATGGCAGCTCAGTCTCTGGGCAGTATTCACTGAATATATTAATATTGCTGTTACCCCTAATGTTAAAATAACCTGTTACTGTAATGCACATAACAAAATCAGTCCCCATATATCATCATTTTTGACAGCACTCACCAAAAGGCTCAAAAACAACAAAAACTCACACAAATCCACTGCAAACGGGAACAATCTGCTTATTTGCACACTAATAATTACTGAACGTCTAAATTCTACTAGATTTGCACATTTTTGCACGTCTTCGTCCTGTCTCGTCTACACTAATTTTACTGAAATATAGCACATTATTTATCTGTAAATCCTAGTTTTATATCTCTTGGAGGTATTATATTTTATATACTTATAAATGCACTACGGGGGGCTTGGGGTGAAACAGCATTTCGGTACGCTGCGTATTGACAATAAAGCTCTTGAATCTTAAATGGATATATGATGCCAGGACAAACATTTGCATTTAGAAACTGTGTAGTATTATTATCACTTTAACATCTTAAATCTGACAAGCATGTAAAGCATGTAAATTTCTAAGACGGTCAAGGCTAATCTGAATTGTTTTAAGTTAGTTCGGCACTATATACCCACTTCAGCAGCTCAGTTATTTATGCATTCTATGATATTTTCGCATTTTTCATATTGTATGACAGTTTGGACCCAAGCAGCACCATCTACAATTCAGCCTGTGGTGTCCTTATATAATCAAACCTTAAAAATAATGGATAAAAAATCGGTTCGGTGGCATCATTGTCACATTTTACAGAAGTATAACTTACTTAGTTTTAAGAGTTTTAATCATTGGTGTTATCTTAAATTAGATTTTAAATGTATAAATAGGATGGCCCCAGAGTGTCTCAATAGATACATCCAGAGACAAGACAGTAATCGTGTTACTAGGAGTAAGGTGAACGGCAACTGCAAGATATTATATCGCAGATCTACATTCGGTCAGTCAGCTTTTTCTATAAAGGCCTGACGTCTGTGGAACTTCCAACCGATATCAAACTGATCACAGACATTAGATCTTTTACATTGAAGGTTAAAGGGAAACCAAAGTTGTAGTTATTTTATCTGATGATTTTAATGTTATTTTAAATGATTGTCTATCAATTGTAATTGTATTTATGATGGAATTTGGTTTTATGGAAATGTTTTATTGTAATATGTATTTATTTAGATTGAAGCCCAACAAGGGACAATTGTTGAAAATTAGCAGTAGCTATAAACCTGTGCGGTACATCAGTCTCATGTCTTGCACTTGAACTATGTTTAACTGCACCGTCCCTTTTAAATAAATAAATTCAAATTCAACATTTAAACCAGTCAACTGACCTTAAGTGAGAGGTCAAAGGTCAAATGTGACATGATATTTTGTATCTTTACACAGGACTTTCTGTATGTTTACAACAGAATCGTAGGTTCCTGCAAGGCTTTGAAGTCAAAGACCTCGTGGATGTTAGGAAACTTGGATTGTTACCATGACCATGATCACAGTCAAAGCTTTTGGAGCTGTTGTGTTTACAGATAGAACGATGAAACATGGCAGAGGTAAAAAACAAAAAACCCAACAAAAACAAATTAAACTTCAACTTCAGAGCATCGCTTGAATTTGAATTTGACTTTCTGATTTTACTTAAAACAAAGTTTAGTCAGAAATTCAAGTCATATTTTGGAGTTTGTAACATGATAAAGGAAAAGTTGATTTTGTTTTAGCTACACCGCAGGTTTCCAAAGACTCGCTTTATAAAAAGCTGCACACAGTATCACAGATGCAGCTGAAATCAGGCTCTGCTGTGTTTACCTACATACCTTTAAATAAAACTCACAATTTTTCATGAATGGCTTTTCCCTCCCACACAAGTTCATCACTAAGACTCCAAACGTGATCTCTTAACTGTAACAAGTTAAGAGTTTAAGTGAGGACAAGATGTAATAAATTTCCTCCCACCTTCCCGGTGTGGATGATCCACCCCTTTCTGTGCTGTCTCCCCCCTCTCCCCCCTCTCTGGAGAGAACACCATCATGCATAAAGAAAGACGCGGCGAGTGGCAGCAGCATATGTCTGTGGCGGAGGACGCGGCGCTGACAGGCCGAGCTTATCGTCTCCGCAGCTCTTCACTACAAGCGTGATTACCGCTGACAGCTCGACTGCTGATAAAAGCGGGAACATTAAAGAAAACAGAAGAGCCGCACAGTCGACGCACCAGTGTTTCTTCTCATCAAGCCCCCCCCCACCATCCCAACCACCAGCACCACCTCCACGAGCGCCTCCTTCTATTCCTCTTTTTTCCCAGTACCCAACGCCAGGGTGTCAGAGCTGTCGAGAGCGGGAAGTGACATCACAAGAATTCGCCAGCAGTCTCGAGGCTCATCATGTCAGCGGCAGCCTGTCTTGTGTCAGGCTTCCCCCAGGCAAGCTGTGATCCAGCCCTCGTCTCAGCACATCAAGACTCCTCGCCGAGGAGGGGAGGGAAGAAGGGAGAGAAAAAATTAACAGAATGTTTTTCCATCTTGTTAACTGACAGCATCGTTTGTTAGAGCGCTGTCTCAGCAAGCGCAGTGTGTAGAAGGCTTTCAGATTGGCAGAGGGAAGAATTGGCAAGTGGAAGCATGGTGAATTATTGAGTTTGGATGAGGTGTCAGAGCTACCGCATTGCTTTGCGTGGGTTTTCCAGAAAGCATCTGAGGTGTGATAGAAGAACAAGCGTGGGGGAGTGCTTGATTAAAAAGCTGCGAAGAACGCGGGGCATCGTTTTCTTGGGCTGGTCCGACTATTTGTGTTTGTATATGTGTGCATACTGTATATAATTACTTTGAACATCCAAAAGAAAATGGTACAAAAGCTGTCCCTGGTTTCTTCCAGAACTACTTTGTGCTTTGCCAGAGTGAGTCGGTGCTTCACGAGTCATGGAAAATCTGCTCCATCTCCGGGGTAAATCTCCATCTCGCAGATCTGGCCCTCTGTCAGCTCATTTGGACAGAGAGAGGACTGCCTCGGCAAAGAATGCTTTTGATTCTCTTTTCATTTATTTGAACTGATCTGCTGTGATTAAGAGCTCCGTGTCTCATTATTCTGTTTTGGAGAGGAACGGGGCACTGCCTTTTGCCAAAATATTTGAATGATTAGGGCCCAGGCACGAGCTATGCCAAAGCGACGGGAAGCATTCACTCTGCTTATTAGATTCACTTAAATGCTGTTGTAAATCATCGCTGCCAGTGCACGCTGCCAGGCCCGGGCTTTACTTCGAGAAGCTTCCACTGCCAATGCATGTGCGCAGTGCAGAGCCACTAGAGGCAGCTGAGGCTGCTGGTCTGTGCTGCTGTTTGTTTTAGCTCGGCCTATTAATGCTGCAAAACGCTTGTTTGACCGCTTTTGGATGCATTTCCCAGATGAAAATGCAATTAATCCAGCAGCTGCAAGACAGGTTGAGTTTGAAGAAGCTGAGCAGCTGGAAGCGGTTTCTGCGTCTGAGATGAGGGATTTTCAATTCAATTCAATTCAATGTTATTTATATAGCGCTAAATCACAACAAAAGTCGCCTCAAGGCGCTTCATAGATACAGAGAAAAACCCAACAATCATATGACCCCCTATGAGCAGCACTTTGACGACAGTGGGAAGGAAAAACTCCCTTTTAACAGGAAGAAACCTCCAGCAGAACCAGGCTCAGGGAGGGGCGGGGCCATGTGCTGTGATTGGTTGGGGTGAGAGAAGGAAGACAGGATAAAAGACCTTAAAGCTGAGCATCTCAGGAACCTTTATTAACACCACGATGCCATTTTATCAGTTCAGCTCGAGTGTCGCAGGTCGTTGCCACGCTTGATTATGGCCCTGAGACTGAGCCAGTGTGATTAGTGCTAGAGTTAAACCTGAGTGCTCTTCTATTGTTCTGTCAATTTCAAGATTGCAGAGTGAGAGGAAAAGAGGGAAAAAATGGCAGCTTGCTGAGCACTCAAGGAAAAATAGCGGCTTTGGACTTTGAAACTACCGCTGGAAGCTCAATCATGCCTTCCATTTTGGCACATTGTCAAGAAGCAAATGCAACAAATCAGAACATATTGTTCCTCGGGGGGCATAATAAGAGCCTTTGAACCGCGAGCTTCCCCGCTCTGCTTTTGCCCTCTTAGTGACAAACTGACTCCATCGGTTTGTTATTCATATTACCCCAGTCAGTCAGTCTCCGCCATCTGCGCTGATACGGCCTCCGTGTTTGTCATCCGGTCACTTCCTTCACAGAATAACATGTCATCAGTCTGTCTGCTGGAGTAAAGGTCAGTGTGCCGGGATGGCAGAAACACGAGTGGGATTTCCTCCGTCCTAAATGGCCTATAAACACTCACCACCTGCTTTGACTCCAGTGCAGCTTGGTTTTCAATAAATGCCGCGGTACAAAAGAGGACAGATGAGGATCGTGAGGTGTGACTGGGACAGGGGAGGGTGGGGGAAGAGGAAAAGGAGAGAAAGGAGCAGGCAATTTAGCAGTGGCTGTGACTCGGGAGTAGAGGGGAGAGATGTATGGCGCCCAGCCAGCAGAGCAGTGGAAAACAGTGGTCCAGACTAATGATCCACAGCGTGATCGTTATGGCCCCCACAGAAAGGATGGGCACAAGGCATGGTTCCCTGGAAATCAATTCCCAGAAGGCACATGAGTACTAGTTGTAAATCATAGCGCTATGGAAGGCAAAATGAGAGCAAAAGAAGGCCGTGGAAGACGAGAAGGGTAGAGGGGGGAACCATATTCGGGTGGGTGGGTAGAGCGAGAAGGGAGAGCTCTTTCCATCATAAACCCGAAAGCAAAATGACTCCCCAGCCCTGCCCCTCCTTCCCAGAAAAGCAAAGCCAATGATGTGGCTGTTCCAGCCTCTTGCCCCTCGGCCACCCCTCCACTTGATGTCTTCATTGCAGGTTGAGATTTAGAAAAATCTTCTCAAATTGATTTATATCGCACAGAAGACCCCCATCAATCCTAATATGAAAGTAATGAAATTGTTGGGTGTTGAGGGGAGAAGCGTGTGTACGTGTACGAGAACATGTGTTTTGTCAGTGGTAGTGGAGGCGATCGGGGGGGTTCAGTTTATCGTGAAACATCACGATAAAGAAGGCGGCGATAAAGATGACACATGCAGCAGCTCTGAGATAAACAGCCTAAAGCAGCAGAAGTGTGGTTCAGGACCTTCAGCCTGCAGGTCCTCGAGGCTGTCGTGACGATGATAGATGCAAGTTCAGTTGGTGCACATGTCTGATTTTGCACCAACTATTTTCTGTAAATTCCAGTTACAGCGTCATCGTCGTGTTCGGATGAATTATCCTGCTGTTCGACATCACTGAGTCGTTTGCCTTAATCTAGAAAACGGATCACCGAGAGGAAGTTGGGCAAGAAATATCACCAGTAAGACTCTCAGATGGTTGCTGTGGTACTGTACACGTGGTAGACAGAGTGATTTCTGGAAAGGTTTTGCAGTAGTTTCTGGAACACACAGTTTTTTGTGCAATTAAATAAATGAAATGTTCGTCTTATATATAAATGTTTATGTATAGCTCTGACGTTGGTTTTTATGCTCATTGTTTACTTTGGGAAGGAAACATTATATCAACTGAAAGAAAAGACCGGTGCACACACAGGTAACTGATGGGGGCATCTGCATTAAACATTTGACTGAAACATGTTCAAAATCTAAAATACGTGATATTTGGAAAGAAAGACACCAGATTTCATCTGTCCTTCCAGTAAGTATTATATCATGAAAAAGGCTTAAGATTGCTCTCCTAACAACGATATCATTTCCAGATAACTGGGCGGTCTCACCTGAAAGAAAAGCCTTCACACATTTGGGAACATATCAGCAGATTACCACACAGGCCATAATTGATAAACTGTCCATGTATTCGATTAAACTATCACCTTCTTGCTTGGAGACACAGTAAAAGCTAATGTGGATTTTTTTAAATTAAAAAATGTTTGTGCTGAAGGTTTGGTGATTCAGTCCTTCAAAATCTTTGTGACTGTGAACACAACACGTGTTACTGATGTGCTTCCATGACCCTGTAGTGTTTCAGAAACACTGGTTGTTAAATAAAGGACATAACCCATGTATGTGCAGGGAAAAAAATAGTGCCCCTTAGACTCAACATTATTCAGCCTACAAATGAATCTTGCTTATGAACTATAGTTCCTGCAGCTTTTCATTCTGTGCTGGAGCTGCATAAGTTTCAGCAATAACAAATGATGCTATCCCTCATTTTTCTTTTCTTTTTTTGTCTCCCACCGTTGTTCTCGTCACTTCATTATGCAGGCAGTCTGACGCTATTTGACAGAATGTGCTATCTGCAGCCCCCAGCTGCAGTCACCCTCTCACTATCATTGCATCGCTGGCAGCTTAACCCCACTGCTGCCTGCCACAGTAAAGCACAGAGGAAATGATGATACTGCTGTCTAAATAGAGACTGAGAGGAAGGAAATACAGAGCACCTATGTGGATGCTGCTACTTTGCTATCACAATTATGTCATGCTTTTAGCAAAGGTGTCTTAGATCCATATTATTGCATGTAAAAAGGTCCGATTTCATTTAAAACAGTTTTGCCCTCCACTTCAGATTATTTGTGCATGCAACTTGTATTGACAAGACCCTAAAAACAGCAACTTGAGCGCTGTAATTGATTTCTGGGAAGAGAAGCAGAATCAGCAAAATGTAAAATCCTGATTCTGACATGGATATGAAAACTGTTAGACATGCATCCTTTAGCCATACTGTATAAAACTGATTTTAGGGCTGCGCGATATGGCCTAAAATCCATATTGCGGTATAATTTGAAGCATGTGCGGTAACAATATATATTGCGATATATTCTTTTCTTCTGTATACTGTATTTTCTGCACTATAAGGTGTACTTAAAATCCTTTATTTTTCTCAAAAATCGACAGTGCGCCTTATGTATGAATTCTGGTTGTGTTTACTGACCTCGAACCGGTTTTCTGTGCTACACGGCGCAGAAATCTGTCAAAAATGTTTTAGTATGACTTTGCTAAGCTACGAAGCCGCGCCGCTTGATGGATTGTTGAAGCATTACGGCTACCGTAGTCAGGAGCCTCGTGGAGGAATCTGGGTCCTAAACTCCGTCTGTTTCAGGTCCCAAAGTCAAACGAACACTGCGGCATCACTGAGAGTTAAAAACTGTCTAAATTCTTTCATCTTTAATAAAATGATCAGCGTTGCTGCTTTACCAGGTGTAACAATTAAGTTTAACATCCAGCAGGCATCCATGAAAACAGGATTTATTACATTTAACAGAGTTAGAAGTTAGCAGGAAGTTAGCTCGCTAGTTAGCTAAACATGATATAGCATGTTCTGACTGAGAGATTTCTGAAAAATTCAAACGTACAGCTCTGAACAACTGAGATAATCCATCTACAAAACGAGGTTAGTCATTAATACACCGCAACAACATGGGATATGGGAAACAATATGGGCTTTCCCCATATTCCAAAAGTGCTTCGTCTCCTCGCTATTACTGTTGCAGGTGATGTTGTTTGCAGCCGCTGTGATGCTTTCGACCAAAACAGGTGCAGCTTGATGACACCATCAACATGCGCTATCGCGGTAGAGCAGTATAGTCAAAATCTCTACCGTTGACCAAATTCATATCGTTTCTACTGTATACTGTTTATACCGCCCACGGCTCCAGTGCAGACTTAAATCTGTGGGGCTGGCTATATGTAGCATCATGACTTTGTCGTAAACACTTGCAAACAGACATCATTCAGATCAGTCTCCAGAGAGCTGTGAATAATCTTAATGAAGAAACAAACAAACGGCTTTAAGGGCGAGCCTCAGAAAGCTGCACTTTTAGCATAGCATATCTAATTTGTAGGTTAATGTCTGCGCCGGCTTATTTATCTAGGTTATCCTCTGCACCAGATAATTAGATGTGCCCATGCAGCACCGGAGACAGTGTCAACAGAGGCATGACTGGTGTCTGGCATCTGTAGCTTTTATTGTTTCTGTCCTTGGCTGTCACGGGAGCATATTGTGGAGCTGCTGTCAATTTTTAAAATTAGGCCTGAATTGGATGGAGATTGCCTTGGTTGGGTTCCATTATTATTTCATTTGCTTACATCGCCTTTCAATGCAGTACTTGAAAAGATGAGAATCGAATAAAGAATGTGATATTGTGCTGCAAATCCTAATCAAATAGCCACTTAGACAGTAAAATGTGTTTGCTTATCGCGTGCATATGGCTAGCACTAATGATGCATGATGTTGAATCGTAAGCATTGTTGCTGAGCGGTGCATTGTGGGTAGCGGCATAATGAGTTTGGTCTGAGATTTACCAGTGACAGGTCCTCGTTCCCTGGACTTGGCTCTGGTCTGTCTCTCCCAATGTGTGTTAACTGTCAGGTGCCGAGAGCCAGACTGTCGTTGAAGCTTCTCTTTTTTCTTTCCTCTTTCCCCCCTACGCTGTCTGCTTTTGATTTCTTTTCCCAGAGGTGTTTTAAAAAGCAGCTCGATTGTTAGTGACAATCAGCCGCTCTGGCCTTTTTGAACAGAAGGTTTGATTTAATCGCGAGGCTGTCATTTATTATTCTGGAGCGGCAGCCGCCCCAGCGAGGCCTGGGCCTGATCAAGCGCCTCAGAGCTGTCCCCAAGATCTCACTCTCTTCCCTTTTCCCCCCTGTTATGTCTAAATCCTCAATACAAATCGCAGTGTTTCAGCTCTCCCAGTGGGGCCTATTACTGCCTGTGGGGCATTAAAGATCATTAATAGTGCTGTCAGAGAAAGAGAGGGAGAAAGGGAGCAAAGAGGAGGGAGAGCGGGGAGCAGCAGCGAGTTGCTTAGCTGCTCATAAATGGGAAATTAATACATCTGCTTCATTAATGCTGCCTCGTGTTTGATGTTTGTTAGCTGGCAACTTTAATGATGTAGGTTTGAGCCGACGGGGCGCTTGACTAAATTTGATTCCTCCAATTAAGTAGTCAGGCTTCTTTTCTTTTGGGAAAATGGTTAGAAAGGGAAAACTGCTGCCTAATTATGGACTCCAAACCTTCAGTTATGTGGCTCCTGCTCTTTCTTTTTATCACTCCTTCTGCCCCCCCCAGCCACTGGCTGCAGTGACACGTTCATCAGCAATGGCCACACTGGGGTTGTTACCCTTCTCTAATCAACATCTCCTTTTTTAATCAGTGCGTGCAACTTTCTTAATCATTAACACTACCAAACTGTGTATGTTAATTGATGTATAGTGCAAGGTAATGATAGTCAGCGTTCAGTGTGAGTGATAAAATTACTGCTATCAAGGTTGCAGACTAGAACAACAGCATCTTAATGGCAGCCTTGGAGAACGAACATGCAGGAGACATAAAAGCCTCTGAAAGCTTTTTCTTATGCATGAATTCCGCCCCACCATACAGTTTAAAGCAGCAAATACGAGAGATTGCAGAAAACCACATCCACCCTGCTGACTGGGGCTCAGGATGAGATTGTCCTTTCATGTAGTTGTGCTTGGAGGGAGGTTCGCAGAAAGAAAGGAGCCTCATCATTAAAAAAATAACAGGTAATATCTCTGCATTGTTGACAATGTGTCATTTGTAATGTACTGTACGTGGAGGAGGCTACCAAAGCATTAAGTTACATAAACAACAAACAGTTTGGATGATGAGGAAATTAATTGTCCGGGATGACAGACACAGACTAAGCAGCTGGATCACAGGTTATTAGATTGCTGTATTTGTACTTTAAACTGTTTTTTCACCAGTCCCATCACTTATTTAATATGTGGTCAGTATTGTAAAAGAGATGGTTGAATCCATACACACACTTTATGACTGTATTCATCCACATAGCTTTTTGTCACCCGAAACGTTGACTTGGAAAGGAACCTCGTTACGTTTGTGCTGGAGTCTGAGATTGAAGTTGCAAAGAGTCAAAAGATGTTCTGTAGATGCTCTTTGGACTCAACTAAAGATGATTAAAGTCATCAGAACTAGAGCAGGGCGATATGACCAAAAATATTTATCACGATATACATTTGAAAATTTGCGATAACGATATAACTGATGATATAATTGACACGAGACAAAAACTCCACAACTTTATTAGTGCAAAAAAAATAAAAAATCATTGTATTTTCACTTAAACAAGCAGCTGTTTTTTATGTGCATTAAAGTTATATAAAAATTTAACAGTGCAAATGCAAATTCTTTGCTGACAGTTTAACCAAAAGGCATTTCCAGTGGAAACTGGCCGACATATCCTCAGCATAACCATGTATAATATCCACAAAACTTAAAAAGAGGTTAAACACACAATACGGTAATATTATGTTGAAGCACAGTACGTATCACTCCGCGAGGCTCCGCCTACGATAGCCGTAATGCTCCAACAATCCATCAAGCGGTGCGGCTTCGTAGCTTAGCAAAGTCGTACTGAAACATTTGACAGATTTTCGAGCGCCGTGTACATAAAATCATTTCGAGGTCAGTAAACACAACCAGAGTTCATACATAAGGCACACGGGATTATAAGGGGCTCTGTCGGCTTTCAGAAAAATCAAAGGATTGATTTTAAGTGCGCCGTATTTTCCAAACAACACGGTAATAACGACGGCCCGCTAGCATGCGCTACCAAAAATAGTGCTTTGTTGTGTATCTGACGGACGAAAGCTAAACCAGTTCTGGATCATCCGTTTCATTCAACGATCCACTTTCGCTCTTCTTATTCTCCGTCGCCGCCATGTGCGTATGAAAACAAAGGCACTGCGCACGCGCGTTTTACCCATATTCTATCGCCATATTTCATTTTCCTATCGTTGCCCAACATTACACCGTGAATGGTATGATATAGCCCAGCTCTAATCAGAACCTGCTTTACAGACTTCTGCTTTACAGCTCTGAACTTTGAGTGTAGCCAATTATATTGTATATGTATCTGTAAGTGAATCCAGCACGGGTTCAGACCAGAACATGAATATAAATGTATATCACATTATAATGTTATTTTTACATTTCTATTATTTCTCCTTTTTGCCTATTTTCCTTCAGTTTAAGGCTCACAGGCATTTCTGTGTGCTGGCGATTGCCTGTATTATTTAATATGAACATCCACAGTTAGAATTATTTGTACTAGCAAAAACCAGAATGTTGCCATTTGTATTGAGATTGGCTACTACACACATACAAATATATAATTTGTAAGGATTTGAGGGTGATTGAATATTAATAACCCTGGTTTCATGCAGATTGAATGTTAAATGGTTCTTATATAGCGCTTTTCTACTCTATTGGAGAACTCAAAGCACTTCACCCATGCACTTAGCTGTTTCTAAGTGCTTCCTATCTAACATCCACACTCTGGTGCATAGGAGAGCAACATGGGGTTAGAATCTTGGGTACTGGCATGCAGACTGGGATTGAACCATCAACCTTCCAGTTAGTAGGTGACCTGCTCTACCACCTGAACTACAGGAATAACAGGAGGAGGAGTTAGGAAACAGAAACACGACGATCAGTGTGTGTGTTTAATTTGACGTTAAAATCCTTTTTTACCAAGTGCTTTGGTACTTTTGCCAGTACTGTGTAAACATAAGATATAAACACAGTAGATTGGTGTTGTGTAAAATAGTTACACTACTCGCTCTATTTGGAGAGTTTTCCCGTTTGTGTGACATCATTAGAGACGGATGGTGGCGCCTTCGAGGGTTAAAAAAATTAAAAAGATGAACACCTATTTCATGCAGAGTGAATCGAAGATGTCAACTCCAGAAGAAGCGACCCAACACTCTTTACTTCTGCTTCACGTGCCTCAGGTGTCCCCTGCTTGTGACTAACCATTCGAACAGCGCTGTTCTGTGTTGTAAATATTTCATGTACTGCAACAACTGTGTAGTATTATAAGTTTTCTGGTTTGCTTCAGAAAGAAAAGCTCATGTAAACTGATGCTGAGCAGGGAATGTTTTTGTGCACCACAACAAACACAGCTACAGCCGACGCTCAGTGTTTTGTCGTAGCCGTTATTATACTTTAGACACTGCTGGCCATTGAATCGACTGTTTTAACTATTTTAACTTTTACTCGATGATTTCCTGTTTACTCAGCTGTAGTTTTCTTTGCACTTTTTTGTGTGGCATAGGAGGAAACGGTGCAAAAACATTGAAACGATTTCTCGCTGATGCATAACCAACATCTATTATCAGTATAAATGAACCTCCAACTTTGCTGTTTAAATGAGAACAAAGTGGAAAGTGTGCTCGCAGGCATGCTGGGGGAAGACCTAAGGAGCAAAGAGGGAAATGAGAGCTGCACACAAACAAGCCATTATTAAACACATTTCTTCTTTAAGCTGCTTTCTGAAGAGCATCGAGCCTCGAGCACTTTAACTTGCCAAAAACAAGCTCTATTTGTGCTTTGAAATCAGGAGGTAAGATCAGCGCGGGATAAAAAGCTCAGCACACAGGAAAGCAGAAGGACGCTTTATTTGTTTACCATGCGGCAGGCCGAGGGCGATAGTCGGGCTTCTCTTCATCCACAGGAGAGCTCCTGCTTGGCGGCTGCACCAATGCAGCACGCTGCCTCCCACCAGCATCGCATACAGCGCCATCTGCTAGGACCTGTTGGCTTGTTTGTTTTCCAGAGCAAACAGCAAATCACTTCTTTCCTGTTCCTGCTTTTTACCATATGTCACTGCCTGTGTATCAGAGCGAGGCATGTATATTAATGAAGTTAATCAAAGACGCGCACGCAGCCACATCTGCCAGGGGAATTTTCAAATGATTGCACCCGCCAGTTGATTCATCACGTCACTACCCTCGCCTGCCACCATGGCCACCTTTCAGTGTGGCAAATGGCAACTACATCATCTGCATAAAAGGTTTAGAGTGACGCAGAAGTAACTGTTGGTTTGATAAAATCCTCACAGCTTTAATAGATCGAGGAATTCTGCTCCAGAGTCCTACGAAATAGTGTGGCTCCGGATGTAATGAATGATGTATTTGCCTCACGTTTTGTTACATTTTATCTGAAAAATGTTTCCCCTGAAGAGAAACTAAGATTCCAGGGTCATCCCAATTAGTAGCTACATTAAACAGTGGGAAGCACAATGTAAACAGTGCATCCCTGTACAGATGGCACATTATCCTGCTGACTAGTTGAAACCCTCTAAGCCCGTCAGGTGCACATGGCGGGCTGATGTTTTAAGAGCACTGACCTACACTTCACGTGCAGTGATGGTATTACGTGGCGGGTATGCAACCAATAACTGCAGAGTTTTAATGGTGCTTGCCATACTGCTTGTTAAATTAGATAATGCTAATGAGATGTAGCATCACAGTAGTGCAGGTTCAGATGTGTTGTGAGGCCTGTGTTTGTGGACTTTGTTCCCCCTGCGCCTGCGTTGGGGAGCAAACTCTCCCTCCCACAGTTACATTAACTGGTCACTGACCAGTTTACAAATCATTGTCTGTCCCCATGTAGACTGGCCAGGGTCTGTCTATTGTTGCCCAATGAAAAAATTTAATTATATGCAACATTCTCTGACTGGAAGAAATTAGTTTAACATTTAAACCTATTTTCTGCACATTCCAGCACATAAAATAAAATATTTTTGTGTGTTTACACTCAGTCTTTCAAATAGATGCAAGTAAAACACAGCAGAAAATAAATAAAGTCAAAGACTAGCGGTCCTGTTGCTCTATTTTCACCTGTAAAGCAGGAGTGGGGTAGGCGGAGGTTTACCCTGGTGCAGGTGTGCAGCGGTCAGTGGAAGTATCCGCGAGTTTCTCTGTGAGTTTCCCATTACGTCGTAGCTACTCGCTGCTTGCTCGGAAGTTTAGGGTTTTTTTTGCTTTAAAAAGAAGTTTTCTTCCCACGCACAACGGACACTAATGTTTTTGTCACTTTTTATGGAATCAAACTCAAAGTAAGGTCAGTACTTCCACGCTTTAAACGCTGCACGCTCATACTCTCTCTGCACTCGATATATGATCCACTGTTGATCTGCACACAGCTGTTGTCACGAACGTCGCACTCGCTTACGTCACTGTCATGAGACATTCTCGCAAAAAATCACGGTTTTAGTAACGCAGTAACGCAGCGTTCCTACGGGAAAGTAACGTAATCTAATTACTGTTTTTGCAATAGTAATCCCTTACTTTACTCGTTACTTTAAAAAAGTAATCAGATTACAGTAACGCGTTACTGCCCATCTCTGCTCCTGCCTGACCTTATCTGTCAGTCTGACCACTGCAAACAAGCAGATCCCTGAAGGAATCTCGTCACCACTGTGTCCTCATACGTGTCCAGAACCAGCCCCACTTCTGACTTCCTCGTTCAGCACTGAGGTTTGTCTCTTGGCGCAAAGGTTTCTCTGACCCACAAAGACGCAGTGAAGCTCCTCCTGGCCGTCTCTATACTCCTCCATCAACACTCATGAAGCAAACATCACATCTGCATCGTTCTCAGCATGAAGCCACACTGCTGCTGACTGATCGGCGCCTCTCTTTAACCGAGCTTCAACCGCTCGTTCACGTCTTCAGGGCATGGCTCTGTATATACTACAGCTCTGCACGCTTGAACTTGAAGATTGGTACCAGTACTTCTTCTCATTCTTCTCTTAGTCTCTAAGATTGTGTTAAACACAAATCTCTTCAAATCTGAACAAACACAGGTGCACTATAGGCATGAAAGGTGACAGCGTTTCTTAGTTGTTTCCTTCGCTCATCATAGTTACTGTGGTCTTAGAGCTGTAACTGTGATCCCAGAGAGACTTTTGTGTCTTTTCGTTTATTAACAGCTGACTTTTTTCCTCTGAATTAAAATAAATATTCAGATGTCTGACTGTGCATCACATCCAAAGCTCCAAATTTACCTTACAGTGATGAACACTGGCTGGATTTTCACATGGGCAGTTCTTTCAGCTGCGTATCTTGTATCACCATTATCTGTGCTCAACACATTGTCACATTATAATCATATTCTGCTTCTTTGTGTTGGGGCTCGGCAATAGGGGTGTTGTACAGATCTCTCCTATGGCCTGTGGTGTCCTTCACAGTGTTAAAATGCTTTTAAATCTAATGAAATGAGTATACGGATGTCAACACAGACAACTTTATCTGGCTCTGTTTCTCCTGTTGATGTGTTTTGCTGAGCATTTAATCCAGTTGTCTTGCAGATAACGTGACTTTGTTGCAGATAATTGTGAGACTTGAATTCCTACCATTTCATTTATGTTACTTAGCACGAGTTACCTGTGAGATCCACCTGTACGTGCAACCTGCTAACGAAGCTTGCTAATGTTGGTCAGTAACCTCAGCAGTCCACCCGCTCGCCACGGCACGGGTCCTAAAAAACCAAAATAAAACAAAAGGCAGCAGAAACTAAAATCAAGGATTCATAAGAGGCGTTCATAAATCAGCAGGTGATTAAATCCTTTTTTTCTACATAGACCTAGGGGTGGGCGATATAAACGATCTACGATAGAAACGATATAAATTTGGCCAACGATAGAGATTTTGACTATACCGCTCTATCGCGATAGCGCATGTTGATGATGTCATCAAGCTGCGCCTGTTTTGGTCGAAAGCATCGCAGCGGCTAACACCATTATCATCTGCAAATTATGGCGGGCGACAGTCACAGCAAAGAGATGAAAGCCAAAAACTGCGCTTCCTCCACTTCCGTAACATTGATTCATTAATGTTGAATTCTCTCGCGGCTGCTCTGTTCCCATGTTGTTGCAGTATATTAATAACTAACCTCGTATTGTGGATGAATAATCTCAGTTGTTCTCCTGACTGAAGTTTGGCCCGTTTACAGCATCCTGCCATGCGATTGCATTTGTCCCTGACCACCAGAATCCCTCACGTTAACTTTTATCGAGTGAAAAAAAGTTAGCGTTCATCCTCCAGCTTCACTGTGTTTATGCTAACATAGCTGTGTCGCTAGCAATCACGTAGCACATCATTATATACCAGCTAGCCCAACTTCAGTAACCCTACAAACGTCACTGCTGTTTAGTTTTCTGTCTTCATTTATGTTGGAAGTGATAGCAGAGCTGTACGTTTGAATTCTTTCAGAAATCTGTCTGTCAGAACATGCTATATCATGTTTAGGTGGAAGCTAGCGAGCTAACTTCCTGCTAACTTCTAACTCCGTTAAATTTAATAAATTCTGTTTTCATGGATGCCTGGATGTTAAACTTAATTGTTACATCATTCATATATCATTTTATTAATAAAGAATTTAGACCGTTTTTAACTCTTAGTGTTCGTTTGACTTTGGGACCTGAAACGGACGGAGTTTTGGACCCAGATTACTCCGTGAAGCTCCTCACCACAGCAGCCGTAATGCTCTGACGATCCATCAAGCAGTGCAGCTTACCAAAGTTGTACTAAAACATTTTTAACAGATTTCTGCCAAAATCGGTTTGAGGTCAGTAAGCACAACCAGAATTCATACAGAAGGCACACTCTTGATTTTTGAGAAAATTAAAGGATTGTAAGTGTGCCTTATAGTGTGGAAAATACGATATACAGAAGAAAAAATATATATCGTGATATATATCGTTACCGCACGTGCTTCAAATTATATCGCGATACGAATTTTGGGCCATATCGCCCAGCCCTACATAGACCTACAGCATTTGAAGCATCATTCAAATCCCTTATGAGAATATTAGTTCCTGCTATGTTCCCCGTGTTTTGTCCACAACATGGTTTCTGTTCTGATCACACAGCTAATCTCCTCAATCTCACATTTTTCATTTGTGCCACAAATTGCTCGCACGCCGACCCGCCACATAAGAATTCATATGAGACTGGGCAGAATTAAAAACAAAAGAAAGGAAACGCCACTCTCCAATCACAATGGATACCTAAGCTGTTCTTTTCATATTACAAAAATTATTACCGTTGGTTTTCATGAAAGGAAGCTCGTTCCTTAAATTGCTAATTGAAAGCGACAGCGGAAAAGATAACTGCTACTTTCAAGCTAGTAACTTCTATTCTCTCTCACTTCAGAAAATACTGTGTGTCAATATTACTATACGACTGCTCTGCATGTGTTGATTTGCACCCACTTAGTGCATAATTACACTTGCGGGTTTGCTGAGAGGAACTTAATTTGATTGTTCTGCCTGTCACTCAGTATGAAAAAAGACAAATATGAAATGACATGTTTGAGGTTGCTTGATTATTGGCTTTGGATGGACATAATTGTGGACATATTTTGTTAAGCTCAGTTTTTGCGGCTCACGGCCTGAACTTTGCCAGCTTTTCAGCAACAGCGTGACTGTAATCCATCTCTCGTATAGCTCTGTGCAAGTGGTTTGCTTTGTTTTTGTTTTCATGCTGCATCTGCTTCTTTTTTCCCTCCTCTGATCCGACAAGGCTTTCCTGTCCTGTCTGGTCCAATGAAGTCTGCTCAAATACAAACATAGATTCCCGGGACTTATGGGCCGGCGCTGGACCCATGTGTCTGCGCCTCAGGCTGTGTCATGTGTGATTGCCTACATGATGCCTACAGGAGTTATAGAAAAGAGGGGGCATCAAAACACCGTACGCCAACCTATCAAGACTTAACCCCACACTGAGGTAGAGCCGAGGCTTGAAAGGATGAACACTCTGTCTGTCTCCTCCTGGGTTCTTGTTGATGAGTCAGTCGAAGGCTTGGCAGGTTTCCAGGAGCCAATTTTACCCCCCTCAAGCCCTCCAAAACCAAGAAACTGATCTCCTCCTCCCGCTTAGGTTGGCTCTGGGCAGCAGCCTAGCTGAAGGCAATGCCCTGATCAAGCACAGTAGTGGGCTAACATCCTCCGCTCAGGAAAAGATGTACTGTGGGCTGCAGTCTGGGAGATACTGACCTTTTGTTAACTTGACTGATGGGTTTATACTTAGTCAACACGATTTGCTCGCTAACAACTCCATTGAATGATTTTCCCGGCTTCGAGTTACTTCCACTTACTTACTGTTTGACAGCTGTAGGTGTGCAGATAACCAGTTCTCTGCAGGGTAAACTGGGGATTTCATTAAAAGTCCAACTTTGGTCGTAGGCAGCCTGATCAGTTGTGCTACACTGTGTAGTTTCTGTCTCTCAGAAATGTCGAATACTGCTTCTGATTTTAAGGACAAGCTGATTCATAGTTTCACAGTGTGCACATTCCTTTGCAGTCAGACCGATACGAGCACTTTATAGAAAGCCCCGAGGCTGTCAGAGGGAGATGGATAGCATCAGCCCTACACCCTTGACCTCGTGCTATCAGTCCCGTGCTGACCTCCACCTCCGTGGTCAGCATCTCAGCCTCTTTGCCTGCTGCTGTTCAGCACTGCCGCAGGCCAAGGCCGCATGGTAAATCAGCCAGCGTGGTGAAAGGCCAAAGGTCACCGTGAGCCAGTCCAGTAGATATTCACATCACCACATTACCAGCTGTTGATTAAAGGGTTGTGCCACAAGAAAAAAAAAGGCACTCAGTGTGATGAATGTCATATTGGGTTATATACAGTTTTTCTCTCAAACAAAACTACATTTTAATATTAGATAAAGACGTGAATATAAAATGCAGTTTTTAAATGATGAGTTTGTTTATTAATGGGGAAAGAAAAGCTATCCAACCTACCTGGCTCAGTGTGGAAAGAACTAACGGCCACCGTTATGCAAGAACTGCAGCCAAGTGTTTGCATTGAGGGATTCAGGCGCACTGTTTTTTGCTGAATTGTTTTAACCCTTTAAGACCTACCATAGAACCAAGTCAGGCAGAGCTTATATTATATTTTTACATGCTGTGGAGCCATTTTTGGGAGCATTTCAAGTTGCTATACATCAATACAACCATTATAGCCCAGATTTTAATAATATGTCTGCATTAAGTGCATATTAATTACATAAATTGCAAAAAAGTGCAATAAACTACAAAAAAATTGAAAATCATTTTTGTTTTTTAACATATATTTCTAGTTAGAGAAATTTAAGAGGCTTATCCCTCAAAACTGTAAATACAAAAAAGTTGCACAAAATAGTTTCCCACCACAGGAAATTTATTTTGAGTGTCTTCATAGTTTTATTTTTGAAATACACCAATTTTTATACACTGCAGGAAAAACGAAAATAAATATTATAATGCAAATTTGCAAAAAGCAGCATATGCATCAAAATAAACTATTTCCAGCAGTGCAATATGAGTCCTAAGCATCCCAGAAACCACACAGAAAGTCATAAAGTCAAACATAACTTTTAAAAACACCAGTATAGGCTCATGAGGCCCTGATGGTAAAAAAAAAAAAACCTACATTTTCCACAAAAATGACGTCACTTCCGGTTTCGGGCAGGTCATGGCGGACATGCAAAAGTTCGCGCTGACGTCTATTCCAACATAGGAAGTGTTATAAACAGCTGATCGGATCGGCAAAGCGTGTTTCTGGAATATTATGTTTTTGTTGCTGCAAGTGCTTTTTATGCAGTTTTTGCAAAGCTATATGTGGAAGGAAACTGTGACCGAGGACAAGCTGATGGCATAAGATGTAAGTACAACTCCTCCGGTTTCATATGCAAAAAAAATTATTGCGCTAGCTCACGTGGTTGCAGAGCTACCGGGATTTAAAAATAGTTATGCAAAACAGAGCGTGCTGCTCTGACCGGCTTTAAAGGGTTAATTCAGTCACAGTGAAGAATTTTTGAGCATGTGGTCTGTTTGGGGTCATGCCAAAGCATTTCTGCCCGATATAAGCCGGCTTTAAGTTCAAGACCTCTGTTTTCTTTGTTTACGAGCCATTCAGAGGTGCACTTGTGTTTCCGATCATTGTTTTGCTCCTTAACCAAACTGCGTTTGAGCTTCGGGGCACAAGCTGGTTGCTCGACGTTCTCTTTGGGGATTTTCTGGTCCTGAAGCACTAAAGCAACCCCAGACCATCACACTACCTCCACCATGTTTGACTGCTGGTGTGATGTTCGTTTTTTTTAAAATGATGTTAGTTTCACTCCAGATGTAACAGGATGCAAATCTTCCACAATACTTTCCACAAGTCTTGGGGATCATCGAGATGTTCTTTGGAAGCTGAGTCTTTGTGTTTGCTTTGATTATCAGGGATTTTTGCCTTTGAATTCTCCCATGGCCGCCATTCTCGCCTCTGATTGAATTATGAACACTGTCTCACTTTAAATGATTTGAGCTGATGCCCCAAAGATCGTCTGACTTTACAAAGTTCTGCCCAAATCAGGGTTGCATAAGCATGTTGGGTCAACACCCAGTCAGATAATCTTGTTTCGTGTCCCAGCTTGGGGTCCAGTCTTGTGGAGCTGCTATCAGGAGGTACCTGAGCTCCATTGCAAGCATTTTTTGTTCTAATCACAATAAATACAGTAAACGAAAGAACTTTTTTTTCTGTCCGTCTTGTAATATTGTGAAATGATAGCATAGCAGTTCTCACCATGTACTGCTATGCTACATGTACATGTACCACCATGGAGTACAGCAGCAGTTCCCTCCCCCCGGGCCTCGGCGCGGTACCGCGCCGCAAGAGTGGAGGCTCGGGTGTGAAATTTATGGTTTTCAGGGTTTTTATCGTTAACTCGGTTTCCCTGGTCTTTCCCGTGTTGTAGTTGTGCGTCTTATTTTGAAAGAAATATCTACGCGTTGCCATAGCAACCAGAGAGCGTTAAGGGGCAGAGAGGAGGACGTTACTCTCAGTGTTGTTGGTGCATTTCAGGAGCACGCTGCTGATGAAGTTACACAGTGAATTTGCGTTTATTATTATATTTACAAAATACCACAGTTTTTGTCTCGGTCGTATCGTTTTGTTTTGTTGTATTTATCCGCCGCACCTTAAAGGCCGGTCTGTGAAAACACCGTCTGACATTAAACTGGTCCGTGGAGCAGAACTGTTTGGGGACCGCGCTGCTGTACAGTTGTGGCGGGGCGTAGCCTGCGGAGCAAGTGCGCCCGCCTCCTCTGCACGGCACCGCAGGCCACGCCCCGCCACAACAGTATTGTACGATCCCTGCTGAGTAAATCTGGAAGAATCCAAAAACAATCGTACTTGCAAAAAGCCAAATCAGGACACATTATTCTTGGTTCTGTATTTATTCCTGAACTCTCATTTTGTGTAGAAAAAGTATAAAATAAAAGAACAAATATCACTGGCCAAGAAGGGCCCACGTTTGAGGGAACCTACATCTGTGTGACCAGCACAGTTTATTGTGTTTATGCAGGAAACAAATGGTGCTGTTGGTGAAAAGGTATAGAGCCCGTCATTAACCCTTTAAAGCCGGTCGGAGCAGCACGCTCTGTTTTGCGTAACTATTTTTAAATCCCGGTAGCTCTGCAACCACGTGAGCTAGCGCAATAATTTTTTTTGCATATGAAACCGGAGGAGTTGTACTTACATCTTATGCCATCAGCTTGTCCTCGGTCACAGTTTCCTTCCACATATAACTTTGCAAAAACTGCATAAAAAGCACTTGCAGCAACAAAAACATAATATTCCAGAAACACGCTTTGCCGATCCGATCAGCTGTTTGTAACACTTCCTACGTCCATCAGCGTGAACTATAGCATGTCCGCCATGACCTGCCTGAAACCGGAAGTGACCTCATTTTTGCGGAAATGTAGTTTTTTACCATCAGGGCCTCATGAGCCTATACTGGTGTTTTTAAAAGTTATCTTTGACTTTATGACTTTCTGTGTGGTTTCTGGGATGCTTAGGACTCATATTGCACTGCTGGAAATAGTTTATTTTGATGCATATGCTGCTTTTTTGCAAATTTGCATTATAATATTTATTTTCGTTTTTCCTGCAGTATATAAAAATTGGTGTATTTCAAAAATAAAACTATGAAGACACTCAAAATAAATTTCCTGTGGTGGGAAACTATTTTGTGCAACTTTTTTGTATTTACAGTTTTGAGGGATAAGCCTCTTAAATTTCTCTAACTAGAAATATATGTTAAAAAAACAAAAACGATTTTCAATTTTTTTGTAGTTTATTGCTCTTTTTTGCAATTTATGTAATTACTATGCACTTAATGCAGACATATTATTAAAATCTGGGCTGTAATGGTTGTATTGATGTATAGCAACTTGAAATGCTCCCAAAAATGGCTCCACAGCATGTAAACATATAATATAAGCTCTGGCAGACTTGGCTCTATGGTAGGTCTTAAAGGGTTAAACAAAGTTGTCTTAACTGATCATACCTCAAATCCAGTTTGGTGACGTTTCTGTCTGGGATTCATTTTCCTGAAAGTGAAGATGCTGAAAGCCCCCCCCTCCCAAAAAAAACAATAAATAGTTTCAGCCCAGAATGTCCCAGTTGGAGCATCGTCACATAAACTGGTTAATGTACATAGAAACTACGAGTTGCAGCATTTAGAAACAGTTTTTCGTGCTTTGGTGATGCTCAGTGCTTTCAGTTTACAACCTGCTCAAGTCTTTTATAAGCATATTGTTTCTGGAAATTAACTTGAGGCTCTTTTAACACCGTGGTAAAGCCTCATTAAACAACCCAGATGGTGCTTTCTAGTGTCATCCTAATAATAGCGCAGTGTTTTAGTCCTGACGGCCCTGAAGGCCTCTGCGCCTCTTCCCCACATCTTCCTTCTGTCTCACACACTCGGCCTCACGCCCTCGGCCCCCGCGTCGACGGGACGAGCGCAACAATAACCACGCGCCAGCTGATGCGTGATCCATGGGTTTGACCCGCTGACCCCAGCACACATTGTTACAGCCTGTTTACATTGTACAAATTGACAAATGTTTTCATGAGGCCTTTTGTCCGGCTCCCAGAGTCTTTTTCTCTGCCTCTCTGGCTTTCTCACTTCCTCTGTAGCCGCTTCATCCTTCCTACCTTGTTACACAAAAGATCACCTGAAAGGACCCCAGATGAGAATAAGGAAAGAGCACATTTATATTCTCGCCATGTTCTTAGACATTAGGGGGGCATCAAGGTGCAAATACGAGTCAGACAGCTCTCATAATGAAAGAATCGAGACGCATTATGAAATAAGTGGAAGTGACCAATGAAGAGAGACGCTGCACTAGCTGCTTTGAATTCCAATTAGGCTAACTGCTAGAGAGCGAGGGGCCTTTAATGTGTTGTGAGTCGCTGTGGGGCTTGGATATGAAGACTGAGACTCACATAAAGGTCAGCGTGGCAGGGGTCGGCAGGTCGCAGGCAATAGACTCGAGCTTCTTCTCAACTGCATCAAAGGGAGATATGAATATCAGATAAATACAGACCTGCTCCCTTTTTCCTCGTAGCCCCAAGATATGTTCAGCATCTCCACAGAGGGGTGGCAGGGGTGAAAGGGTGGAGCGAGCACCACTATTGAAGAGAGTGGATTATCTCATGAAGGGAAATCAATTAGAACGTTACGGTGGACTGTGAACATTTATCCATTTAGCTTGACCACTATTGAATTTCCATGATGGGCTTTGACTGTTCAGAGGGAGAGATCAGAGTTAATGGCGATTGTTCTGCTCTCCTCCAAATGTATTATCTGCCTCATTCAATGAGGGACACTTCATCAAACCAGGGAGAACCCCGCGGCCTATTGATAGATGGGCTTTGTGTGGGGTTTGAAGAAGAACGATGGGGCTTTAAGGCTGAGGGGAGAAACGGGAGGGAGCGTGGGGTTTGACGGGGGTGGGGGTGGGTTGTCACAGATGTCCAGCCCTTTGAAAGAAAATTAAACAAGTACCTCATTAGCCGACGCTTCAGTGCTCCCTGGAGGTGGCCACTGAGCCAGGCTTTTTAATGAGCTGGGAACTTAAACGCTGCCAAAGTTTACCCCGGCCTTGCCTTTCTCCGTTAGGCCATTGGGAAGAGCCGTGCCCTCCCCCTTCGCCCTGGTCACTTCCACCCCCCACCTCACCCTGGCCCTCCTCTTCCATTGAGGGCCGCTCATGCAGAGGAGAGAGAGGCACCACGCTGATTCCCTGCCTTTCAGCTCCAGAGAGGGGGGATAATGCTGTTTTTGTACCACGCATCCAGAGGAATTATGTGCGCTAATTTGATTAGGGGAAGATTTGATTAACTGGAAAATGAGGGCTTTGCTTAGACTTTCACACGCTTAATTTATCCCTTGCAAAGCAGACGCAACATTGTGTCATGAAACTCAGAAGGCATACGAGAAGCCCATTCAGCAGCTAGATGGCCCTTTCAGACTCAACAATATCTGGGACTGCCACGGTTCAAATTGGGATAATCAGTTTAGAGCTTTTTGCTTGGCCTTAGAATACAAATTGCATTTGGCATTAACAGTGAAAAGGTTCAAAGGATAATGAGATTAATGTAGCAGGGAACTGAGCTAAGGCAGAAGAAAATGCAAGACTAGTGGCATTGTTGCACGAGGTGGATGTGGGGAGTTTTTGCTTCCCCTTCTATGATTTATGTTTTTCTGATTCCTACTGTGGTTGCTAGGAGATTATGATAATGCTTTGGCAGCAAATGTCAATCAAAAGATGCAGCGTGTCAAACACAGAAACTGTAGCAGCGTTTAACACATACGCGCTGCACGCAGATTTACATTCCTGCGCGTAGTCAAAGGGCTATTATTCTGCGATGCTTTGAATGCGTTTGCGTCTATGATCCCTTTGTATACTCTGAAATGGCCACAGGGACTGAAGGAGCTGAATGCTTTGCTTTTTCTCCTTTTAACATGCAGCCATGAAGGTCATATTACTGCGCGGTGATGATTACATTTGAATGAAAAGTGACTTCTTCTGGGAGAGAGGAGAAAGAAAGAGCCACGGGCAGGCTTGATCTTTTCTCTGATCTAAAACCCTACACCGAGTGACCTTCCCCTCTGTCCGCCTCTGTCTGTGCTCGGCGGTTCTCTATTTTAACCAAATAGCTCTTTTATTTTACACAGGGATTGCCTGGATTACCTTTTAATAAGGGCTTAGCCACTCTCCAGCAAAACATCCCAGCCCAGCGCTGGGCCGGCCGGCTCGAGCCCAGCCCATAATTATCCGCAGCAAACTGAAGGCCCGCGTTCCTTCAAGAGCCCATGTGAGCTCGGTTATTTATTTTCTCCCTTGTTTTTGTCGGCTGTCACACTGCCAGTGTGCAAGCTTTGAATTGGGACGCTCCGAATGCCAAGAATTTATCTAAAAAAGAAAAAAACCAGCAGAGATGAGAGAGGGAGGCGGATGGGGAGAGATGGGAAGAGAAATGTGAAAACCCAAACAGATGAGCTGTCTCCTGTTGGACTTCACTCCATCTTCCCCATCTGTTCACCCCAGTTTTAATTAAATCTACAGAGATGAGGATTTTTCCCTCTCATGCTACCTATCTCGAGCTCTTTCCCTTGCTATCCCGCTCTCCCCGCTCGCTCCCGCGCTGTGCTGAAGCGACGGTGGGCTGATGCCAGCGTCCACTCATCTCCCCACCTTGCTGCCAGCTGCTAATGAGAACGAGCCAGGGTGGCACGAGGAAGTTGCCAGCTATTATGAGCTGTTAATGAGGAGCATTCGAGAAAGGCCCCGGCCTAGGCCTCCTGCCATGAGCGACTGCTGCCTTTATCTCCTGCACGCAGAGATACATACTGTACACAAGCGCGCACACTTTGTTGGACAGTCATACATATTAAATCGGGCTCTGTTAACACCTTAGAAACAGAGCATTCACGCCACACTATTTAGCACAAAGCAGCATATTTTAATAAGCTATTTCCCAGGTGATGTGCTCGTGTTCGGTTGGATAACCTCCCCCAGCCTCATGTAGGAATCCTCTGTTCTTTGCTATCGACACACTCCTGGCAGGCTAGTCCCCTATTACCATAATGGCCTTCACGTCTCGTCCGCGGGCCAACCCCCTGTCAGCCAATCGCCGTGCGCTTCACCTGTTCTTGGCCGGGAAAGCGAATCCAGCTGAACCTGTTGACCGTGCGATGGAGCAGGTTGTGAGGACGCGCTCTCTGTTCAGGTTGGCACGGTCACCTGAACTCTTTGTTTGCCATGTTGGCTAACTGTAATGTGAAACGGGGCCAGTGGCCTCCGCTGATCGAAATCCAAGAGAGATTTAACAAGTGATGGTTGTTTCGCTGTATTTGATTACCTTTGGATTAGCTCACTTTACCTTCCGTGTGAATTTCGGGAGCTATGAATGCAAATCGTATCCTGATGATGCTTGCACTCCTTCGCACCACTTTTCTTTTTGATAATGTCCGATTGCCCACTTCAACAACTTGTCCCAGCTAAATGCAGGCGTTCGATATTCAGGATTATTTTGCCTTTTTTTAAGCATGTACTTCTCATCCTCTCCGCCTCTGAAATGCAATCATCTGTCTTTTCCCTTTGTCTCACCAGCCTATGCCGAACGGCTTTTGCACTGTTGAGCGGCTGACGCTTGCTCAGCACTGGAGTTCCTATCACTTCATTTGCATTGTGGTGGCACTTGAAGCTCTGTAAATGCTTTAACAGCTTGCCATTTGCAATTATAAGAGAAGGGCTAGACTTTTAGCAGCACCTCGGGTTAAGAACAATCACATGACACCTCTCGAGCTGAGGCCACACTTTTTTATGTGGCTGCAAAAGCAAACGCTGTTACATTATGTTGTGTTAATAAGTCTATCACCTCCGCTGCTGTGCCGGTACTGACGTGATGAATGAGATGTGCAGTATGACAAAAGTCTTTTGATGTTAGATGATAGGTTGGACTTGATGATTGATTAAAGGTGAGATTTTCTTGTTGTGTGGTGTTAATGCACCAACCGCGGACCACAGCATCCCCGCTGGCATCTCACTGGGTGACATTAGCTAACATGTTTCAACTTGTCATCATTTAATGTTAAATGAATGTCGAGTTCAGTTCGATCATTTCTTGTACTGCCGTGCACATTATTACATCACACATCTGGATCTGTAGCTGAAATAAAGGTTGTATCCGATTACTTTAATGGAAGCGCCAAAAGATTTGAAATGGTGATGTCACAACATCCTGGTAGCCGAGTAATTATGAAAAATGAAAAACATCTATCGATCCGTTGGCAGCACAGCGAGGGTTAGAAACGTTTTTCAGTTTGTCGCGGCTCACTTTGAGCTCAGTAGCTACACACTGTCCACTTTGTGGTGACAGCGCCTCTAGTTTCTTTCATCTGGCCAGAATTAAGCACTTTCTTACGAGACAGCAATTTGAAACAGTAATCCACGCTTTTGTAACCGTTTGGCTGGATTACTGTAATTCTCTTTATTTTGAGGTGAGTCGATCTTCTGTTTTTCGACTGCAGCTAGTCCAGAATGCTGCTGCACGCCTTTTAACTGGCACTCGTAGATACGAGCACATCACCCAGTTTTATATTCACTTCATTGGCTGCCCGTGCATTTTAGGATCATTTTAAGCTGCTTTTATTTGTTTTTAAATGTCCAATGCTGCCCCTCTGCACCTCTCTGAGCTTCTTCATCCATACATACCTTCCAGCTCCTCCTGAGCGTTCCCAGGACTAATCGTGAGCTCAGAGCGGGCGTTTGCTGTGGCAGCACCAAAATTGTGGAATGAGTTGCCTTTACTTGTTAGACAGGCACCTTCCTTATCTGTTTTTAAATCACGTCTTAAAACACATTTATTTACCTTGGCTTTTAGCACAGCAGGACTTGTTGATGTCTCTTAATATTTTTTCTTATTAATTATATTATTTTTAATTTTAAGATATTTTATATGTAATTTAAACTGTTTCCTCTCTGTTTTATATTTGTAGCACTTTGGTCAACATTGTTGGATGTAAAGTGCGTTATAAATAAAGATGCTATGCTATGCTTTTCTGTTACTGCACACATCTCTAGGGATGGGTATTGATAAGATTTTCACGATTCCGATTCCAGTTTCGATTCTGTTTAACGATTCGATTCTTTACCGATTCTTTTTAAAAAAGGAGAACACTAAGGTCTAATAGCTCAGAACTTTGTTTTATATCTTCTCTTTGAACAAGAGAGAAATTTAGGAGTAACATGGCCTTACAAACCCAACAGTGAGCTCTTAAGAGATCCACAGCCTACAGCTCTTCAATGGGGTGTCACAGGGTCCTCGGGGAAAAATTGTAAATGTAAAATAATAAAATAAATATTCTTCTGTAGCAATAACAAAGTATAACATAAATTATTCTGTAGCAATTACACAAGAATATCCAGTAATGTCCCTGCCTACAATTAAACACATTCACTTACTGAAAATCATCTGCTGTGGCAAACGGGTGCAAGCCTTTGACCACAAACTGAGTCACTGCTCGGTGACATTCGTCTATCCTGGCGCTACGGTAGACTGCAGCGAGAACTGCCAGCATCTGAGCCAGACTCTGTCTGTCTCATCATGGTCACCTAAACGCACAGTAATGGCAGGTTTGTAATAAGGCAGATTGCACTAACATAATCTGCACTGTTGTTGATTATATGACACCACAAGTTGAAGGTAACTTGTGGTGTTCCTCAGGGCTCTGTGCTGGGCCCTAAATTATTTATATTATACATAAATGACATATGTAGCATTTCCAAACTGTTAAAATGTGTATTGTTTGCTGATGATACCACTCTGTATTGATCAGGTAAAAACCTAGAACAGCTTCTGACTACAGCGGAAAAGGAGTTAAATATATTAAAAAACTGGTTTGATGTAAATAAGTTATCATTAAATATAAAGAAAACAAAATTGATTATTTTTGGCACTAGACAAATGAAAAATGTATCTAAAATCAGGGTTAATGGAATTGAAATTGAAAGAGTGTACGAAAATAAATTTCTTGGAGTGATAATTGATGATAAGCTGAGTTGGAAGTCTCATATAAACCATGTGAAAACAAAAATGTCAAAAACCATTGCTATTCTCTATAAAACAAAGCATGTCCTGAACAAAAAATCATTATACACACTCTATTGTACTCTGTTGCTTCCATATATGACGTACTGTCTGGAGATATGGGGTAATGCATATAAAACGAACACTCTTCCTATTTTCAAGTTGCAAAAAAGAGCTATAAGAATTATAAACCAATCAAACTATATAGAACCAACTAACATTTTGTTTATTAATCTGAATACCCTGAAATTTTATGATTTAGTTGAATATAAAATGGCACAGATAATGTATAAAGCACAAAATAACTTGCTTTGCCCCAGTACTCAGAAGCTGTTCAAAGTCAGAGAGAGTCAATATGACTTAAGAGGAACAGATTTCTTTAAAAAAAACAAGATAAGGACAAATATAAAGCAGAGATGTGTTTCTGTTAGAGGAGTTAACCTGTGGAATAGTTATGACAGTGATTTAAAAAGGTGTAGTTCATTTTCCTTGTTTAAAAATATGTTTAAAAATAGAGTATTAGAAAAATATATATATCAAGAATGAAAAGAGCAAAAAAAACAAAAACAAAAAACAAAAAAACCTCTTGATTCTTTTGCTTTGATGTAGTTACTTACTAAGGTGGAAAGTTTTTTGTTTTTTTGTTTTTTTCTTGTTTGTTTGTTTGTTTGTTTTGTTTTTGCTTTGTTTTATTATTTGCTTCGAGCCCTGTGTACAGGAGCTGCATGCTAAAAGATCTTTTGTTAAAAGGGTTGGCGTAATAAGCAAATGCTTCAGCCAATACCTTTTGATTAGCCTTGTCTCATGCTTTCTTGCTTTGTGGTAGATCTTTGTTCTGTCTTCACTGAGATATTTGAATGCTAATCAATAAAAAAAACATATCACTCATTTACCTGCCGCATTAACAGGAGAGGACGTGCAAACGTTACCGCTGCTGCTGGGTTGAGATTCACGAGTCGAGCGGAATTAAAAACACGACATTCATTTAAGGTCATCGCGTGTTTTGTGAGCAAATGCTTTCGCATATTCGTAGTGTTTCCTCCCTTAAATGAAATATCTACTTTGCAAGTATTGCAAGTTGCCCTGTTGTCATCCGTTCTTGTAAAGTATGACCAAACTTTTGAGCATTTGAGCCGCTTAGGCGCCGTGTTTCCTGCCAGGTAAATGACGCTCCGCAACGTGGTGACGTCATTCGGGGCGACTGGAATCGATAAGGGAATCGTTTGCAAAAATGGCAACAAATTCCAAGGAATTGAAACAGTGGTTTCGATACCCATCCCTACACATCTCTCTCAGATGTTGTGTCTGATATCCCCGTGTTGGTGTTGTTCCATCATCAGGATTAATATTGTAACATCCCAATGATGTTGTTGTGATGTCACGGCTTTGGAATGTGGCGGAAAAAGACGAAAAAAGCATTTGTTTATAGAAACGTCTCTCCTGGAAAAGCTGTAAGCGTTCCAGGTACTCTTTTATTTATGCAACAAATATGTTATCAAGTTATGTTTACAGTTTACTACAAATTTACATCACGCATGTTTTGCTTGTGATAGGTAACACTGTGATAAACTGAATGCTCAGACGATGTGTTGAGGGTTGACCAACATTGTTATGATGAAGCTGCACCTTGACTCACAGGTGTATTCTCAGTGCAGTTTGGTGCTGTGCAAAATACTATGTTACTATATGCCCTATTAGAGGTAACATGCTAGGCTATTTATGTGCATTAATTGCTTATCATGCTGTTGAATCAACTCCTGTGCCAGTTTTAACCGCCCCCACCTCGCACTAACCTGCTTCACACTCGCACCAACTTTTAAAAATGTTGTTTTCGTCATGGGCATGGGCGTGTTTTTAACTTATTGGCAAGCAAACATGGAAACATTGCATCTCTACTTTGGAACAAATGTAATTTAAGCTCGTGTGTGTTTGTTTATGTCAGTTCTGTCAGGTGGTGGCACAGCTAATGTTTCCGTGGTGATGATGAGCATGAAATCTGACGTGACGGAGAGAAACATACTCCTCTGCAGTGACAGTAAAACAAGCGCTGTCATCGTTCCGTGTCACATGCTCGTCACATGATCACGACAGCCAGATTATTGGCAGCGGGCGCCATAGTTCGCTCAGGGAATTCAGCACTTAAAGTGTTCAGTGTTGGGAAGGTTACTTTTAAAATGTATTCCATTACAGATTACAGATTACATGCCCCAAAATGTATTCTGTAACGTATTCAGAATACGTTACTCAATGAGAGTAACGTATTCTGAATACTTTGGATTACTTAATATATTATCATGCTGTTTACAACTACATGAATGTACTATTGCTGTGATTTATTACTGTTACTGAAGGTCCGCGGCTCCGAACCGTAGTAAAGGGACCTCTGGCTAATACGGTGGGTTCTGTGTCGGCTCGTAGCTGAAAACTAGCTTTACTTTGTTGTCTGGGTCAACTTTGCTAGCAGAGACAGAGAGAGGCGTTGAAAGGCTGCTCCAACAGAACTTATTGTTTCAGAGGAAAACACGAACACGGTGTACAGTCGAGTCTTAATAGCTTACTTACAACTGGGCTCGTCAGGCTCTCTTCTTGGCTGCAGTGGTTATTATTATATTTACATGCTTCCAGCTCCCGTTTCTGCTCGATGACAGCTCGTACTTTTCCTTTTTCTCCCTCCCTCGCTCACAGACACATAACGTGTATGGCAGTCCATTCTCCCTGCAGCACGGACTACACTGCCCATGATGCTACATTCTTTAGAGATACACCTGTAGCATTCTGCCTGTTAGCTTAGCACAACAACAACAAAGGCCTCTCTCACCCAGGAAACACGCAGAGAGAGAGCGTCACCCTGTAACCATGGCAACCGTAACGCTGCCACCTGGAACAACAGAACAAAACCCAAACAGTCCTGACCCGCCACAATATGAAACAGGGAAGTACCGCCGTGTAATCCATTTATTTCAACAAAGTAACTGTATTCTAAATACCACCTTTTTAAACTGTAACTGTAACGGAATACAGTTACTCATATTTTGTATTTTAAATACGTAACGGCGATACATGTATTCCGTTACTCCCCAACACTGAAGTGTTGGGCTTGTATCATATAATTAAGATCTTGCTGGAAGACTTATTTTAGACACATACTGACCAGAGATGCAACAACTTACTGATAGATGGATGAAAATGAGAGGATCGTTAAAGAGATGGAACGGCAGCAGTTTGTTTTTCCTACAAAAGCACAAAAGAAGAGGTGGACTGGCATGGCAGCGACTGCCACCAGCTCTTTCATCGACAGGCAGAATTTAGCATGTTTACACTGAGCATGTATTTGCACTCTGCTTTGGCTGAAGAGAAAATTGGGGCCAATATCAAAGGAAATATTTCATAGTTTACGGGCAGCAGGGCTGCAAGGCTTTCTGTATTCCTTTGTGTCACTCTTGGTGCTTTTTCTGTTGGAATAAATGGTACATAATTCGTTCCTGTTTGATTTTTTCTGTTTTTCAGAACGTTTTGGGTTTTTTTTTCTACCTCTGGGCTTTGGGTGGTGCGTGTGGAAGAGAAGAAGCAGTGTGTACTCGTAATAATTAGTCTGAGGCTGGACATTAGAATAATGTAAACAGTATCTGTGAAAGTGAAAACATCGCGCTTCGCCAGTTTACATTTGTTTGCCCGAGGGCTCGTATTTTTCAAACGCTCCGCGCAAATTGTTTCATGCATTTGGTTTGAGAACTGCAAAATCTGACATCCTGAATAACTCAGCAGCATGCCCACACTGGCTTCGCCTTCCAGTAGTTTGTTTTTTCCTCTGGCATCCTGTCCAAAGTGGATAATTGACAACAGCAGCAGCGTGAAGTCCAAACCGAGGCCCTTTCCAGCTTCAAAGCGTTCTCACGTCCAAAGGAGCTCAGACGTAGAGCCCTAGCACTCTGTCTAAGCATCCTCAATTCCTTTCACACACATTGGGAATCGTTGATTCTTCAGTCGATTGTTCTAGTCTAGTCATCAGGAAAAGCCTCGCCTGTCAGTAGTGAGAGCAGCTGCGAGTGTGTGTGTGTTCCTCTGTGTAAATGAGTTCCAGCTAGATTTAGTGGAGGCTTTTAGTTCTAGGCGAGGCTGAGCCCGTGGCACAGCCAGAACAGGTTGAGTTTCAAAGGGGCTTATCAGGGGAATTAGGCAAGCCTTTGGAGTTTGAGCGTAGCCTAATTTCTGGTGACCTTTCCTTGGCTCTGGTTTGACTTTTTGTGGTGATCAGCAAGTGCTCTAACAAGCTTTTCCGTCTGTGTGGCTGGGGATTACTGTGGAGCTGCCGTGCCCTCCCCTGCACTCACAAGAAGCCATCTGTGGCGAGGAGAGATTAGGTGAGAGAGAGCGAGCAGAAGTAGGCAATACCCTGAAGGGGCATTGTCACGCCTGTCTGTGTGTTGGTGAGGATTCTGCGCTTGTCAGAGTCTCCTTTTGTGACAAATTGGTATGTTTTGTTCTGCCATTTTAAACAGTCAGGCGCTGGCAACAGTATGAACCTATTATTCAAGCATTCATGGATTTTTTGGTTATTTATTTATTTTTATGTATTTTTTATGGGAGTGCCTTTCCTCCTTTTTTTTTCTTGGACTATCGCCTTGATATTTGTTTCACCTTGTGTTTGGCGTAGAAGCTACGGTTCTCATTACTTACAGAGATGGCTCAGAGGTGTCTAAGGTAAGGTTAGACTTTGGTTCATCGTGTAAAATACTTTCATGAGACGCGCATCAGGTGCCAAAACTTTTCCACGGTGCGTTCATGAATCCGGCATTTATTACCAAACTATTCCTAATGCAGTGTCACTATTTAGTACCATTTAACGCTCGTGTTTCTTTGTGTGCGCGTTAATATAACAATATGCAGATACGACGTTATGTCATCTGATTGCATTCATTATACTTCCACAGATGATCTTTGTTCACAAACCCCTGCCGCGTTAACAATTGAATTGATTGCATTTAATCAGAACACTTTTGAATTAATTATGGAAACAGAATGTCACGTCTCTCGTAATTAGACGCTCGATCGCTTGTTGACTGAGTGAGAAACACAACAATGCTGTTTTTGCTCGTAGTACTATGTGAAATAGTCGAGAGGTCGTGAGGATGATTATAAAACTCTTTATTGAATCCAGCAGCTGTTGTACAACTGTTGGCAGTCTGATTATTTTCTTCTTGGATCGACTTTACCTGTGATTCTCCTTTAGCAACACACATAATGTGCAAGTGTTTGTTTATTATTTTACTCAGTTTTATCGTTCATAAACCGGCTGACATGTTGTCTGTGACGGACGAGACGCAGATGATTTGCTGGGAAAAAAACGCTTTTAATTAATCGCACAATTTTCTGTAATTAATCGCGATTAATCAACAACAACAGCCTTTATATAACTTTATGTTTGAGCTTGTAACAGACATTTATGCAATATAATGAAATAAATGTAGAATAAACATAAAGAAGGTTAAATGCTTAAATTCAAAGAGAATTTGAATAGTTCAGTCTTTTAGCACAAGCTCTCTCCTGTGAAATGCAACTTTTTAAAGAACCTAATACACTAATAGGTAATAATACATTAATATATAATATATATTAGTGCTGCCAAACAATTAAAATGTTTAATCAGGTTCATCACAGGGTTACTGTGGATTCATTTTGATTAAATATCATTTTTATTCTATATTAATCACTTTTCATTTTGCATGAGCAAACAGACTCGAGAAAAAAGGGAAAATATACAAACTTTATTGAACATTTGGAACATTCATGTTAACAGAAACCTCTGTAAACATGTCTCCTCTCTCTGTCACTCTTGAGGGGCTTCAAGTCCTTGAAACGAGGAACCAAAGCTGTGTAAAGGTTCTCCGTGATATTAACAGGTCTGCAATCCGCTTGGCGTCAGTCGATGTGTCCGAGGTCGACTTACTGAGTCCGCGATGCTCCGTGAGTGGTTTGTCCGAGCTGGGTGACGCGTTAGCCAAAGTGCTAGCAGCATCCTGGCTAACGTATGCTTCGTGTCAACGTGATATTTTAATCAGGAAGTGCTTCGGTGAAAATTCCTTCTTGCACAATGTCCATGAGACTTTATGTCGGTCGACTGTTCCGTCTTCTTGTTTTTTAATACTCAAATTTCCCGCCGAGAGGCCGATGTGCGTTTATCATCGTCCATATTGAGTTGATTGGTTCAGTCACCAGATCAACTGCCCGTTTGTGCGAAGGTAACTCTGCTTGGACAAACTGCCCAAAATGCGCTGCTGAAACATTTCAGGGATTTTGAGTCACTCTGCACCCCAGATGCGTTAATATTTTTAAACGTATTAATCGTGATGACGGCTTAATCTACACGTTAATTTTGACAGCACTAGTGTAAGTATTTCCAACACTGGGAGACACTAATATCGGTCTATTGTTATTTGCAGTTGCACCTCTTGACACTATGCTAGGCAAGTTAATGTATTGTTCTCTAAAAGTTTCTTTTTCAAAACGTTTTTCAAAATCTACACGTTAATTTTGACAGCACTACTTTGAACATATCTGTCACCAAATATATTTTGACTGCTTAAAGCTTTGGGCTTGTTTTTTGTTGTTGTTTCTCTGTAAGTGCACATGCTGCGAATTTTCTGCTTCTGGCCTGGATTGCACGCATAAAGGCTATTAAAGAATGAAATATTTTTTATTGCATTTAACTTGCAATAAACACACACCAAATAAAATGACTCGTTTGCAGTTTCCATATAAATGCGTAATAAAGACTTACTGATAGTCAGCACATGTTGCTTTAACATCACCTGATGCTTTTCCTTGGAGCTGCTGTTCTCTGCAGACTCACTAACCAATCAGCTGCATGCATATCTGATTCTGTGCTAGTCTGCAACTGTCTGTGCACCAGCAATGTAAGCGTGATCTCAAACAGTTACTGGTTCACTTGGTACCAGTATGCATTAATTACCTTATAAAGCCAGTCATCTGTCAATATAACCAGTTGCCATAGTTTCCCAATCGTTGTATCCATGAGACATTTTTATTGTACTTAAACCAGCTTAGGTGTAATTTCCATTAAAGCTGCACTAATATTTGCAAGTAACTAAACTAATATTTAAAAAGATATTACTAGCTAACCTGAAAGCTGCGTTAGAACTGGTTTGGTTTCCTGATATGAGCTGGGAACACTAAAGGGAGAGTCAGTACCTGTTAGTGTATCCCTTTAAGAATGGGTACAAGGGTGGGGAGAGAAGAGCCTCATCATCATCATGCAGGAGTCATCTGGGTAGCCTCTCCTCCCTCTCTACTGCATTATCATAAAAAGTGATTTAGGACTGATTGATGCAAATGGCCCTCTGTTCTTTTCTATCATTAACGGGTCCTTCGCTGTGGCCACAGGCGGTGATTAAAGCTGTCATTTCCAGCTACTCATTAAAGGAGAGCGCCGGGCTGTGGGAGGGATTGAGAGAGGGTTGGGGAGGAAGAGAAGGAGGAAGGAAGAGAGGGAGGACGACAGGCTGGAGGAGGAGAGATGGAACCATTTTATTCCTGAAGAAGTGCCGTGTAGTGGAACCGGCTTTCTGGGGAAAAAAGAGGCAATGTTTTCATAATTGCTGTATTCCACCCAGTCTGCCGTATGCAGCCGTCCAAATTCATTACAATAGCATCTTTTATGAGTCCCCAAATGCTTTTTAGTTTAGCCTGCCAGTCGGGTTGCTTATAAAAAAAGCGGGGCGAAGAATAGCAATAACAAGCGACAGTAGGGTTCAAATCGAAGTCACTTTACAGTCTGTATTAATTTTCACATTTTGTGTGGAACCAGGAAAAACTTGTGACGCACATAACTATAAAAAAAAATCAATACAACTTTGTTTTTTATTTCTGTTTTGCTCGTGGTTATAAATCACCAACAACACTGTCAAAGAAAGTGAAACTGTTGACAAACAGCCCCAAATACTGAAGTGTGTCTGCAGCCGCCCCATGACTCCTGGCAAAGACATTATTCTGTGTGGCTCGTACTTACTCTTGAACATGAATGAGTGCGTGCTTGTGTGTGCTGCTTGCCGATAGGAACCTTATCTACTCTAATGGGGGCGGTTCTTGGCTGTGAGGCTGCGAGATCCGAAGCTCCAGCTGAGCTTTCCTCTGCGGGAGCCTGCAATATCACCATGTCCTGGGGACCTGTGCTAATGGCCTGGGGTGCCCTTACTGCTATTGTGCCCAGCAGGCCCACCACTCCATGAACATACACAACCCCAAGCTGTCTCCATCTGTACCCCCCACATCTCTTTTATCTCTCAGTACAATCCAGTCTCCCTCAGATAGCACACTGAGCTTCTGGTCTGGGTGCGCCTGGCTTATAGCAATGGGACCGAGGGGTTTGGGGGATTGGAGAAGACGATGAATGGGAGAAGATATGTTTTGTTAGTGGCGCAGCACCAGTGCACTAAGCTTCAAGCAGAGAGGTCCATCAATCGACATCATTTTGGAGCAAAGGTTTCCTGGCCTAAGATGCGATACCCCTGTGCAGACCCCACAATGCATGCTGCTGGGGAATACTAATGAGGTTTAGCCTGTTCGTCTAGTACCTAGCTGTGGCCAGCACATACACTGTGTTCTCACAGCATTATCCTGTCCACATGTGAAGATGAAAAAGAGCAGATTGGTGCCTAATCCTCTCTAAAAGGGACAGCATTTGGGAAGAGGTGAGACTGTCAAAGTGTGAGATTGAATTATTTACTTTTTACCTGAGTGGGGGAACGAGTCGGTGCTGTGCAGGATGGCTTCCAAGATAATAGTGCAGATTTCTTTTGAGATACATTAGAAGCAATTAGTCACCAGATGAAAGTCCAATAATTATTTGCCAAAGGCAAACAACAGCAATTATTTAAGTGGAAATTACAAGCCAGTATGCTGACTTAGACTCCCTCGTCACGCCTTAGCTGACACCTTACATTTGCACAGCACAGAATGCAGCATTTTGCTTGCTTTTCTATTTAATAAGTAATCATGTTCAGTGTTACGGTTCTGGAGATGCACTGTACCTGTGAAATCAATCCAAAAGTGTTGGTCAAGTTACTTGAAAAACTAATTATGGATTACTTCCCCCAAAAAAGTAATCCTGTTACATTACTGATTACTTATTTTCAAAAGTAATTAATTACTTAGTTACTTAGTTACTTTTTAAAAACACGATTTACAACCTGAATAGGTGATAAAGTGATAGATCTTTCAGCCCAATTCTACTTTTTCTGCATAATCCATCATACAAAATGTAATCAAATGGAAAAGTCTCTTTTTAAAACTTGTTTTATTAGTTTTAATCTTTTAACTTTATGCATCAAGCAAAAATTTAATTATCTGCAACATTCTCTGACTGGAAGAAATTAGTTTAACATTTAAACCTATTTTCTGCACATTCCAGCACATAAAATAATTTGTTTTTGTGTGTTTACACTCAGTCTTTCAAATAGATGCAAGTAAAACACAGCAGAAAATAAATAAAGTCAAAGACTAGCGGTCCTGTTGCTCTATTTTCACCTGTAAAGCAGGAGTGGGGTAGGCGGAGGTTTACCCTGGTGCAGGTGTGCAGCGGTCAGTGGAAGAATCCGCGAGTTTCTCTGTGAGTTTCCCATTACGTCGTAGCTACTCGGTGCTTGCTCGGAAGTTTAGGGGTTTTTTTCGCTGTAAAAAGAAGTTTTCTTCCCACGCACAACAGACACTAATGTTTTTGTCACTTTTTATGGAATCAAACTCAAAGTAAGGTCAGTACTTCCACGCTTTAAACGCTGCACGCTCATACTCTCTCTGCACTCGATATATGATCCATTGTTGATCTGCACACAGCTGTTGTCACGAACGTCGCACTCGCTTACGTCACTGTCATGAGACATTCTCGCAAAAAAATCACGGTTTTAGTAACGCAGTAACGCAGCGTTCCTACGGGAAAGTAACGGTAATCTAATTAGCGTTTTTGCAATAGTAATCCCTTACTTTACTCGTTACCTGAAAAAAGTAATCAGATTACAGCCCATCTCTGTGTAAATATTCCAGTTCTTTGGAATAACACAGTTTTCTATCTGTTTTTATTGCCCATGAAATCCAACATTTTCAATGGGAAAAGATGCAATAATCACCTGTTTAAGAGCAACGTGTAGGCACACATGCATGTGTGAAGGAAAGCCATAGCAGGGCCTAATGGTGCCACTAATTTTGTTCTGGAGACTTTCAAGAAAAATGGATAGATTTCCCCTCCCCGCTTGCTCTCTAAACTGGTTTTAATGAAGAAGATAAAGTGGTTTCTTGAGTGTCTCACAGGCTCCCCGCAGTCACTTCATTTGACATTATTCTAGTGCAGCTGAATGGAGGTGGCAGCCTGCTTGGCTACGTGTTGACATGCCAGCAGCACCCTCCCAGGGCTGCTATAATGAGGAACCAGCTTCCTCCCAGGGCTGGGACCAGGTGGGACCATTTCAGAGTTTGCACTGGTAAAGGAGGAAACGGACAGATGGAGCAAGGCACCCATTCTCCATCTGCAGCCTCAACACCACCTTAACTCGGATTATGTCATATGTCACATCATACCCCACTGCTGTTCCAGCTGTATCTGCAATTGCCTTAAGCCCTGGAGGTGCCCAGACAGCTGACAGTGGGATTATTACTCTCTCGAATATGTCTGCAGGGCCCACCTCTCTGGGGAGGCTCTGCCTGCAGACTGTGGTGCCCACTGAGGGAGGGGCTGACAGGGTCTTTATGACTAGACACTCTCTCTGGGGACCACTCGGGAATAAATTAGCATGGCCACAACCCTTCTGGCATAATGTGATTGGACATGAGGGAGGCAGCCCCACCCCTCACCCCTCCCAGAGGACAAGTATACTCAGTGCTCAACCTAATCTTTGTTGAGCATTAAAATACATGATCGCGCCTCCGGGGCATGCACAGAATCTGTCCTTTGTGTGCATTCATCCTGCCATCCAGCCCGTAATCATAGATCATAAACTCTGTTGCTATATTAAAAAAAAAAAGATATTGTTTGAGAGTTAATAAACATACTTGCTGATCTTGTAAAAGTTTCAAATTGTCTCCAGAGCCGTTTCCTGTCGTTTGTTTGGTGGCTAAATGTGAAGCAGGGGAGAAAGGGAGGAGTGGAGCACGAGACCAGGGAGGAGAGTGGCTTAGTGTAAGACGTTAAATCCTAAGCTAAAATACATAGCCCTCAGGAGGTGCAGCTTCTTAACCTCAACCTGCTTGGTCTGATAAGACTGTTTCTTTGTTGTTGGCTGGAAAGTAATGCGGACTAGCTAAAGGCTATTAAAACAAGCTTTGCCTGGGTGCCTGGGAGTGGTTTATCAGGAGATTTCATCACTCCGTCGTGTATTAAGAACAGAAACAAAGCCTCTCTGAACTGTGTTCAGCAATCAGACAAAGCAATAAATGCATATTTTTGGTTGCTCGTGTTTATTTTGAACTAACTAAAGGTACGTCACAGCCTGCCCCATCGGTGCAAATCCCCTCCCAGGATGAAACTGTCTGTGACCTCCAGCCAATATCACAGAAACGTTTCGCCGGAATCTGCCAGCTGTTTTTCTGTAAGTCAGACTCCCAGCTGTCAGTGATTACTGCTGTGGACCGTGCCCGGAGCTTTGCCGACAGTCCCCTTTTGATTAGCAATTATCCAGAAAAAAGGCTAGGGGAAACTCAGACGCTCATGAGAACACGGCTTCAACCTGTTTTTCCATTGAGTAAAATTCTGTCGGGGCAGCCGAAGGTTGCCGTGGTTCACCGGGGTCCACAGCACCACTTGGCTTTGATTCCTTTATGCCTCCCAGATGTTGGCCCATATGGTTCCACTTACTCCACGGGGAAGGAAAATAAATGGTTTGTTTTTCTATTGTGGTCTCACTCATTATGCACTTATAAAACCAGCTTTTGAAGATTAGAAACGTATGCCTGTGTTGAGCCAGATATAAGCTGGCATGTTAGCATGGAATGTGTGGCTTTTCCTCTTAAGCTCACATTTCCCTGAGTTCAGTTTTATTTTAACAGTAACACAGATCAGTGCTGGAGTAGTGCTTTATATATAGTTTTAGCTTTGCCCGTTTAGCCTAACCTCAGAACACTGATTCAAACCAAGAAATGTAATGTGCAACCTTAGCATGCATCCACTTATTAAATGTGAAAATGTAAAACCATGAGAGACTGTTATGGCAATAAATGATGGAGAAACGTACTTGTCTTTATAAGCTGTTAGATTTACAATAGGTCACCAAGATATCAGTTTAAAAGTGTTCTAAATGCTAAATATTTAGAATTAGCAGCTAATTTATATTCTGCATTAATACGGTCATGTGAAAACCGAAGTACACCCTTATTTCTTCCACTGAAATTAAGAGGGTAAGCAGCAGCATCAGGTGCATTTGGTTTATTGATCACACTGGGACAATGATCCCAAGTCTCTCTATAAAAGCAGAGGTGGACGTCCCAGCAAATTCACCCCAAGGTCAGCAATGCAAAAACCCAAGAGCTACATCTCCGTTCATAATAATCAGAGTTGGGAAGGTTACTTAAAATGTATTCCACTACAGATTACAGAATACATGGCACTAAATGTTTGTAACGTTTTCTGTTAAACAATCATGTGCAGCTCTGAAAGTATTACCAACTAGACTGTTAAATCTTAATATAAGTGAGTAACAGTAGGTGGACTTTAGGTAAGGCTGCACATTTTGCACTGATCTCGTATAGAAAATTATTTCTGTGTCAGTAATATGTTTTCTTTCTGTCTGCTTTCAGAGCTGCACATGATTATTTGCAGCTAGCAGGTTGTAATGCAAGATAATACAGATACAGAAAGGGCCTGCCTATTGTTTCTGATTTGTAAGACTTCAAAATAGATAAAAGTCCTGTATTAAACCAAGGCAGCACGGTGGTTAGCACTGTTGCCGCACAGCAAGAAGGTCCTGAGTTCAACACCACCATCAGGCCGGGGTCTTTCTGTGTGGAGTTTGCATGTTCTCCCCGTGTTTGCGTGGGTTCCCTCCGGGTACTCCGGCTTCCTCCCACCGTCCAAAGACATGCAGCTTGTGGGGATAGGTTAATTGGATAATCCAAATTGTCACTAGGTGTGAATGTGAGTGTGAATGGTTGTCTGTTCATGTGTGTTGGCCCTGTGACAGACTGGCGACCTGTCCAGGGTGTACCCCGCCTCTCGCCCTATGACAGCTGGGATAGGCTCCAGCACCGCGACCCTGAAAAGGATAAGCAAATGGATGGATGGAGGTTGTAATGCAGCCTTCATTAATTCTAATAAATCACACAGCAATAGTACATCAAAGATACTGAAGTGGCACATAACCCAGGTAGCTACACAACTAAAACAAGCTAGCTGCAGTAGGCTAACGTTAGCTTTTTAAAAGAACTTAGTTCCAGATGTTTCTTTAAGTTGGAGTCTTTGGACGCTGAGAGCAGCTTGGTTGGTGCATTGCACGGTCAGATTTCCAGTCAGAGCCTCTTATTGCGTGTTTTGTTTGCGTGGAATTACCAACAATAGAGAGGGGATAGCCTAACACAGCGGTCCACGGACCGGTTTATGCCCGACAATATTTTCACGGACCGGCCTTTAAGGTGTCGCGGATAAATACAACAAAATAAAACTAGTACCAGTACCGAAAAAAAGATGATTTATTCATAAAACACGTGAAAAGACCCAGGAAAACCGAGTAAACGATAAAAACGATAACAAAATAACGCTGAAAACCGATAAAAACCCTGAAAACTATACATTTCACACCTGACCCTCAACTGAGGCCCGGGGGTTGGGGAATGCTGGCCTAACATATGAAACAGGAAAAGACAGAGGTGTAATCCATTTATTTCAACAAAGTAACTGTACTCTAACCTGTTTAAGAAGTAACTGTAGCAGAATACAGTTACTCATATTTTGTATTTTAAATACGTAACACTGGTATGTATTCTGTTACTCCCCAACACTGATAATAGTACAGTTAGAAAAGACTGAAAGGCTTGAAAGAAGAAGGTCTTTAAAAAAGAATATGGCAGCACAGTTTAGGCTTAGCTTCTGTAAAGCATGGTAGGTAGTTGATGATTTGGGCTTTTTTTGCAGCCACAGTTTCTGGACCAAAGTACTCTAGAGTCAGGTGTGAGGCCATCTGACCAACAGCTAAGGCTTGGCTTAAATTGTGTTATGCAAAAGGACAATGATCGCAAAGACACCAATAAATCTACAATGACGTGAGTTAAAAAGAAGATCAAGATATTTCTTGCTGCTCAAGTCCAGACCTAAACCTCATTAAAATGCGTGACCTTTGGAGACCTGCGCATAAAAGAATGACCATAAGCCTCTATGAACTGGAACAGAAAACATATATAAGTTATTGCTGCTAAACTTGTTCTACCAGCTTTTCCATGCATTCATACTTTTCCACTCGGTTGGAGCAATAACACAAAATTAGAACTGGATGTTCATCAGACCTTTACTTGCTCGACTGTTCCTCAGGACCTCACCCAGTCTTACCTCCTGCTTACATAGAAAAGGAGTTTCCTCAACCATGTTTTCCTTTCAAACTGCTGCTTTCAACTTTTCCTTTGACTGACAACAACTTTGTTTTACTCTTCGGCATTCCTTCCCATCCTCAATAACTCATTCCTCACTCTCACAGCTCTTCTCAGCATTTAAGGAAGTGTTAGTTCTGTGGGGTAGCAGGTGTTCCCAGCCTTTCCTGCCCTGACCTTTCAAGTGCTGGTCGTCTATCAGTGGGTGTCAGGCCTATAAGTAAGATTCAGGTCACCCTTCTAACTGAGAGGTCACCCTTCACTCACACTGTGAAAGGAAGAGAGGGAACTAAAGATAAGAGAGAAGAACGTAGACAAGAGAGGCCCCTCTTCAGATTCTTTACCTCGGACTTTTGTGGTTCTTGAACAATGAGAGCACATCTGGCTGCTTCTCACTAGTTTGTCACAGTTGTCCCTCATCCTTGAAAGGAAGCGCCTGAGAGAAAAACAGGAGAAAGAGAGCCAGTGTTGTTCTTTACTCTCTACCTGGTTTGAAATAAAAGGAAAGTCCTTTGGATTGTGGGCGCGTCCTGCAGTCCAGCCAGGGGCTACATAGTATGGATCAATATAAAACGACACGGGCGCAAGCACGGGCTGTGTAAAGTTTCATTTAATGGATCTGTTTGTTTGTTTGTTTGTTTTATAGCTGGTCATAAAGACAAATGACAAGACAATATGAGGGCAAGAGCTTCTTTTCTTTTCCTGTTATTTTTAGCCTGCAGTTCTGTGATGGACTCCTTTCAGCAGAACTGACAAGTCTTCTTTCAAATTAGAGCACCTTGTCAAAAGTACAGAGGGGCGGATGGATCTAGCCTATCTTCATTAAATGTTCTTTAATTGGCTTTGTAAGGAATAATCTCGCCATCTCTCTGAGCTCCACGGTTGGCAGGCAGGCTGTATAACGGCACCGCTCGTCTGTCAAAACGTCAGCAGCATCTCAAAAATGAAAGCGACACATGCCAGCAAGTTGTTCAACACTGTGTACAAATCCTCCAGATCACACGTCAGTAGAAAGGCCTGTCATAATCCTCTTTCAAGGAAATTAGAGTTTAGGTAAACACAACTGTCATGTGCAGTGTTCCTTAGAAAAGTTTTTTCCCTTTTCTTAGCTCGTAATCTTAAAAGGACCCCGAGCTCAGAGTATAAGCACATTTCCATTTATCACACGGCGTATCTTCTATTGTTGCCGAAGCGCTGACAGTATCCACAAATTTTGAAGGCCCCGGAGCGTTGGTGTTGTCAAATTGAAATGTGGGAAGCAGAATTGCTTCCCACCTGCGTAGCTCAAAAAGCGCTCCAGGTCTTGCCTTGATGTGTGATAGAAGTGAGGCACCAAACAAAACATGCCGTGTCCTCTTCTGATTAGCAGACATCAGCGTGATCTTCCACGTCCTTCACCGAGGCCACAAATGCGCAGCGACGACCCAGCAAAATAGCAGCGAGCAACTTGCCAGCTCGTCAGTCAGTTTGCTCCGTCTTCTGTCTCGGAGCGTTCTCCGTCTCTGCGCTGCATCCTGGAGCTTAATGGACTGTAGAGGTCTTAATTGAAAATGTGCACGTGCCCATCAGAATGTGTAACCTTGTTTGCCCCAGGTATTTAACACAGGACATCTAAAGGCGGTGGCTTGACCAAGGCATGTCACGGACAAATGAAAAGCTATTAGAGAAGACATGCCTGTGTGTGCGTGTGTGTGCCTCCCAGCAAACCCTCCAAGTCCCTCAACTTCCAGCCAGTGCATCAGTCCAAGCAGGAGATGACAGTGGCGTTCTTTGTTTATCTACTCCGGGGCCGTGCTCCTCACGTCTCTTTGTGTTGCTGTGACGAGCGCAGTAAGCACTGGAGGAGAGATGGCAACGCGGTTGTAACGGAGACGATGCGTTTGTTTATTAAGACAGCTCGGGCTCTCCAGGCGAGGGCATTGCTGGATTTGTCTTCTGTTTATGTAGGAAAAATTCAAAGCTGCCATTCTTTGTCAGATTTGAATCACTTGTGAGCAAAGCTGACAATTAATATCTGATTACTGTTTGTAAAACGGGACGTCGTTGTAATCTAAATGTGTAAAGGTCAAGCTTGGCTCGAGTCGCACCGCAGTTGGCTCATAAACCTTTTGCAATTTTTTGTGATCCAGTAGCTCGATGGAATCAAGCAGAAAGGTGAAGGTTAGGTTTAGGGCCCATGCACAAGGTGCAGCTGACAAGGGTCGAGTGAACTGCACATCAAGGGCCAAATAATAGAAGGTGAGGATCAGGTTACCAGTGAATCCATGGTGCACACATGCACCTGGCTACGTGTTGTTTTGTTTCATCGTCATTGGCCGTTATTGCATAAACCTAAGATTGAAGCACTCTGGCTCATAAAGCCCATTAACCACTATGAATACGGCCTTTCAAAGTGACATCGCACCGGGCCGTTCGTGTCAGTGCCGGTTCTCGTGGCATCATAGCACTCTGCACATCCGCACGGGGGGAGAGGCTGCATCAGGCATTTTGCTTTTAATGAGTATAGCGCTGAACACACGCGTTCCCCCGTCACTGCTCTAAAGAGCTTGATTGCAGATGCCGACGCTTCCGATGACAAAAACGACATCTGTGAACATCTGCTTTGGAAATTGAAGCTGGCCTTGGAACGGAACATTGACTTTGTTTTCTGTCTTTGTGGACCAATTAGGGCTAACAGATTTACACAGCCAGATCAATCTGAAAACAATAATGGCATTGCTGTTATTTCTCTCATTTGATAGCTGTGTGGCTCCATTGTGCCCATTAGCATTACAGAACAGCAAGCGCCCTGACCTCCAACATCTTCCCTCCATCTCATGCGCATCCCCGGAGACGTTTTCCTTCCTTTAATCTAGCGAACACACAAGGCCACGTATGTGTGTGTGAAAGAGTGTGTTTTTCCTCCCTTCCTTCTCCTCTCAGGCATCCTTGCTACAGTTAATTAACAGTTATTAGTGTTAGCGCAGAGCACCGGATAAGATGTCACAAATCATCAAGTCTCTAGGTGCAGTTCCAGCAATTAAGAGCTCTGTCGCACCTTCCCTCTCCACAATCATTTGGTACGCATCCAGATTCCTTTTTAGACCTGAAAGAACTAATCAAATCATTTCTGCTCAGAGATTCTGTCAGTATTTCAAGCCCTAACCATGTGAGACTCCCAACTTTTGATTGCACTTATGTCCTGCTGGCATTTGTAAACCCAGAGATAAGGAAAGATATAGGTACAGTTAGAAAGTGTTGCCCAGTCAAATGCCTGTGCATGATGTAATGATGTGTTTTTAAAAGGTTATTAAGAGATGGGGCATCAGATTAAGAGTGTTTATTTGCTCATTTTAATGCTGGCTGTGACTTCTCTGCTGCGATCAATTTGTCATCCCTCTAAATGGAAACTTAATTGCATCCATCTGAAGTAGAGACCTTGAATCGTGCTGCTTGTTGTTTTCAGCAGCCAGTCCTTGCCCTAGCTTTTATTTATTTCCTTTCTTTTGTGCTTGATATATAGTCTGGCCTCTTACCGTCCTAGGCCCAGAAGTGTTACGCAGCAGAGTGCTACTCAATGGTGCCAAAGGTTAGCTCTGTTAAATGAGCAGCAGTCACTAAATAACTTGCAAGTATTAGTATTAACACTTATGAGGAAGTCGGAGGTGTTGAAACAAACGTGTTACATGTTATTTTGCTTTCATGTGATTCTGCACTGCACTTAAAAAGACTTTACAGCAGAATGTCCAAGGTCAGCGCAGTGCGTGTACGGGCTAACTAGGCCATGGCAGTTTATCAAATGTAAAATGGTAAAGTCTGGAAAAGCTCAGTTTGGCCTAAAAATAGCAACATGACGACAGAGTATTAGGGCCAAGCTGGTCTGGTCAGAAAGAGAAACCACACAAACTTGGAAGAGTTTGCCAGATTTGTGCGACATGAAATAGCTGGCAATGAACAGATGCTAGGATACTGATGAGGCAGGTATGTTGTATCACAAGACAGTTCATCAGGTAGTTTTACTTTAATCTGCGCTTTTTTTCTTAAAATAGTCATTTGAATTTAGTCTTGAAATTTTGACTTACCATATTTTTCGGACCATAAGGCATGATGAATTCTCTCCAGCTGCTCTATTCCCGTGTTGTTGCAGAATATTAATGACTAACCTCGTGTTGTGGATGGATTATCTCAGTTGTTCTCCTGACTGAAGTTTGGTCCGTTTACAGCAGCCTGCCATGCGATTGCATTTGTCCCTAACATTTTAGGACATCATCAGGTCTCAGGAAAAAAGTTGTCAGGTCTCAGGTATCAGGAAAAAAGTTGTCAGGTCTCAGGTCTCAGACAAAAAAATGTCAGGTGTCAGGAAAAAAGTCGTCAGGTCTCAGTCTCAGACAAAAAAATGTCAGGTCTCAGTTCTCAGGAAAAAAGTTGTCAGGTATCAGGCAAAAACATGTCAGGTCTCAGTCTCAGACAAAAAAATGTTAGGTCTCAGTTCTCAGGAAAAAAGTTGTCAGGTATCAGGCAAAAACATGTCAGGTCTCAGTCTCAGACAAAAAAAGTCAGGTCTCAGTTCTCAGGAAAAAAGTCGTCAGGTCTCAGAACACGAGCTATCAGACAGAGAGAAAATCTTCCTGCAGGTGGCGCTGTTGTCATGTGCCAGCTAAATTGATTTCCAAATACATCATCAACGTGTGACAGTGGAAGAACGTAAGGTCATTGACCTCACCGGAATTCTACCACAGTTCATGCTCCTAATGACACAACGTAAGTTTAACTCGCTCTCCCTTTTGTCCATACTTTTGCCACAGTTGTGTTATATTAAGTTGCAGTTAGGTTGTGAAAGTTACATAATGCATATCAGAGAAGGAAAGCTAATTTTGTACGATAAACTAAGTCAGCACTATTTTTGTCTGGCTAATTCAGACTTCAACCCTAGAAGTTTTAAAACTCTTCTCAGATGCCTCTCACTGTTAAAACACATTTTAGAGATTTGTCATGGAAATTGTATCTCATAAAACACATGCTTTTGAAATGCAGACTTACCTTATTTTATGCCTATATGAATTCAGTACACAGCTGATTTCCCTTTGTTTTAAGCCTTTCTTGAACAATGTTATTATCATTGTATCTTGAAAGGTTAAGTGTGACAACAACAGTCTAATTGATCACCCACCTCTTACACTGACCATAAGTGACTAACCGGTAAATTATTAAACCTTTTTAGGTGGTAATTACACTAAAAGCAGCATCTATTCAGTGTACACAAAGGAAATAGTATGTGTAGCAAAAAAATACAGTTCTTTGATATTCAATTCAATTTTATTTATATAGCGCCAAATCACAACAACAGTCGCCTCAAGGCGCTTTATATTGTAAGGTAGAACCTACAATAATACAAACAGAGGTGTATGTATGAAAGAGGTGAACAGTAGTTAATAAGTTGTACTTTTGTCATTTATTTTTAATGCTCGATTTAAAAAAAAGTATTTTTGGAAGAGTCATAGAAACCAGCCAAAGTCGGATACTCCTTTCATCTTCGTCAGATGACATATTGCAGCAAATCTATAAACAACAACAAAAAACAACATATCGGGATCACAAAATATCTTGACAGTAGCAACAGAAAAAAGAGAAATAAAGAAAAACAGCGACAGAAAGGATGCAGGCTCCTCGTAAGCTTTCAGCTTGTCCATTCGCTGAAACGTATATAAAACAATTACTAACCAGTTTAAATTTAGATCACGTTTCAACACCACTGTCGCTAGCTAGAATGAATTAGTCAGACAAAAATAGTGCTGACTTAGTTTATCGTACTAAATTAGCTTTCCTTCTCTGATATGCGTTATGTAACTTTCACAACCTAACCGCAACTTAATATAACACAACTGTGGCAAAAGTATGGACAAAAGGGAGAGCAAGTTAAACTTCGTTGTGCCGTTAGGAGCATGAACTGTGGTAGAATTCCGGTGAGGATTCCACTAGAATTCCACTGTCACACGTTGATGACGTATTTGGAAATCAATTTGGCTGGCACATGACAACAGCACCACCTGCAGGAAGATTGTCTCTCTGTCTGATAGCTCGTGTCCTGATACCTGATGACTTTTTTCCTGAGAACTGAGACCTGATGATGTCCTAAAATGTACACCGTACTAACCATCGGAAACCCTCACGTTAACCTTTATTGAGTGGAAAAAAGTTAGCATTCATCCTCCAGCTTCACTGTGTTTATGCTAACATAGCTGTGTCGCTAGCGATCACATAGCACATCATTATATACCAGCTAGCCCAACTTCAGTAACCCTACAAACGTCACTGCTGTTTAGTTTTCTGTCTTCATTTATGTTGGAAGTGATAGCAGAGCTGTACGTTTGAATTCTTTCAGAAATCTCTGTCAGAACATGCTATATCATGTTTAGCTAACTAGCGAGCTAACTTCCTGCTAACTTCTAACTCTGTTAAATGTAATAAATTCTGTTTTCATGGATGTCTGGATGTTAAACTTCATTGTTACACCTGGTAAAGCAGCAACACTGATCATTTTATTAAAGATGAAACTATTTAGACAGTTTTTAACTTTCAGTGGTGCCGCAGTGTTTCTTTGACTTGACCTGAAAAAGACGGAGTTTTGGACCCAGATTACTCCGCGAGGCTCCTGACTACGGTAGCCGTAATGCTTCAACAATCCATCAAGCGGTGCGGCTTCATAGCTTATCAAAGTCGGGCTAAAACATTTTTGACAGATTTCTGCACGCCGTGTAGCACATAAAATCGGTTCGAGGTCAGTGAACACAACCAGAATTCATACATAAGGTGCACTGATGATTTATGAGAAAATTTAAGGATTTTAAGTGCGCCTTATAGTGCAGAAAATATGGTAATCCTCTGTCATGGTTTCTGTTATTGAGAGAAAAGCATGAAAACTACAGCAGCTAGTGATATCCTTACTGTTATCCTTTTACTTATAACTAATGCTAAACTAGTGTGAAATTCGTGTTTAGTTTGAGTCCTGATTTTATGTCACGAGAAAGTGGCGGCTATCACTTTTCACCCGGCCTTTACTCAGCAACTTTATAATTCAGGGTTGGCCATCACCACGCAGGCTGCAGATGATTGTACTGAAGGGTCATTTAAACCCTATTTTTGTAGCAGTCTTTAGAGATTACAGTTGAAACAAAAAAGGAAAGGTGATACAACACTGAATAAAAGTGATGAAAAATGCAATGAAAGAGCAGACCTACCGAAGCCTGTAACTCATTAATTTATGTGTCTGAATCCAAAAGGAAATGTAAAAAAACCCCCAAAAATTAGAAAAATTAAAATCAAGATGGCAAGCTACGGAAAAAACAATTTACATAACTGAATTTAAAGACAACAGAAATATTTTGGTGAGCTGCATACAGATATGAGTCTGTAAAATGGCAATAGGAAGAGCGAAGAAATATAATCACCAAACTCCCTGATGCTGGAAATGTAATTATAGAGCAGGTTAGTCTGATGAATTCACTGCTTTTAGTATGCAATCTAAAAGGCTTCATTCTCATCCAGATACACAGCAAACTGTACAAATACACGAGAAAGAGCTGCTCTGGTCTCAGGTCATCCTTTGTTTTTACTCTTTAAAGCCTGCTTTAATTCCCTACATAAGGGCGGTAAAATGCAGCTATTTGTGTTCCCTGAAAATCTCGAGAACAAATATTTGCTCTTATTCGGGGCACGCTGCCAGCTTTGTTGTTGGCTTTCGGTGTGGGAGGCAGTTAGCGTGTTTCTTGCTCTTCGGCGTCCAGATTCTTCCTCCCAGGGGTCGGCTGCTGTCAGGTGTCAGCAAAATAATCACGACTTAGCAGTTGTTCGAAATGACACAAGAGCTGCCATCGATCAGCAGTCATGAATCATCAGCCGAACAGAACGAGACAGGCAGTGTGTTTCGGGAGCAAAGAAGAGCAGAGGGTCGTAGCTCAGTGCAGACAGGCTGTTGATGTGACCGGACCGGCCAGTCGTATCTCCCCGGTTTTCATTAAAGCAGAAGATGAGATCAGGGAAGTGCAGGCAGAATGTGTCTTTAGGGTGTGTGGAAGTGTGTGTTCGTGTACTGTATGTCTGTCGACATGTGCGTAGGTATCTTGCAGTGTGGCTGTATTAGCAACAATGATAGCTATCACTGCTGAGAAGGGTGATATCAGGTCTCGCGGCTCCTGGGGGGCGTTATTATCCTGCAGTGATGTGGACTGAGGGGTCAGACTCTGACACACACGCATACACACAAGCGGCTTCAGCATTCAGGCAACGAAAAATAAAAACAAAAAAACTTGCTCGGTACGGTATGAGAGCACGCATCTGCACCGTGTCTCAGTGTGCACACTAACAGGCACTCTTAATAGCATATTATTAGGATGAAGCATACAGTGATAGCTATATATAATCTCTTTAATCAGTCGTTTTGAGTGCTCTGTGAAACAGAACAAAGATAAAGCACATAGCAGTACAAAGGATGTTACAGATAAATATGCTTAAGAACAAATGTTCCACATTGTTTATGTTCACCCAGCAGAATCAGACTTTCACGTATGAATGTCCTTGAAAACTAATTTAACTCATGTGGTGCAAAGTAATCCAGTTAAATATTTAAATCCAATATGTTTCACTTTATAATATACTCTGTCATCATTTTTGCCGAACCCAGAATAACAAAACTAGATTGGCCAAACCGACAACAATCGTGTGATTAAACACAAAGTGTTCTTTGCTTCACACTGAAACTCAGCTTTAAAGAAATATTAGCATAGAGTGCGTAGCACCAAGGCCGCACACAACCTGGCTCTCTTAAATTTCCCTGAACTTTGAATCCTCGGTGTTGTCCTCTCTAATGTTGTCCTCTAAGTCTCTCACTCTGGCACCGTGCTCATGCATATTGAACTTCACTATATCCATTAAGTCCTGGTGTAGTTCATCTCTTTCAAAAAGTTGGGAGTGTAATTTCTGCAGTGTGTACTTTCAGGATTAGCACAACTGTAAGCGTAATGTCTGCCGGAGTTTACACCCTGGTTTTCACTTTTCTTTGTAACGTTTACCTGTGTTTGGGGACCTGGAGGTATAGAGGGGAGTAGAAGACAGACAGAGGAACTCTGATTTCTGTCGTGATCAACATGAATATAGCTGGTAGTTAAAGGCACTCACCTCCATCAGCACCTCCATCAGCACGTGCAGACACAATCAAAGCTTTATGCAGCCCAGCAGCAGAACTGAATTGGCTACACCCTGCACATGTTGCATGAAATTATTAGTTTGCATGACTTCTTTTGCTTACTGGAGTAAGTAACTGCTCAGAGTACATATATCTATATATTCACCACACGTACTGGAAAATCTGCTTTAAAAACAAAAGGTAACAGCTTGCACCTGAATGACCATCAGCAGGTTACTGCAGCCTGTGCTGACTTTATCTCATTAATGATAAAGAAGTTCACAGATTTACATCACCTCCTACCTGGATTACTATATACTATACAGTATGTGTATAGGTGGTGCCGCGATTCCACAGATGTTGTTCCGTAACCCTGTTTGGACTCTGGCTGAAATTCCAGGAGTTCGTTTTAAATGCTCTTTCTTAGTGTGTCTGTCTCCCTCTTTCTAATGAAGGTCTCATCAGAGGGTTAGTCAGACACTGAGGGAACGGTTTCATTTTCCCCTCATTACAGCAGGCACTGGAGAATCACGGCACTTTGAAGCTGCTTGATTGCATTATCAGGCATTTGGTGTAGCACAGGCGTAATCTATGCCATGTGACCAGGGAGCAGGGCCAACATCAGGCTGTTGGGCAGAATGCGAGAGAGTGGACCTCAGTATAAGGCTGCCGAGTCTTTTTGACAAAAAAATGTACTAACTATGACGTTTACATTTTTCTGTTATAGATCAATGCTATTGATCTGATCATTTAATCAGTATTTTCATATTAACATAAATCAAACGCTAAAGCCATATCCACAAACTTGTTTACTATATAAGGCACTGTGTACGGTGGTTTTAACACATCAGCTTTGTGGATTTTAAATCAAACAGTCGAAGTGTGATGGAAGTGCAGAGTTTCAGATTTAATTTGATTCAATCACCTCCAGCCACGTAAGACATATTACAATATTGCAGAGAAAATCCCACCAATCAGCCGAGCCGAGTAACAGGAAGTAACCCCCAGCAGAACCAGACTCGGGGAGGGGCGACCATGAGGGTCCAGACAGTCAAACAGGAAGCAGTTGGTGACAGTGGGAAGGAAAAACTCCCTTTTAACAGGAAGTAACCCCCAGCAGAACCAGACTCGGGGAGGGGCGACCATGAGGGTCCAGACAGTCAAACAGGAAGCAGTTGGTGACAGTGGGAAGGAAAAACTCCCTTTTAACAGGAAGTAACCCCCAGCAGAACCAGACTCGGGGAGGGGCGACCATAAGGGTCCAGACAGTCAAACAGGAAGCAGTTGGTGACAGTGGGAAGGAAAAACTCCCTTTTAACAGGAAGTAACCCCCAGCAAAACCAGACTCGGGGAGGGGCGACCATAAGGGTCCAGACAGTCAAACAGGAAGCAGTTGGTGACAGTGGGAAGGAAAAACTCCCTTTTAACAGGAAGTAACCCCCAGCAGAACCAGACTCGGGGAGGGGCGACCATGAGGGTCCAGACAGTCAAACAGGAAGCAGTTGGTGACAGTGGGAAGGAAAAACTCCCTTTTAACAGGAAGTAACCCCCAGCAGAACCAGACTCGGGGAGGGGCGACCATGAGGGTCCAGACAGTCAAACAGGAAGCAGTTGGTGACAGTGGGAAGGAAAAACTCCCTTTTAACAGGAAGTAACCCCCAGCAGAACCAGACTCGGGGAGGGGCGACCATGAGGGTCCAGACAGTCAAACAGGAAGCAGTTGGTGACAGTGGGAAGGAAAAACTCCCTTTTAACAGGAAGTAACCCCCAGCAGAACCAGACTCGGGGAGGGGCGACCATGAGGGTCCAGACAGTCAAACAGGAAGCAGTTGGTGACAGTGGGAAGGAAAAACTCCCTTTTAACAGGAAGTAACCCCCAGCAGAACCAGACTCGGGGAGGGGCGACCATAAGGGTCCAGACAGTCAAACAGGAAGCAGTTGGTGACAGTGGGAAGGAAAAACTCCCTTTTAACAGGAAGTAACCCCCAGCAAAACCAGACTCGGGGAGGGGCGACCATAAGGGTCCAGACAGTCAAACAGGAAGCAGTTGGTGACAGTGGGAAGGAAAAACTCCCTTTTAACAGGAAGTAACCCGCAGCAAAACCAGACTCGGGGAGGGGCGACCATGAGGGTCCAGACAGTCAAACAGGAAATGGAAGCTTCCAAAGGTTTTTGCAGCACGGGGGTTTTGGGGTGCGTGTGGGAGGATCTAATGCAGCTGTCCATTCCTCGACATAATGAGATTAGGTAGAAACAACAGTAAATAACGTTAAACTGCAGATTATCAGCAATAAGTGTCTAAAGTAAAACGCTTATTGCATCCTGGAGGTCTTTTTTTCTTTATGTTGATGCTTTCAAAGGTCAAACACTGACAATCTCTGTTTATCACTCTACCAATCATTATCAAGATTGTCTGCAGATAAAGAGCCATAAAAGAATTCTAATTATCACCATTTTAGGAACGGTAATTACGGGCATCATTAGCATCCATCATGGGGTTTAAGTGGGTCTGCGGTCCACTAAATGAGTATTCATCCTTTTTTTTTTTGTCTCCTCTCCTTTGTTTTCTCACTGGAGTGCAAAGAAACAGTAGAGGACACTTTGTGGCATCATAGCTGACATATACATGGATGTCTACAGGCCCGCAGCGCCCTTCACCCTGCTATGGTTCACATCACAGAGATCACTGATGCCATGTTGGAATTTGACTGGTCTCCTTTTTCTGTTATCTCAGTATAAAGTGTGGCCAGTATACGGATTTATAGAATAAGGGTTCACGGCTCTCAGCGTGTCTAACAGAAGACGCAGAGCTTAAAAGAAATAAAAGAAGCGAGAAAAGTAGGTTACATTTAACAATCCCTGCTGATGGATATCGTTTGACGAGATGTAGCACAGCCTCGGCACTGTGTTTGTATTCTGCTGTGGAGTTGCGCACAACATCTCAACCACAGCTTTCCTGCGGATGAATTAGTAATGCTAAAAGATTCCATTTCGTCTATCTAAATGCTGTGTGCTGCGCTCAACCTGGTTAATATAAGGAACCACTCAATTTTTCATACCCACACCAAGTGTAGCCTTCAATTTAACATGCGCTTTTAATCCTGGGAGTGCTAAATTGCTTTTTAATGTCTAGGAACATGGTGTTTTCGGAGTAACTCGTGAAAAATGCATCAGCAGTGTGCAGTGCAAATCAGATCCAGTGTTTTTTTCCTGCTTCTGCTGTTAGGGTAAAGGAACAAAGCAACACCATGACAAAAAGGAGTGAAACCAATATGTTGTTTTGACACATCTGTCACCTCGGGTGTCTCAAGAGGGCACCTCCTGCAGGCGACGTGTGCGACTCTGTTTGTGTGATGAATTGTGCGGGTATCTTCGCACACATCTGTTGTGGATGTTTTAAACAGTATGGGAATGCATATCACCAGCATATAGCTCATGGAGAAGCGTACTATGTGGCGAGTATGTCACATACAGTGGGGCAAAAAAGTATTTAGTCAGCCACCGATTGTGCAAGTTCCCCCACTTAAAATGATGACAGAGGTCAGTAATTTGCACCAGAGGTACACTTCAACTGTGAGAGACAGAATGTGAAAAAAAAAATCCATGAATTCACATGGTAGGATTTGTAAAGAATTTATTCGTAAATCAGGGTGGAAAATAAGTATTTGGTCACCTCAAACAAGGAAAATCCCTGGCTCTCACAGACCTGTAACGTCTTCTGTAAGAAGCTTTTCTGTCCCCCACTCGTTACCTGTATGAATGGCACCTGTTTGACCTCATCATCTGTATAAAAGACACCTGTCCACAGCCTCAACCAGTCAGACTCCAAACTCCGCCATGGCCAAGACCAAAGAGCTTTCGAAGGACACCAGGAAAAGAATTGTAGACCTGCACCAGACTGGGAAGAGTGAATCTACAATAGGCAAGCAGCTTGGTGTGAAAAAATCAACTGTGGGAGCAATCATCAGAAAATGGAAGACATACAAGACCACTGATAATCTCCCTCGATCTGGGGCTCCACGCAAGATCTCATCCCGTGGGGTCAAAATGATCATGAGAACGGTGAGCAAAGATCCCAGAACCACACGGGGGGACCTGGTGAATGACCTGCAGAGAGCTGGGACCAAAGTAACAAAGGTCACCATCAGTAACACACTACAACGGCAGGGAATCAAATCCCGCAGTGCCAGACGTGCTCCGCTGCTGAAGCCAGTGCATGTCCAGGCCCGTCTGAAGTTTGCCAGAGAGCACATGGATGATACAGCAGAGGATTGGGAGAATGTCATGTGGTCAGATGAAACCAAAGTAGAACTTTTTGGTATAAACTCAACTCGTCGTGTTTGGAGGAAGAAGAATACTGAGTTGCATCCCAAGAACACCATACCTACTGTGAAGCATGGGGGTGGAAACATCATGCTATGGGGCTGTTTTTCTGCCAAGGGGACAGGACGACTGATCCGTGTTAAGGACAGAATGAATGGGGCCAAGTATCGTGAGATTTTGAGCCAAAACCTCCTTCCATCAGTGAGAACTTTGAAGATGAAATGAGGCTGGGTCTTCCAACATGACAATGATCCAAAACACACCGCCCGGGCAACAAAGGAGTGGCTCCGTAAGAAGCATTTGAAAGTCCTGGAGTGGCCTAGCCAGTCTCCAGACCTCAACCCCATAGAAAATCTGTGGCGGGAGTTGAAAGTCCGTGTTGCTCGGCGACAGCCCCAAAACATCACTGCTCTTGAGAAGATCTGCATGGAGGAATGGGCCAAAATACCAGCTACTGTGTGTGCAAACCTGGTAAAGACCTATAGTAAACGTTTGACCTCTGTTATTGCCAACAAAGGTTATGTTACAAAGTATTGAGTTGTATTTTTGTTATTGACCAAATACTTATTTTCCACCCTGATTTACGAATAAATTCTTTACAAATCCTACCATGTGAATTCATGGATTTTTTTTTCACATTCTGTCTCTCACAGTTGAAGTGTACCTCTGGTGCAAATTACTGACCTCTGTCATCATTTTAAGTGGGGGAACTTGCACAATCGGTGGCTGACTAAATACTTTTTTGCCCCACTGTATGCAGCGTCTGCATGCCTCTCTCTGTGTGAATTCACGAGCAGTGTCGGGTGTTGTTGTGCCTGAAGCGCTACTGAATGACAGGTGCTTTCCTGGCTCGGCTAGATTCCCCTGCACGCCAGAGGCTTTAGTGCAGTCGGAGCCTGGACTCCCTCAAGCATGACTAAAAGACGCTCCTCTAATATCCCCGGTCAGACAGTCAGTGAACTCGCTCTGATTGACTTCCACTGGGCCAGCCAACTAAATGCCCTCTGTTGCCACGTAACAATGTGGCCATCAGAGCAGGCTAATCAGGTGACAGCAAAGAAATACACAGCCGGAGGTGCTTCTGCCGACAGTTGCATTCAAACTCTTTTTGTCTCGGCTTGCAAACAGACTTTAAAAGGAAGACGCGATTAAAGCACGCGATGACAGCTTTTCATATGCCATCGAGACAGTCAAGAACTCACTGTTGCAAAAATAACATGCTCTAGCAGGAAATGTATCTATTAGCATGAAGTAGGGCTGCCACGATTAGTCGACTATCAAAATCGTCAACGACTGATTTAATAGTCGACGCGTCGTTTGAAGCTTTGTAAGATCCCAAAAGACGCAGGAATAAGTAGTAGGATTTAAGAGTGTAATAACGGACTGAAACAGAAGATGGCAGCACTGCATGTACAAGGATGCCAGCTGCCGTTAAACCCCGTAGAAGAAGAAGCTGTGTCCCAGAATTCATAGCGCAGCCCAGCTCAGTTTCCAACAATGGCGGCAGCTAGTTAGTTTTAATATTACTGTTATTATTCTTTCTGGGTCACAAAATAAATGTTTAACGTGTTTTCAGGCGAGAATGTAGCTGTGTAAACCTCAAATATCTGCTCAGTTTATCAAGACACCACATATTTTCAAAAGCGCTCCGACGTTTTCGGAGACGTCTGTTACCCACTAGCTCGATAGCTAGCCGGGGGCTAGGCTAACTAGAGCCGTGAGAACACCGGACTCCCGGCTAATCGTTTTCAAACCCACCGCCGTCTTTCACTACTCAGGTTAAACATGATATATAAGTCACTTAGATAACTTAAAAATGTTATTGTTTGGCTGTTTTTCAGTATTTTATTTGTTCCTGAGTAAATCGGTTTGGCTGAGATTAAAGTTATAGTTTTTACACAGCTGAATAAACGTCAAGCAGACAGCTGATTATCAGAAGTGTGAGATGCTCGAGAATTTACTCCGGTGTCCTGTTATATTTTAGATAGCAAGGAGTTTATTAAACTTCACCGAAACAATCTGCAAATTTCATTAAAATTTAATAAACTATCATCTTGTCTTTATTTTTAGTTAGCACCTTAAACACTTAAAGCTGTAAGCTAATGATAGTTATATAAGAGCAGATGCTGCTGGTGCAATAAGCTGTATGTTTTACGTCCAATGGATGATGATCTGATTAGTCGACTAAACGCAAAAATCATCGGTGACTAGTCGACTATCAAAATAATCGTTTGCACGAAGCCCAACATGTATCGACCCCAAACTGTGGGCTGTCATATTGTTCATTCAGCCGTCATCTGCATTCAAACTTTATTGTGTAACAAACTGTGTAGCCCTGTGTCAGTGCAGCGAAGACCCACAAACCACAGTTTCCATCGGGGAGTCTTGTGTTTGTTTACCTGTGCATCCGACCGTGTGAGGTTGGGTCAAGATGTGTGTGGCGCTTTAGCTTTCTCTCTGGATAAGCCTGTTGCTGCTGGAAATCCTCTTACAGGCGTGTTTGTGTACGAGTGTCAGCGAGAGCGAGTGAGACGGACAGCAAGCTGTCCCAGATCATCTTGTTGAAGCTTGGTGTTGGTAAACACGCTGCACGGTAAGCCCGTCTGAGATGGCCACTGATGATTGGCCCCCACCGACACATGACTGTGGCCATCTGTGTCACGTGATCGCACACGCTTTATGATCTCCGCTGATGCGACTGCAGTGTCAAAAGCAGATTTTAACATGCTTAAATAAGACACCCATTTACAAATATCACACACGTTAGAGAGAGCGCGCTCTGTCCGCGCCCTGAGAGGCGGGGTCCACTCAAATAACCCCATGGTGAATGTTCTGCTGTCAGGCAGCCAGCGAGGCAGCCTCACAATGTGCACATTTAGGACCCGGAGCCTGACGGCGGCGCTGAGTTTGTGGAGGAAAGCGTGGAATGTGTCCCGCAGGCAGACGCGGGCCGCTCTCAAAGGCATCTCTATTACAAGCGCACAAGCAGGGCCTTATGTCGTGGTCACCAGTCTCAGAGATGCATTTCTAGACGGGTGCTCTGCACCGAGCCAGCACGCGCCCTCGTGGAAATCTACTGGCACATGCCGCGCTCCGCCTCGCTGCAATAAAGTCGCATCATTCACGTTTGTGTGACTTCGATTATCAGAACTTTTCGCTGCAGGAGCAGAGCCGCGACCGCTTTGCTGAGATCCTAAAAGTGTCTTTGACAATAACGATCTTCATTGTGCAGTTAATAAGACTTCTTGTGAAGTCTCCCGTCAAACCCGCCGTGCGTTAACTGAAGCTAGATAGTCGGCGCACGAGTTAGTGCCGAACACGACAGCTCCGCTCGGCTCCATCTCCAGCCGGTGGCCTTTTATCAACAGTGACGGATAAAGAGCCCTGTGATCATGTGAAGCACCAGGCACTAGCCTTGATTACCATCCCTGATGATAACACTGCATGCTAATCATTGTAAACATCATGTTGTGGCTTTGACACAGTTAGGCTTATCTGTAATTGGTGTAATTGTTACTAGCATTTAACAAGATCGTCTTCCAGATACGGAGAGCGCCAAAAGGGCCCGGGTACGGGAGAGGCTCTCTCAGATCTGCCTCGCTGATGGGTGCATTAGATCCACACTAACTTCCCTCTCTGTGCCGTTAATGAAAGGCAGCCACGAGCCAGAGCACAAATCTGATAAAAGGGTCTGGAGATGAGGGGGTCATGAAATATTTAAATATACAGGGCTTCAAAGCGGAAGAGGCCTCGCCTTTTTGTCAACAGACAGACCCCCTGCGGCCGGTTGTGGCCCCAGTCTCTGGCCCAGCACCAGTTTCACATGTAGGTCACAAACCATCATCTTCTTTTTACACTTTTGGGACAGCACCAGGGGAAAGGAGGGCATTCGCTGATGAAATGGTCTGTGTCTCCAAACACATGCTTAGATGGACATACACAGACATGCATACAGAGTTGTTCATCCAGACTCTCGTGTTCTAGTGTTGCACAGAGGGGCAATAAGCAGCAGAGGCAGTGAGGTCAGGGAGGGTATCCCAGCAGCGTCTCAGTGGATCCTGACACTCACGGTCACTTGATAGAGGCGGACTCACTCACACAGTCTACAAGCATAAGGCCCTGATCACAGTGAGAGTTAAACATGTGCGATTTGATAACCTGTCTGCCGCCGACTGACAGGGAGCCTAAAAGCGAGGCTTTCTAGCTGCCTCCTCAACGTGGCGGCGCCCAGAATTGTCCCTCCTCGGTGACCTGCGAAGCACCTTGTTTACTTTTCATTTTTTTGTCTCAAAAGGGCCTAACTTCCAATTTCTCTCCATCCCATCATTCATCCTCCCAGCAGGGGATCTACTATGGGCAGAACAACGACCTCATTTATTCCGGGCCCTGCGAAATGCAATTAGAATCCCTCCGATGGCCGGGGGGCGTCGATGGAGAGAGAGGGGGACAACAACAGAAAGAAAAAGAAGAAAGGTTGAGGATGGGCAGAGACCTCCCTGCTGTCTATCACGCTGCTGGCTTTTGATGTCCACGGTCCATCTCGTATCCCTCTAGAGAGCCTATCATCAGGCCCCCACTCTGGTGCCGTTGAGCATAGAGAGGCCCCTGGAGAGGCTTGTTTGAGTGGAGCATTCAGGGGGAGTGGGTGGGGCTTGTCTCCATCGGCGCCTGACAGAATGGTCTTGACGGAGCGTTTCAGAGGACCTAATCCCTCTGACCGTGCTACGTGAGCTGAGGGGGTCCAGACAGGTTTTAATACAGCGCCTTAGTGGTGACTTCCTCAGTGCTTCCTGTAGCTGTTCCTTTTTAAAGACACAGCAGGCTGTTCCCCCCCAGCTCCACTACCTCCCCGTCTTGTCTGTCTCCCCTCATCTGCTCCTGTTTTGTTTTCCTCTCTAGTTCCCTGTCCTTTATCTCCCTGCCTCCCCTCGTCTCCTCGCTCTCATCTCGCCGCTGAGAAGAAAGAAACAAAAAGGGGAAATATTATTCCTGCGAGCGCGGCTGCTCTCAGTTAGTATTAAGTTGAGGCCTTGTGGGGGGTTCATGCAGCAGACTTCTTAAGTTGTAGATGTCTGCTGGGTCCCTGCAAATATAAAGACATGCAGATTAGGGAGAAAATGAAAGCTGGGGCTTTGTCATGCAGCGGGTTATCTGTTATGAATGTTTCTGTCTGGGATACGGCTCCACGGCAAAGCTTCACAGAAAGAATTGGGGTCAAATTAAAGAATGCAACACAAGCTCTGTTTTATTTATTTCTTTATTGTTTTGAGGTTTTTGTCATTGAGCTGACGTGACATCACAGCTCGGTGAAGTTACGACTACAATAATTAATGAATTTGTATGACGAGCAGCGCTAAAGCTCGTTCATGCCGTCGTTTCAGGCGAAAAGTACTTCAGAGATGTAGTGAAGGCCACTAACGTGATGTGGAGATGAAAGCAAACAGCACAAACCAATAATTTCTCAGAATTCGGTGCATTGAAATTCCGATTTCCCCAGCCACGTGCATTTTCTTAGTCCATTAAATCTCCGTATGAACATTAAGCGTCAGCGGCAAAAATACACAATTATCCTGAGATTACATGGAAATGTTCGATGTAAAATATGCCAAATATGTACGATGCTGTGGATGTTTGGTGTGGGCTGCACATATGCTCCTTTCTGCTAGAAGGGACGGGAGTGATCGCTCTGAAATTATCACCGGCTTTGCTGCCCACAGACCACATTCCACAGCGACGTCTGTAATTTAGCCAAAAAGGTCCCATTTTTCTTCTGACTGGGCAGAGTACTGGGGAGGGGGGGGGCTGCAATCTGGATGTAACCAAAGCATTGGAGGCAGGAAAGGTTAAACCAATTTTCTTGTCTGCATTGTTTTCCAAAGCGAGTCCCACGGCGGCGACATTAGACCGATAGCGAGCACAGTAGGCTTGTTCCCGCTGACAGGCCGGTTCTTTCTGCGGCTGCGATGTCAACTGGATCTGATTATTGCCTACCAGATCCAGATAATGTCTGCCATCGATCAGGCCATTTATTTTGAACTCCTACGGCCCCGGCCTGCTTTCAGAGACCATGGGGAGATAAGCAGATACAGATAAGCAGATAACGTGGTCTCTGCAGGCTTTTAACAACCGGAAGAAATACTCTTCTGCTGCTTAACTGGCCGGCATGATGTGAGAGTCATCTCTCGGCTCTGGAATCTTTATTATAACACAGAGCGTCTGCTTTGAGGGGCTTCGTCATTGAATCAGATAGCTGCTTCATTCCTGTGTCAACCAGTCTGCCTTAATGTTCCCAGAATGCTGTTTGAACAGGGCGGGACAGAGATGCAACGTGGAGATTCGTTTTTAGCATTTTTAGTTACAAGTTTAACACTGAAAAGCAATTCCATGGGAATGAAGATGTGAGCTCAAAACTTCTCAAATCTCTCTGTTTTATTTGATTGATGCATTTGCACAGATAAGACTGCCAGCTCTTCCAAAGGCTTTTGCCACTCTGCCAGTGCTGTGGTCCCATTCTGTGTAGTGGTTTTTAATGTTGGACGCGTTTGTCTTTTGTGTGCTCGCAGCCCTGCGCCATCCCCACATTAATATTAGCAATGACTGACAGATTAATTTATGTCTGGCTGTGTGTCTGAGGAATTGGAAAGAAAGGGCCTGTCAGTGCTGCTTGTCAGGAGGGGGGAGAGATTAGAGCCGGTTGTCAATGACAAACCAGTGCAGGCTCCGGGAGATAAGGTCGGATGTAATGACTGTAAAAAAATAAATAAATATATAAAACAATAACATTTTGTATATTAAAAAAACGAGCCGCCCTCTCTCCACCCTCCAAAGTGTGTGAGAAGCAGTGCTGGCATGTGGAAGTGTGTGGGTTTGTGCAATTAGAGATATTTCACAGCTCTTAGAGGTGCGCTACATTTCCATGTTTCTGAACTTAAGCAACAAGGAGGGTGTGATCTAATCCCACCTTTCCTCTGAAGCCGGGGATTTATTTAAAAATAATCCTTGTAACACTGAACAGGTTTTAATCAGGTATTATTTCGATAAGTCCAGAAGCTCCAGAAACTCCTGCCAGTCAAGTGGTGGTTGGGTGGGGGGGGGGGTCAGTATCTATTGTGTAACGACTATGCTTCCAACCTTTTCTTTAAGGTGGAATTATTACTTATTTTTAGCTCCGCATTGTTCGTCAGTCACTCCCCTGAAATATTGTTGGACGGCTTGCAGCGATGTTCCCCTCAGGATGGAACATAATATCTTTTCATCCACCAGTGGCAACAAACTAACATTTTAATTTCCCGACACTTTGCTTCATGAACAAATACCTGCGGGCTAATGAGTTTCCAATTACCTGTATTTTTTCCCCTTTCCTAATTAGCAAATATTAGCATGCTAATATAAAAAGTATCAATATTAAACTTGCTGAGTACAGCATCAGCGCTAACACGAGCCCCTTAACGCACCACGTTCCAGACGGGAATATTACGCTGTTCTTCCACCTCAGCGGTGCGTATAAACGGCAGGAAGTAGGCTGGGCTGGCGTTGTTATTGCCTTTAAGAGGATAGCAGCGGAGCAGAGCCCCGTGTTTGAGCCACTGGGGTGTGAGCAGTGTTTGTGTTTCTTTGTGTAAAGTTGTTTAACCTTCACAAATTTTTCTTTGAGAAATGAGTAGTGTTGTTGATAATGCGTTACTCGTATCTATGAGGCGAAATTTTAAAAAAGCGGGGGCAACGCCGCCCCGCCGCTCCCTGCTTGGCTCAGGGTCGGCCTACTATTTACTGCTTTTATTTTATAAGCTGTTGGAATAAAGCAAGTATATTTAGAGTGTAAATATTATGTCGTGCATTCTTAAGTACACAGCTGCAGAATAAATCATGTCTCAAATGTTGTTGTTCATTACGTGAGTGAGGCGAGATCTAAACATCATGTGTGACAGCAGCTTTCACCCTGCTTCTTATTAACCTTTCTTGTTTGCAGTGAAACGTATTCACGGAGCCGTCGTCAGGAGTTACTTTTTTCAGTACATCCTTTTATGTAAATAATAATATCATCGTGCGCCGTCGGCTGTTCAGCAGAACGTTTCTAGAAACGCCCACACGGATGATCTCAGACAGCCGGACTGTACGGCAACAAGTGTATAATAAATGTGTGACTAACCAATCAGCATGCACCAGAATGCCAAAATCAGCTTCCCTGTAGGAAGAACAGAAAATGTCATTAGATTACACAGTATTTGCAAAACGTCTGGGATTTTATTTGTTTCTAATTTGGTCTAGAAGTTAGACTTTGTTCTTATTTAACGACACTCATGCAGTGCAGGCTCCCCACAGACACTCGGTTATACCTGGTGGTCACTCCCATTCTGGTCTTCTGTTCAGAGAGTGCAAGCTTCCACCTGATCCAGTGGCTTTTAGGACCACCTGGATGACTTTATCAGTTTCTCACATGTTTGTGGAGGAATGTTAGGACAACTGATTGCAGGCATTCGTTTATACATTTATTTCTGTAAGATTGGCAAGTGTCTTGAATGTTTTGTGTTGGTGAGTAATCTCTATCGGTGTTGACTGATGGGCTCGAGTCGGGCTATACCAGGTTCAGTTCAATTCAATTCAATTCAATGTTATTTATATAGCGCCAAATCACAACAAAAGTCGCCTCAAGGCGCTTCATAGATACAGAGAAAAACCCAACAATCATATGACCCCCTATGAGCAGCACTTTGGCGACAGTGGGAAGGAAAAGCTCCCTTTTAACAGGAAGAAACCTCCAGCAGAACCAGGCTCAGGGAGGGGCGGGGCCATCTGCTGTGATTGGTTGGGGTGAGAGAAGGAAGACAGGATAAAGACATGCTGTGCTTCCTTAAGATCATTGCTGATGTCGTTCCAGACTAGCAAGCTTTCAAAACTTGTGCTTATGGAGGTGCTGACACTGTGTCGGCACCTGGCTTCAGTTTACCAGTATTTAGTTTTACACAGCAATGCATAAAACGTTCAGTTTCACGTGACTGCACACATACAGTTACACCAGCGTATCGTTCTGACAGAGGTTTCAGTGTGTGGTGAAACTGAAATACCCACCTACCTGAATGCTGTTCACCTCTGATGATGATGATGATGACGACTCTGTTCAGTGTCAGGTTGAATACACGAGCACTGCAAAGCATCAACAGAGTTTGGAGCCAACAGGCAAATGTAGTAAGAGCTTTTAACATATTACATCTGTAGCACTCATCTTACACTTATCAGTAATATTTTAAATGAGGGTAGTTTGGCGTAATGGCAGGAAGGCTCATAAAGGCAAACCAGTCCCTTGCGATTGTAATCTAGGAGAGTTCCTGTAAAATTAAACCACGCTCGCGGGGGAGACAAACATGTTCATGGCTTCTTTGAAGTGGAGAATCAGCGTCCAAAAAACAGAATAAAAGATGACAAAATGTCAGTGTTGAAGCTGATGCTCTATAGATAGAACTTGCATGCCCAGACAGCAATTACTGAGATACATAGCATTCATCCAGACGCTGCGTTTGATCTCGGTGCTTCGTTCTCGTGCACAGAAGATTTTTTTTTTCCATGTGAAATTGTGCAGAGTTCTCATTTGAATGTGTGTTTGTCTCCGTCCGTTTCAGTTGAATTAAAAATAATGTGAGATCCGGGCGATTGTTTGGCAGTGGGGCTGTAATCACAGACTTGCGGTCGCTCTCACATCTGATAATGACCATTTCGAATGGAGAACAACAGCTTGTTCGTAGCTGCTGCTGCTGCATCGCGCAGGCCCGTGAAAAGGACCGGTAGCCATTTTCTGTCTGTGGCAGTCACATAAATACATATCATGAAGCCAAACCACAAAACGCTCTTGATGTTTCCTCACAATCACCGCTTTAAACATAAGAATCCATGTGATCTGATTACATGTAACCACCGTTTTTACATTTGCACCTCATTTGAGACTTTGGTGCTCACACAGAGCTCGTGGGTGTGCAGCGACATCCTTTCACTGCAGCGATCAAAGATGTTTTCCCAGCCTATGAGCAGCAGCAATCAAGACGTTAATTATTTCATTAGTTAAAGCTGTTCAGCGCACAATGCATACACAAGGATGCTTAACAGCAGCCTCTAACTCGATGAACACATGGTCTGGTCTTTCTCCCAGGCCCTCTGTGACCGAGCATTTGTCCTCTGTAGCTGAACCAAGCTGCTGGACTTTTCCCGGTCACCTCCCTCCCATTGCCTGATGGTACTTCACATCCTTTGTGCTGTCTCCAGAAACATCCCCACAAAGTGTGTGTTTAATTCTTTCTCTTCTGCTAAATGTGAAATGTTCTGCTTAATCATTCTGGGAATCTGACTCCAGTTAGGAGGAATGTGTTGTGTTAGCTCAAAGTGAGGATTTGTTTTGCTGTGGTAAATCTCAGGCCACTGTATATCCCATTTCCCATGACTTGATGTTTGTATGGCCTTTCCCAGCCAGCCAACAGATCCTCCGTCACTCCGTTACCGAGGGACGGATTAGCATCTCAGCTATGAGCTAAGTCTGTTTTCTGCTCTGTGGTTGCTCGGGCTGAGCTGGCAGCAAAAGCTTGTGCAACGTGGCTCTATTGTACATCCACTGACCTCCCAGCCAGTGGGTTAGTGCTCATTAGACAAGCCATAGGATGCAACGCTCGCACTATTAAGAGGATTTTCTTTCCATCCGGATTCATTTGGTGTGATTTTGGCAAAAAAGGATGAGCGCCATTGCTTCTCAGATCAGAAGTGGGAACCCTGCAGAATAGTGTTCCTCTAAATCAATATGATGCTTTCAGACCAAGACATGGAAACAACTAGAAGGTGCAATGTTCTGTTATCCTGTACAGCCAAACGAATAAGCTCACATAGCCTAGGAGCCTCATACAGTCAGTAGGCACGGCTTGTTCCTGTAGTTTCAGGGCTGGAAGCTAGTTAGCTTTCTGGTCGGGGTGGACCACGGAGAGCTCAGCGCTCAAATTGGAGGCTGAATGACCCAAAGTGCTTTTTATATTACCAGTTGACCTCCCTTCAGGCCAGTGGAGTGGGAGTTGATTCAACAGGAAGACAGCGCCTGTGGGCTGCGAGGAGGTGCATGCTGCTCATAAAGGAGCGTTTTGTTTTTCCTCCCCTCCCGGTAGCAGCACCCTACTGGGGAATTCATTAGCGGCTGACATCATCTTGCTCTGTACAGAGTGACAGACTATCTTTCTGCCCTGGCTCTCCCCTCCCTCTCGCCTTTCTCTTCTTCCCTCTCTCTCTCTCTCTCCACCTCCTTATCTTTCCGTGGTGCGCTGCCGTCTAAGCTTTTGCGCGCCATTTACGCAAAAGGTAAATGCGCCGATGTGCACTTCTGCAATCAAGGTTCAAGCTTTTCGGAAGCCCCCAAAAAACAAGTGTGTTTATCTTGTGAAGGAGGACTACTGTGGTTGAATCCAAGACCGCCTGGAAATCAGGAAGTGGGAGGACCCGACCGTTAAGGCAGCAGCACACAAGCAGGCAGTTGCTGGATGAATGGGAGTTTGTCTGGCGCTTAGGAGCGGACGGGGAGAGGCTGTAGCGTGCCCACGATCGGAATCTGTCAGAGCACCCAGCGCGACAGTGGGTCTGTACCTAGTGAATTTTTGCTCACTGCTCGTGTGATTTCCCTGCGTTTCTGTCTCCACGGAGAAAAGTGGCCGTGCGCTTTGTTGGATTGGTTTGCTCCATCGGACGCAGCCCCTTTCTGCGCACCGACTCACAAACCCTCCAGGATCGTGTTTGTTACCTCTCACGGATATTTCCGACAGGAGAATATACGTGAAAAAATCACACACGCACACACACTGAGTCCCGAGCAGGAAAGGAAGGTGGATCAAAGGATTTTTTTCTCCCTTCTCGTCTCATTGCTGATGCAAAAGCTCTCCGTGGCGAGACACATGGTTCTCTTTGTCCAAAAGGCGCAGTAGCTTTGTGAACGGCTTTGGATTTTTTTTCTTGGAGAGGCTTCTTCTCTTTTCGCATGGCTGTCTTCAGTTTAAACGGAGTAGACTTCGCTGCCTCTTGTATGGATTATACTATTTGAAAAGCAGAATGTGAGACGAGGCCATATTTACCAGACCGAGAAAAGTAATATCCTGACTCCTTGCTACCCTTGCCACATCGAAGGTATGCGCGCTGGCTCGGAGCCGCTTCTTAATCCACGACGTGTTTGTCATTGTGTGTGGTAATGTGCAAAATAACGTGAGGAAGACTTTTTTTAAAGCGTGCAAAGAAAACGGTCTGTTTGTTGCCATTTATTCTGCAGCTTTCATTGTTTACATCCTGTCCGTGCTGCATTTGTGAAAAACACAAGTGTGTGATTTTAATAATAAAAAACGTCTTTCTCACGAGCACCATTTCATATTATTTTGAATTTATTGCCGTGCTTAAGGTGAAAATAAAAGACACAAGTGCGCATAACTAAGCTGTCACTGGCCGCAGGTTTCGAATATGTCAAGAAGAAAACAAAGCGCTGCTCTTAAAATTTAATCTTCCGGAATTCACATTTTCTGCATCAAACCAAAGCGAGTGAGTCCACAAAGCCAGTTATTAGAAATTGGTTTTATTCAGAGAAAGCTGTCAGTCCGTCTTCACATGGGGCTCAACGGGTGTTGTTCCGTTTCTTTCCCGTCTTCACTGCGTGCGTTTTGTGGCGTTTTGTGGTGATGTGAAATGTGTCAAAATCAGTGTTTGAAATATAGTTTAAGCGCGACCTGTTTTAAAAACTACGCGTGGCTTTTGTTGTCTAATTCAGGTTTAAATCCCATCACCGCACATGTTATTCTAGCGCGCTGACGGTGTCGGAGCGCCGCTGCCTGAGACGCTTGGAGGAATCGTGAGGCTTTTAAAACAAATTGGCACGGAGCAACAGTGCCATCAAGTGGCCAGAATAAGAAGTCCCACTTGTTTTGTTTCAGTCTGATGCCCAGTGTTGGTTTTGATCACGATACTCAGGCTGTCCTGATAATTATGGACAGGATTTGGGGAAAGCGGCATGCACACACGTGCCTAACAATGACTGCATGTGCCAGTAAAACTGGAGCACACAGCTCAGCAACACATTTACAGAACTGTATATTAAAAAAAAAAAACTTCTGCTAATTTAAGAGCAGAGTTTGCTTTATGTTTTAGTGACTGCTGTGAGTGTCATATGTGTTTTGTTCTCTCGGTGAGCACAGGCATTGTTGTACATCATCTCTAAAAATGTCATAAAGGAGTTAGTCTGGAAAGTTTGGTGGAGGAGAAAAGAACCAAAGTCGCTTTGTTCCAGTGCCATCCTGGGGAATTTTAACTCTATGCTGAATGTGATGTTTTCCTCTTTTTTTTCCAGGTCTCCGATGCCAGCTCCGAGAAATTTTTCAGCACAGCTGCAGTTAAAGGTATGCATTTCTGTTCCTATGATGTGTTGTTGTGCAGTTTCTGCAGATATCGCCACGTTGACATTTGTGCACTCTGCGGTGTTCTCTTCATATTTCACATATTTCCTATTTGTGAGCATTTAAAACAATAGCAGTTTACCCAGGGTGCATCTGTATGTAACGTCGCCGTACACGAAGAGTCAAACAGTTATCGTCTAATGTGAAAATATTTCTCTGCGTCGGTGTGTGAGGCTGTGTGAGCGTTTTGGTGAGCCTTTGTTTCAAATGTGCTGAAATGCACCAGGACCCTTGCTGAAGCCAGAGCAGGAGGAGGATGTACTAATGCTGGAAAGGCATCTGTTTATGGCCTCAGTGTGCCAACACCACATGTGACCTCATTATCAAGTCACTAATTTGCTGTTAAAAGCAGCCCCATTTTCTCTGGCTCAGGGATAATGGAGGTGCCCCCATGAAAGGACATTCCTCTGTAATGGAGGGGAGTTACCACGCGGGGCGAGAGGGAGGCTAAGAGACCAGGGTTATGACCCCTTCGGGGCTTTGGTAGAAATGGGTGAGATCGTTGGGATCGGTCCTTGTAGCCCCAACCCCCCACCCTTAATTCTTGTTCCAGACCTCCATACACACTTCCCATATTCTGGCCTTTGATTCCCTCCCGGTCTTGATTTGTGGCATCCATTGGGGTGTTCAATGGCCGTGCTTGACAAGAAGCTTCTCTGCGGACTGATTTGGTTCCCTTGAAAGGATTAAGGCCTCCTTTGTGCAGCCTAAATCAACAGAGGGCCACCCTCTCTCCCCTACCATGAAAGGATCTGACTGGGGAAACAGTACACAAAATCTGCTTTCTCTCTGCTCCATGATAGCCCACTCTCTTGGCCCCTATTTCCATTTAAATATGCCCTCTTTTCTTCTCTTTTACCACCTCGGTCCCCTGTCATCCAGTCCTGCCATATGCTAATGCCTCACACAATTGCAAAAGACGAGTAAAAGAATCCAGGTGCAGAGAGAGCGAGACCACTGGTATTTTTATTGAGGGTAGTGTTGAGATTAAAAGAGTCGGGTGGGTTTTTGTTGGAGGGGATTACCAGCACTCTAATGCAGCAAACCTCTGGACAAGCAACAGCTCCAGCAAAATCCGTGTGTGTGTGTGAGAGAGTACTCGTTTGTGGGATGATGAGTGTCAATATTTGCTCAAAGGCAGGTGCAAAAAGTCTCCATTTGTTTGACAGTTGGTGCGCTTTCTTCATACATCATATTTCTTTTTGCACTTTTGGACAAAGTCGGGTGTAACCGTTCAGTTCATCATAAAGCCAAGCAAGGGCTTATTTGTCACGAAGCTCTTCAGTGAAGAAATGGTTCATAACATGTTTATTCTACTCGAATATTCAATACGTGAACATATCAAACATATTGTAGATTTTAAACTCCACAGCAGATCACGAAGTGAAAAAAATCCCTTTATGCTGATTTTCTACTAGCTTGCTGTTTCTGAGACACAGTGTTGTTACAATGTTTCTGTGACACAGTGTTGTTACAGCGTTTCTGTGACACAGTGTTGTTACAGTGTTTCTGTGACACAGTGTTGTTACAGTGTTTCTGTGACACAGTGTTGTTACAGTGTTTCTGTGACACAGTGTTGTTACAGTGTTTCTGAGACACAGTGTTGTTACAGTGTTTCTGTGACACAGTGTTGTTACAGTGTTTCTGTGACACAGTGTTGTTACAGTGTTTCTGTGACACAGTGTTGTTACAGTGTTTCTGTTGTTACAGTGTTTCTGTGACACAGTGTTGTTACAGTGTTTCTGTTGTTACAGCGTTTCTGTGACACAGTGTTGTTACAGCGTTTCTGTGACACAGTGTTGTTACAGCGTTTCTGTGACACAGTGTTGTTACAGCGTTTCCGTGACAGTGTTGTTACAGTGTTTCTGTGACACAGTGTTGTTACAGTGTTTCTGTGACACAGTGTTGTTACAGCGTTTCTGTGACACAGTGTTGTTACAGCGTTTCTGTGACACAGTGTTGTTACAGCGTTTCTGTGACACAGTGTTGTTACAGCGTTTCTGTGACACAGTGTTGTTACAGTGTTTCTGTTGTTACAATGTTTCTGTGACACAGTGTTGTTACAGTGTTTCTGTGACACAGTGTTGTTACAGCGTTTCTGTGACACAGTGTTGTTACAGCGTTTCTGTGACACAGTGTTGTTACAATGTTTCTGTGACACAGTGTTGTTACAGCGTTTCTGTGACACAGTGTCGTTACAGCGTTTCTGTGACACAGTGTCGTTACAGCGTTTCTGTGACACAGTGTTGTTACAGCGTTTCCGTGACACAGTGTTGTTACAAAGTTTCTGTGACACAGTGTTGTTACAATGTTTCTGTGACACAGTGTTGTTACAGTGTTTCTGTGACACAGTGTTGTTACAGTGTTTCTGTTGTTACAGTGTTTCTGTGACACAGTGTTGTTACAATGTTTCTGTGACACAGTGTTGTTACAGTGTTTCTGTGACACAGTGTCGTTACAGTGTTTCCGTGACACAGTGTTTCCGTGACACAGTGTCGTTACAGCGTTTCCGTGACACAGTGTTGTTACAGTGTTTCCGTGACAGTGTTGTTACAATGTTTCTGTGACACAGTGTTGTTACAGCGTTTCTGTGACACAGTGTTGTTACAGCGTTTCCGTGACACAGTGTTGTTACAGCGTTTCCGTGACAGTGTTGTTACAATGTTTCTGTGACACAGTGTTGTTACAGCGTTTCTGTGACACAGTGTTGTTACAGCGTTTCTGTGACACAGTGTTGTTACAGCGTTTCCGTGACACAGTGTTGTTACAGCGTTTCCGTGACAGTGTTGTTACAGCGTTTCTGTGACACAGTGTTGTTACAGTGTTGTTACAGTGTTTCTCTGCAGTTTATGCACCGAATGTTCGTTTTGAGGTTGTAAATAATCTTGTGACTCATTGGAATAAAGCTAATAATCCTTCAAATAACAAAGTGGAAAAAAGGCCATTGTAATTCTGCTGCTGATGTGCAGCTTTGGTAATGACTGACTTTTGGCTGGTGTGTGTGTGTGTGTGTGTGTGTGTGTTTTCCTTCTACTGCCGCAAGACTGGAAATCAGCCCAGGGCGAGCTCGGGTCTCTTTGAAGGCTTAGTGCTGGTCCCTCATCTTTTAATCTAACAGCCTTCTCACCTACTCGATAATTACAGTGTATTTTCTGTGTTCCCTCTAAAGCCCGAGGCATACGCTGCATTTAGAAAAGAAAATCCAACTGATGAAAATGCGTCTTTTGTGTTTTCTGACGTTGATTTGTTTTCTTCCCTCTTCGTGCGGCTTCACCTCGAGGCTGTCGGCATCAGCTGTACGCCGCTCTCTGCGGTTCTCCTCATCCTGGGCGCACTTCTGCTCACGAATGGATTTCATTAACCGTTGTCTCTAATTACCACGGTCGTCAGTGCACCTGCAGGTGTCGGCTAACCTGATCGGTGTGCTCTGCAGGAGGATTGGCCGCAGCGAGAAAGCCGCGGCCGCCGGTGAAATAAACAACTTTTGTAAAGTCTAAGCTGCTTCCGTGGGTGGAAAGCAGAGTTTTATTAAACCTCTGACTGCTGTCCAGGGAGTGGATTGAAGTGCTGGCTTGAACACATACTGATGATGACAAAGCAGCACAGCGTGTCACCACAAAGGTCTGCAGACAGATCTGTCACATGATTAAAGCTGTCTCCCAGGGCAATGATATCTTGTCACTTGGTTACATTCCCATCTTTTATGATACCGTCAATCGACAGCTTGTCAGAGAAACACGGCTAAGTTTGTCATCGCCGAGCCCAGCCTGAGCTCGCACTGCCTTGTTTGCCGAGTGCAGCCGGCAGCCAGATTAAAGCAGTGCTGGGTGACATTTACAAAGGTCCGCAGTCCCATTTTAATCAGGTGGCCTGAGAACGTTCTCGTGGGTGAATTGTTCAAATCTACTGAGAACACAATCTACGTTTCCAGTTGAAAGTGTAAAAAAATATGATATTAAACGCGCAATAATAAAGAAATGTATTTGGCTCTCACCTGTGTCTCCTTTAAAATACCGTTAGTGTCAGCAATGACTTCATCGTGGCCTTTCAGTTAAGGGCGCAGCAGAGCAGCTCTCCCCTTTTTCTTTTTTTCCCAAAAATTTCATCTGGTAGATATATTGGAGAAGCTCGTCCCTCGTGAGATATCTCCTGCAGCTGTGTCTGCGATGTGAGACCAAGTTCAGTGCGGGGGTGAATTGAAGTGCACAGTGGAGTGATTCTCAGTTTCCCCCCCTCAGCACAACGCTGATTTCACCACGCTTTACTGGAGTTAATGTGAAAATGAAGCGGTGCTACAGCGAGACCCGGGGCTGACGCCGCTGTGAAGAGCGGCGCTAGTGAAGTGTGTCAGGCTTGAGTACGTCTGTCACCGGGGGAGAGAATAATGTGCGATGTGGAAGGTGTAATTTGCAGCGCTGATGGCATTGTTTAAAAAAATAGTGGAAAGAGAGAAGCGGAGGTGAACTTTTGTGGCAGATATCAGAGCTGAAGAGCTCCCTGGATTGTCATAGAGAGCTCTGCTGGCAGCAGAATTGCCTGTGAGCATATTACTGCTGTGTGGGAGGCAGCTGAGGGCTTGTTTTTCTCCCTGCCTCGTTCTCTCGCCGTTTCCTGAGAGGAGGACTGGTGATATAGCTGTGTGTACTTCTAGGCTGTGGGCCACCACCTGCTGTAATCTCAAGTGATATAGAGAGCAACAATCACGCCACAAATCACCCAGGCAGCTCCCTAACTCATCCAGTCGACTGGAAAGAGAAGGTTGGCCTTTTGCAGCGCCAGTGTTGGTTTACTGCCCCGGGCTGCCTGCGCTGCCCTCACGCTGACCTCTGCCGTCTGTGTGGGTTTTGGTGTCCAGAAAGCAGGGCTGCCTCTGGAACTTGACCTGATGCGCAGTGGAAAGATGACCTGACCGCCCCTGGCCTTTTGTGCATTCTGAGAAACGGCCGCAGTCGAGGATGAGCTCTTTCTCTGCCGGGGGGCGCGAGGTCACCGAGAGGTCGCTGCCCGATCCCTCAAGACTGAAGCATTGTTCCTGCTTTGGCTCAGACACAACTGTAATTCAAATCAGAGCTCTCTTTTGATATTTAATAAGCCTGCCTGTTTGGAGAAATGATATGGAGAGCTGAAAGATTTAACTCTGAGGGATGCACAAGTGAAACGGACTGAAGGCGTTTCACCTGTGATCTCTGCTCCTGTTGGTAACCCCTCACCCAGCCAGGAGCATTTAATGCACAGCTGGAAGGGCTAAAAAGGAAGCTCAATATCCTGTGCTGCACAGAGGGAAGCTCCCTCCCCCCAGCGAGCACAGCTACAATCACCCAGGCTGCATCTTACAGTGCGACCATGAAAGGAGCACTTCAGCCGTGCCTCATCTACTGACACGGCCAAACAAAGGTTAACAAATCAAAGGAAGCACTGGTTGATTTAGTGCCTTGCAGATGCAAACAATTGCCCAAGTCCCCATGGAAAAATGAAAAATGTAGTCATTTCCAGCTGGACATACTTTCAAATCCCATGTAAATGTTTGTATTGATCACAGCTCATTAGTCCTGATTGCAGCTATGAAGAAAAGCTTTTCCAGACGTTATAGTTTGGTTGAAACGAGTCTTAGTTCTGCCTTGCTTCCTCTTCTAATTTAAGTGTACACACAGTTTTTATCGGAAGTATTTGCTTGGCATTAACTGCTTGAAGTCTGCCTGTCACAGCCACCCTATGCAATCGGGTCTTATTGTGGATTTTTTGGCTCTAGCCGGTGGGGGCCACGGCTGTAGCCGGTGCACCATCGGCACAAGTTTGTTGACTGAGGATCGGTTTTAAGGACGTGCTGTAAGTGGGTCTGTTGACACTGAAGAAACACAGTCAGCAGTGTGGGCCGGTCTCCTTCGGTGCCCTCCTGCAACACAAAGAGGTCATTCAGAGTTTGTTCCCCGAGTCCCTGAGGTTAGAGACTAAGTAAATCCATCCATCTTAATGCACTTATTTCAGCACCGGGAGAGCTGCAGGGAGACTGTGTAAACACTCCCATATCCGACATGCCACGCTAAACCCAAAGAGCCTGGAACCCATCAGGCCAAAATTAAAGGTCTACATCTCAAACACAAACATTTAAATGGGCTGAACTCCAGAGATCAAAGTGAAAGGCTTTAGTTTTCCTGCCGCCCTCCCCCGCCACGTCTGCCACACTGAGGTATGCGGCGGTTAGAAGCTGAATGGTGAGTGGCTCCTACTGTACATGTGTGTTTGTCTCAGGTGTCTAAGGTAACATTTTGGCATTTGTTGCCGTAAGGTGGAAGGAATGTTGTGAGCTCATGACTGTGGGTTTGAAGACCATACAGAAGCTCTGTGTCTGCCTCCTATGGGGTTGCAGATTCTTTATGTGAATCATCTATATGTCATTTTAACATGTAGCTGCAATTTTTTAAAATTTGTTGTGTAGTTGAAGTCGTTTTTTTCTGGAAGTAGCAGAAGCGAATAGGAGGGCACCAGTCTCCCGTTCCCAGGAGAGGTCCTCCCCCATCACCGTCACCAGCATCCACTGATCCGTTGTGACACGAGCCACTCTCCTGCCAACTGTGCGGCATTAACAGGGTCAAACCCCCCCACACGTGCACACACATCCCACTTATCAAGACCCAGCCATTCCCAGCGTGCTGTTGGTGTGTTCAGGCCAATTATGCCCGTGTCAGTCTTTGGTCCCTGTGGCAGAGGTGACATTGCCAAAGAGGGAGAGCGAGAGCAGGCTGCCTTAATGAGGCCTCACGGTGCCTTAGAGGTGAATGTGCACATGAGTGTGTGAGCGCATGCGTGCATGCATAAAAGAAGTGCTGCTTTTATCATGATCTACCATGTGTGTCTGACAGCCGTCTCCCTTCTCAAGGTTTTCACCCTGCAGCCATCAGGCCTTCTGCTTTGTGTTTTGGAGGTAACTGCGGGCCCTGAGATGACACCGGAGCAAACCGATTTTGCTTCTTTTCAATTACTTGAGGCATTTTTTTCCCCCGGAAATATGCAGCCACGTTTCTAAAAAGTAGATGGGATTAACACAAGATTTTACTGTCCACTGTGAAATGATTCACTCCTGCAGTGTTGGTGTTGCTCTGAGCAGCGTGGAGGATTCAGTCTGTTTAAAAAGAGCAAAAACAACAGAAAGTCTGATAATGTAGGAGATGAATAACAAAAAAGGGTCGTAGAACATTTTTAAAGGCCGGCCGAACTAAAAGTGTCTGTAATCGTGTCTCCTGTATCACATAAGTGACCACGGCTGTAATCTGTGTGCTCTCACTGCAGGAAGTCAGGATATAGAAGCTTAGTGAGATTATGGTGTGTTGCCATCTTTCTGCTGTGGTGTGTTTTGTGTTTTTAAGTTCTTTCCTCTCCGATCCAGTCTTGTAAAACATACAGAGGGAGAAGTGAAAGTGTAAACACAGCCTGTGAAGACAGAAAGGCTAAGAGAGAGCACGAGCACAAAGACTCTGATCAGGTTTGATGGAAGCAAGGCTTTAATTGCTCCCACAAGAGAAGGGGTTTTACCCTTCACACACACACACACACACACACACTCACTCGCTCTGATTCACATAAATATGCAGTACAGAAATAAAGCCCTGATGAGCCCCGGGGCAGATTAGAGAGGACTACAGAGCAGGATCCTGGTTTGTTAGTGACAGTCTGTAGATCCCTTTGCATGTGTTTCTGCTCTGCACACACTGCACGCCTTTCATTAGTTTCAGCCCACATTTCATTTCTTATGCAGGCTACTGACTCTGAAAGATGGCGTGCTGTAAAGCCTTGATGATACTCCGTTGCAGACGGGGATGCAAACATTTCTGCTAAGCCTCAGTTATACTTTACGCACCCGCGACTGCGCGAGGGTCCGTGAGGGTGCACGCGCACCTCTGCGTGCCTGCCTATTGTTTCGTGACCGCGCAGACTCGAGTGCACTAACTACACATGCGCGCCGCACTGTGGACTTCAAGCTGATGCAAAAGAAGTATAACAGGACGACTCTGTGGCTGTTGGGTCTCCAACCATCCGTGAGTATAAACAAGGCTTTAGAATTAGCCTGTGGTGCAGGCAAAGTTGGTGCATGTTGACATCTGCACAAACCCTCGCACTTAACATCTAATATAACATTGTGTGGACTCGCAGACACAAAAGTATACTTGAGACTTTACAGCAGGCTTCTGTGTTAAACGTACGCCGTCGTAACCGCAGACGCCTCTGAAAACCTACATGGGAACTGACACTAACCTTTCGCCTGCCTAGAAATGCAAAGATGTGTCGCATCAGTGTTGCAGCTGTCCTGTTCCACACCAGCCCGTTCTCACTCCCGAGGCGTAACATGCCGACGTTTTGTCACGTCCTGCGGCGTTCCTGAGGAACGCGAAAGGAGACCTTCGGCGTTCTTATGGTACGCGGCGGGTTATGGCTGAAATCCAGTGCAATGATGCTCCCGCGGTAATAGACGTTCCAGCCCTGTATTCCAGCCCTAAACCTAACCTTATCCCTAGCCCTAACCATAACCTTTTTCCTGATCTTAACCAGGACTTTAATGGTGTTAAATAGCGTGTTTCTAAGCGATTTGAAGAAAAAGAGCGAACATGTGTAGATTGAGTCCATATGGTTCTCATATTTCCTCATTTTTCCGAGGTCGTCATTCAGGAACGTGGTGGGTAGCCGAAAATGTAATATGTTGACGATTTGTCACCTAGCCTAAAATGTTACGCTTTGGGAGTGAGAACGTGTGATTGCATCCAAAAAAAGACCAACAAAAAGCAGGGAACCAGGAGGGAACAAAGTCCCAGGATTTTATTGTTTCTATCGTGGCCGGCTCCATATCTAAAGCACCGGGACACAACCACAACGTAACACGTGATGCAGGCCAGAAACGGCGTCGGCCATCGGCATTGGTTACGTCTCTGCAGAGATTCATGTGCTGCACAGTGATGGCAGGTCAACATCTCCCCCTTGTGTTGGGTGCACTCTAAGCTAGGTGGATGGTGTGTGTGTGTAAAGTCATACTGCTATCCTGGAAATGAAATTTTAAGTCATGTGCATTTGATATAAAACAAGCATAACAAACTGCACATTGTTCCATTTTGAAAGCCTCTCTTTGCTTCGTCCTCGCTGGCTTTTGGCCACTCTTCTTAGAAGCCTGCCCAAACCCATCGACGTCGGTCGGACCGTCACCATCTGTTACAGATTAAGCTGCTTCTGGAGGGAGCTATTTGATTTCAGGGCTCGAGCATCCTCTCCTTATTCCACGTGTCAGGTTTTACTGTAAACACTGTTGTACAAAAACCAAAATCCCAGAAGGGGGGCCTTTTAAGCCAAGAGCAAACGGGCCGCTGCGCCGGGTTGGGCTTCGTGTCTGGTTTAGCTCTTAGCGTGCTGAGACGGGGGCTCTGCTGGGCCATTTAGAGGCAAAGCTGGGACGCCATGTTTGGAAGCTTTTTCTCTAAACCCCGCATTCGGGCAGTGTGCCGTGTGGTGTTGTGATGTATGAATCCCCTGGCCTCGCCTGACACAAGCGAGCCTGTCTGAGCCCATGTCTTCGCTGAGTAGGAGGCCGTGGACAGAGGCTGCATTGTTCCCCCAAAGTAACCCAAGCTGAGGGCAGCCGCTGCCCAGAGGGGGATATCAAGTTGTTCTCTCCCCACCAACAGCAAATCCCAGCTTAAGCTCCGGGGCTTGACGAGAAAGTAGAGAGGCAGCTGACTGTTTGGACGATGGCACAGTTCAAATAAACAGTTCAAATCCCAACCAGCCTCCCCTGTACTAACCCTCCCTCGCCAAGCGCTGCAGTCCAACAGCCATAGCTCATCACTCTGAAGCTCGCCAGCAGCTCTCGGCTAATTATTTTGAATAGTTTGTTGATGTTGCTGCGCTGAGTTTTCTGGAGGAAAAGGATTCAGGAGAAAGTGAGAATTCAGGCGTAAACGCACTGCTTCCTTTTTATTTTCTGAGCAACTTGTACGTTTGCCACCACGTCAGCAGCTACGTGAGGATAGGAGAGAAGGGGCAGCCATTAACAGCTTCTCTTCTGCCCCGGGTGCCCCGCTAAACTGACTGCAGTGAAACCTGAGCAAGGCGGTAATGAGACGGCACTTGACACACCCGCACATGCGCTCGCACAGACACATTAGCTGCTTGTGTAATGCCGGTGAAAATGTAAGAAAAGAGGCTGCGTGCAATCGATGCTTCACCAGAACGTTAGACATTTGATCCAAGTGTTCAAGCTGTTGCCTGAGTTTTCCTTCTATAGCTTTAACGCACAGCTCGGGCTCTACTGAGTCGGGTCCTTGCAAACAGCCTGACTGCGCAGCGTGGACACGTGTAAAACCAGTTGGCCCGTCTGAACGACAGTGAAAGAGGCCCAGACTGATGACTCTCTGGGGACAGATTTCTCTTTCCAGCCTTCCATGCTTCTCTCCCCAGTGAAATCATGGCGGTGTCAGCGTGTCAGCTCGAGCTGTCACTCTGCGTACTGCTGCGAGCCAGCTCATACTCTACCCCCTGGCTACAGGGAGAAGGGAGGAGGGAGAAGAAAAGAGAAGGAAAAGGGCTTTTTCTGCACTTGACACAGCAGATGAGCTGAGTGTCAGCACCCCTTAGTGCAACTCGAGAGTCTTGAAAATAAGAAAGTGGGAGCCAAAGCCGTCCATCACCTCAGAGAGGCAGCTGCACAATTAGGAGTCACCCCGTCCCCAGGGGCTGCTTTAGTATAGTCCACTGTGCTTGGCTGACAAACTGACAGGTCTTCATGGAGGACAGGCCAGCGCTGAGCAGCTCCAGCGCTCTAGTCATGCATCTCAACCAGGCTGGCAGTGGACGTGTCACGTGTGTGAGTGTGAGAGGGAGGAAGCTGTTTACGAGCCGGGTTTCTATCAGCATGTGACTGTAATTGAGATTTAAGCGTGTCTGCGTTTGAAGTTTGTCCGCTCTGATTGTCTATTGTTCCTGTAAGCTGCCACGATGACTGACAAGAAACACGTGTCGCGGTGCCAACTGGCGTGCTGTGAAATGCTCGAGTTGTGCTGACACACATCAGTGTTCCTGTCCAGACTGAAATAATGTCAGCTCCTGGATAGACAACAGTTTCATCCACATTTAACTTGAAAGATACAAATAAATCTGTTTGTGCTGGAAATCAAACCCCTCCCTAAAAGCCTATGGCGTACAGCGTAGGGTGTAACTGCACATGGCGTCAGCACACGACTCCTGTGATTGGCTTGTTCTCTACCGTCATTCCTCCTGTGCAGGAAATTCCTGGAGGGAGAATGCTGAAGCTGTGGGGAAGTGTGCATGAAATGGAAAAGATTCCCCCCCAGAAGAATCTAAACATAGCAAAGCCTTTAAGGCTTGGCCTGCTATATTTTCATAGCATCGGTATACTCACCTGCAGGAAATGTCCTCCCTGCTAATTTCATGCTGTTGACTGAAAAACAA